>NC_073313.1:319350691-319708816 GCF_027595985.1 Sorex araneus
GGGGAAACACCAAGCAAGATTCCTGGTGCAAGTCAAGTGCCAGTAATCTGCCACTTATAAAACATAATCCAAATATCAAAACATAAAAATATGGAATAGTTTTAAAATAACACGAATGATTTGAAGATACCAAAATAACTCAACAAAATTACTTGCTTCTGTGTATGTTTAAAAATAATGTTTAGATTCTTCAGAAACTTATTTAGTTTCTATGGGAAGATGAAAAAGAATTGAATTATTGCATTCATGTTTTTAAATCCTCTTTCATTTAAATTCTGACTCTGGCTTTTTAAAGGGATCTGTGATTCATTAACAGGCACATGCACTTAAAATATAAACAGCTTAACTAGACATCTGTGTTGACTACATATAAGAGGCAGTTAACTTTTTGTCTTGTTTCTGTTTGACGATCTTGCTATTTCAGTCTGCTGGCCAGATGAAACAAGATTAGAGTTTTAGTGCCAGATGTGCCACTCTTTGGTTTTGTATTTTACAGGTGCTTCTCCCAGCTGGAAAGATGGAAATATGCCATCTTTCTAAGATGATGATACAGGATAAAAATATAAGTGTGTTAAAAATAATTCAACCTATTGGTGGAGAGCTCTGTCCCTTATGGGATTCTTATGGATAACATATGAGCAAACTAGCAGCTGTAATATATTTAAAAAGAGTTAGAAAGTTAGAAACATACATACTATTCAAACATAAACAACTCCTGGGAGTCATGGAAACAAAATTCAAAAATAAACTTTCATTTGTAAAGCTCCCCCTCCCCAAATAATAATCCCACTGGGATCTGTGAAGGTAGTTTTAGGGTATTAAATAATTTATTTCTATTGTTTGGACTCAGTAACCCTTTCTAACCCTTTTAAAGTGTATATCTTATATAGAGAGGTGGTAGAGATTAAGTGCATTTATCACAAATGGGATTTAATTCTTAGATTATTCTTATTCTCTAGTATAAATATGAAATTTTGTAGTTTACTGTTTTAATTTTTAAACTTTAGTCATTGTGATTTACTTTACGGTTTCTTGTATACAGTGTGAAAACACCAGCCTCCACTGGAATGCCTTCTCTCCACCATTATCTGTGTCTCCCAAAACACCTTTAGACCCCATTACCCGTGAGCTCAGTTTTGTATTCTAGTTCTCAGGTTCTATTGACTTTGACCATTTGTTATTCCCTTACTTTTGTTTCTTTACATTCCACATATAAGAGAGATTATTCTGTATCTATTACTCTCCTTCTGACTAATTTCTCTCAGCATGATAATCTCTAAATCCTTCCACAAAACAGAAAATTGCATGACTGTCTTTTCTTGTAGCTTCATAGTACACTACTAATTGTGTAAATATACCATACTTCATCTATCCAGTTATCTGTTCTTGAACACTTGGGCTGTAAAACTTACTCTTATGTCATTTCACTTAAACATATTTCATAAGAACTGGGGAAAGGGCAACTCAGAGAAGGGATCACCAACGATAATGTAGTCGAAGGCCATGCGGGGGAAGGGAGTTGCGGGCTGAATGAGGGCTAGAGACTGAGCACAGTGGCCACTCAACACCTTTATTGCAAACCACAACAGCTAATTAGAGAGAGAGAACAGAAGGGAATGCCCTGCCACAGTGGCAGGGTGGGGTGGGGGGAGATGGGATTGGGGAGGGGGGAGGGATGCTGGGTTTACTGGTGGTGGAGAATGGGCACTGGTGAAGGGATGGGTTCCCGAACTTTGTATGAGGGAAGCATGAGCACAAAAGTGAATAAATCTGTAACTGTAAAAAAAAAAGAACTAAAAGCCATATGGAGGGATTCTCTCTCTCTCTCTCTCTCTCTCTCTCTATTTATCTATATATCTATATAGATAGATAGATAGATATAGAGAGAGACATATATGTGTGTGTGTTTTGCCACACCTGATGGTGCTTGGGTGCCACTTTCATGATGCTGGGGGGATCATGTGGTCCTAGGGCTCCTGCACATCAAATAGGCACTCCAACTCTTTGAATTATCTTACTGATTAGAGGATTGAGCTATTAGTAAAAATCGTTATTCTATCTCATCCCAGGACACTATAGCACATTCCTTTAGGAGTTCATTGTTCACTCTTTCAAAACCAAACTGTGACATAAGGGTTATGGGGTATGGGAGGGAAGCGACCTTGTGATAATGGTGAAGGGATCCTGGTACCCTAGGGATGGGGATGGTATCGCAATACTGCAAGTATAAAACAATGATATTGGTACTTATATTTTGATGTATATAAATTTTAAAAAAGATAAAAATTTTAAAATCACTGTAGTAGAAGATTCTAGGCCCTTTGGTAGTGCTAAATGTGCAGAAATTTTGTACACCAAACCTCATAAATGTTAACACAATTATAACTATGTTACCTAAAGTGCAATAAAATTCTTTAAAAATTAAAAAGTCAACCCCCAACCCCCTAATGAACATTGGCCAGTGTCAAGGAATGGAAGTAATTTTAGCATTAACTTTTAAATTTAATTTAACTGTTTTTACTTATACTACTTCTTTGAGAAGAAATAGCTCTTCTAAATCTTTTTTGTTAAGCTCCTGGACCAAGAGACTGTGAGCCACATTGTATCTTCACTACAGTTGCCCATTGAGTTCCTTAAGGCAGTTCCATTTAGAACTTTAGTAACAGGTATTTCCTCTTGTAAATAGTTGTTATTTCAAGTATAGTAAGATCTTTATGATCAATCCTTGAGTTCAGTTTCTAGAGTTCAGAAGCATTTTGAGTAGCTTTACTTCTATCTCTCTAATTTTGGGGGGTGGGGTGGAGGGTGAGAGAGAAGGTTGGACACCCTGTAAGCAGTTTTGGGGATTAATCCTGGCTTTTCACTCCAGGATCACTCCTAATAGTGCTTCAGGGACGATATGAGATACTGGGGATCAAACCTGCACCAAACACATGCAAGGTAAGTACCTTATCTGTTATACTATCTCTTCAGGCTACTAGCAGGTTTTGAATTTGGAAAAATGTATTGTTTCAATACATCAGTTATTCACTGTATCATTGTATCACTGTGGTTCTGTTGCTCATCGATTTGCTCAAGCAGGTACCAGTAACATCTCATTTGTCCCTGTCACGTTCAGGGTCAAGGGAATGAGGCCCATTATTGTTACTGTTTTGGGCATATCAAATACTCCATGGGTAGCTTGCCAGGCTCTGCCATTCGAGATTCTGCATCACTCTTTTCCGGGAGTTTTGTTTTATAGTCTCTTGATCCTAGCCATTGATGAGATTACATGGCGCCCAGGGAGGTTTGTGGGTGTGGCTGCTAAGCTACTGGAAAACAGGGGACCTAGGTGGAGGAGTCCCAGTCCTGATCTGACCAGGCTTGGAGATCTCAGCCACGGGTCCTGCATACCTGGGTTCCATTGTCAGTTCCTTCATGGGTGAGGCTTGTCCCAGCGTGTGCAGCTTTGAGCATGGCTGTGACTGGGTTCTGGAGGTTTTTGGCTGCCGGGGCTCTGCTTGGGGCGGGGAGGGAAACTCAACCTGTCCCCTCCTCCAAGGTGGCAGGAGATTCTGCCATATAAGTTATATAGATAAATAAATTAGGAAGCTAAATATCACAATGTATTAATGTTAAAACTCAGACTTCAACTCTGCTTCTATTCTGTATTACACTCTTAGCCATTAGAGAGGATTATGTAGATGCTACCTAATAAATGTTTGCTGTTTTTGGAAGCAACCTTGATGTCTAACAACAAATAAATGTATAAAGAAGTTTGGTGTATATATCCACATAGAATATATGTAGCTCAAAAAAATATAACATCTTGCAGTTCCTGCAACTTGAATGGAAATGGAGGATATCATGTTAAAAGAAATGTCAAAGGGAAAAGAACAAATACTAGATCATCTTACTGATCTGTGGTATATAGAGAAATAAAATAAGAGAATAGACAGTAGCGAATGACAAAATACCCTTGGCCTAGATTACAAAATATTATAATCAAGCAGTCGGGAAGTGTGTGGAGAATGAAAAGGTGGACTCAAAGCAATGTAAAGGTATTCGTAGAGGATATTGGGCATTTTGGTGATGGTGAGGTATGGTAATTGTGTACCAAGGCCACAAATATTAATACTATTGTAAACATGTTACCTTAACTATGACAATAATGTCACTTGTCACTTGTCATCCCATTGATCTTCGATTTGCTCGAGCGGGTGCCAGTAATGTCTCCATTTGTCCCTGTAGAGTGCTAGTGCAGCCCAATTGTATAGAGCCGCCACGGGACCGTGCTTCGTGGACACCTGTTTCTTGTTAACTACACCATGCTTCGTAGATAACACCTGATAAGGAATCAGGATGTATTGTCATGCCACAAGCTATAACTAGTTTATCAGCTGCAGACACTTGGGTGTAAGCAGGCAGCGAGGGGTAGATAAGGAGGGAAGCTGCCTAGCTAGGTATGGTTTTCTTCTCGTTCGTCCCTCATTCCTCTTCTTTCCCGTTTTGCATGAGAAGGTCTCTGAATAAATCACTGCAAGAAGAACCTCCAGGTTGCGTGTTTTCTTACAGCCCAATGATATCTGCTTGCTCCAGGAACAGGAAGAGCCTCAAATTGTTCATTCAGGGATTTGACGAAGAAATCTGACCATTTAGTTGGTGGGCGGCCACGTGGTCTTCTGACGTCCCATGTAATCCAGTCTGTAACAGCTCTAGTCCAGCGGTCGTCTCTGAATCACATAACATGACTGGTCCATCCAATTTTTGATGCCTTGACAAACGAGACAGTGTCCCTGATTCTTGCCCATCGACGGAGGTCAAAACCCCGGATTCCTTCTCTCACTTGAGTGAGATGTGATACTCCTAGCATAGCTCTTTCGATTCTTCTTTGGGATACCCTAATAGCATTGTCATCCTGTTTGTGTAGGACCCAGCTCTCTGAGGCATATGTTAGTGCAGGAAGAATGGTGGAATCGAAAAGATGTGCCTGGAGTCAGAGGTTTTTCGTTCTCTTAACCACTTCTTCGACGCTCTTGAAGGCATTCCACACTGCTCTCTTCTTCCTGCACAGTTCTGGCACCAAGTCTTTCCTCATGTTGATTTCTTGACCCAGGTACACATAGCTTCTGTATTCAGAGATGTTCATTCCATTGAGAGCAAATGGAGCTTCAGGGACTAGTTTGTTTTTCATGAGAATCGTCTTATTGAGATTCAGCTGCAATCCAACCTTTCCACACTCGTGGTTGAAGTCAGCCAGCATTTGTGCCGCTTGGCTAATGTTTGGTGTTACGAGAACGATGTCATCAGCGAAGCGAAGATGGTGTAATTGCCGACCGTTTATCTTCACTCCCATTCCAGTAGTCGCATGATGTTCTCAAGGGTGGCACTGAAAAGCAGGGAGAAAAGTCTGCCAACTCCCAGAATGACCACCATATGGGAGCTCTTTGGCACTATTGCAGCAACGTGGGAAGATGCCGTCCTTGACAACATCGACGAGGAATACGATTGACTGGTTCAGCACCTCCATGACTGTGCGAAGAATGCTGAGAATGAGAAAGCCACAAACAGACACCTGTCTTCGGAAACTCTCAAGCTTATTCATCAACTTGGTTTGGCGCGAGCCTCAGGCAACCACAAGCTAATGTCCAAGCCCACAAAGCTGTGCAGAGATGCGATAAAGGAAGACCTCAAAGAGAGAAGAACAGCAGTGTTGACCGGTGCAGCAGAAGCCGGGAAAAGTATTTGCAATGCTCGCCTATCCTTCGCCAACTACAAGACCAGGATGACTGCCCTCCGATGTCTCGATGGATCTACCACATTTTCCAGAAAGGCAATGGAGAGGATTATTCACGACTTTTACTCTGATCTCTTTGACAGCCATATCCACCTGCCCACATAGCAAATTCTGCAGGATGGATATGTCGTTCCCAACATCCTTCCTTCTGAAATCCGACATGCCATTTCTTTGGTAAAGGCTAGTACAGCACCTGGTCTGGACAAGGTCAGACCCGAACACTTGAAGAATCTGCTGCCAGTACTCATCAATACACTGGCTCGACTCTTCACACGCTACCTGTCTGAATGCAAGGTTCTGTCTCAGTGGAAAACCAGTAAGACCGTTCTGTTATACAAGAAGGGAGACATCCACAACATCGGCAACTATCACCCAATCTGCCTGCTGTCTGTGGTGTACAAGTTGTTCACTTGTGTCATTCTGAATAGAATAGGCAGAACACTAGATGAAGGGCAACCATGTGAGCCACCTGGGTTCCGAAGGGGATTCAGCACGTTAGACCATATCCACACAGTGACCAAACTCACTGAAGTTTCGAGAGAGTTCAAGATGCCGCCCTGTCTAACATTCATCAACTTAAAGAAGGCCTTCGATTCTGTTGAGACTGAAGCGGTCATCGAAGCCCTAGCCAAACAGGGCCTTCAAACTCGTATGTCAAAATCCTCTGCGAGCTCTATTATGGATTCACCACCAGGATCTCACCATTCTACAAGGAAGTGATCATTGATGTAAAAACTCTTCATCAACGACAATAATGAATCAAATTTAAGTTTAAGTTTTAAACTTATAAATGTTTGCTGCTAAATATATTAACTGATTATTTCCATATAATGACCATCATAATTCCCAAGTTAGCTAATTTAAATCAGTGATTTTCAAGGAGTAGAACTGGAGGGAATCATGGGGTAGTTTTAAAACAAAGGAGGTGTGTTCTACTTCTTTGGTTTGATTTTTAATAATAATATTTACTTTATTTTGAATTTCAAAGTGTATTAAAAGAGATCATGGTTCTTGAGAATGGTTAAATCTTATCATGTGCTATATTCTTTGAGTTATTTTCAGGATTTTTCTGATGTGAAAGAAGCAATGGTTTTTGAGGGTCAGGGAATCTGGCTCAAGCAATAGAGCATTTACCTTGCATGTTTGAGGATTGTTTTGTGTGTTTCACCTTGGTACTCCCCAGCACCAACTAGCTTGGCCCCTAATATATATATATATATATGTATATATATATATTTCTTTTTCACTTGTTTTTCTTTTTTAGCTAAAGATGAATATTCTTGTTATCTTTAAAAGAGAGATTTTGGTTGTAAAATTATGTAGTAATAAGTGAATTTTTTGGACACCATGATAAAATGGTGTCATGGTGTCCCAAAAAATAAAAACAAAATAAATAAAAACAAATTAAGACATTTCAGTTGATGTCCATCAATCATGGCTAGATAAACAAAACGTGGAAAATATATACAATGATATATTACTCAGTTATAGTACTAATATATGCTGCAGCAGGGGTTAATCTTAAAAAAATTAACCCTAGTGAGAGAATCAAGATATAAAAGAACACCTACTGTGTGATTAAAATTAATAACACCAGAGGCACACAAAAGAATCTAGGAACCCAGCGGCTTTTGGCAGAAATGCGTCCGTACTTTGCATTAAGCTACCCTCGATGGGCCACCCCAGGTGGGAAAAGGTGTTGTCCCTTCTGCCTAATCCTCCTGCAGCTCGGTGGCTGCCATCTTTCAGAGCTTATTGGACAGTCAGGTACAAGCCAGCATTGACGAGACATGCAGGGCTTCATAGGATGGGGGAGAGGGGTGGTGTGTAGAACCGGCCCTTCTCCCGACGAGACCCCTAGACCCCAAGTTGCTACCCATGAACGGCTCCTCCAGCTACTTACTGAGCCCATGATCCCAGAAGCACACAAAGAAATATCAGGACCCAGTGGCTTTTGGCAGAAATCCCTCCAGACCTACTTATTAAAATATTATTGTATGCTCTTCATAATCAGCATATTGTATGCTCTTCATAATGAAAACAAATTATCTAATGATGCCTTTTCAGCAGGTCTGATTGTTCGGGGAAAATTCCAAATAATAATGGTAAGTCTTTTGTCAAAATATTGAGAATAATCAAAGCAGAGAGAGGGTAAAATGGAAATCATCTGCTACACAGGCAGGGGGTGGATAGGATGGGGGATATACTGAGGTTTTCAGGGGTGGAAAATGTGCACTGGTGAAGGGATGGGTGTTTGATCATTGCATGACCGAGACTTAAACCCGAAAGCTTTGTAACTATTTTCACAGTGATTAAATAATAAATTAACACAGTGATTAGATAAAAAATTTTAAAAAAATGAATTGCATCAGTAACATTTTAGCATAAAAACCAATTCGATGTGTCTATGATTTGTGAATAGGACCAAGATTTGGGCTGGAAGGCATATTTTTTATTGTTGTTTTTCTCACAGCTCTACCTGATTACTTTAAATTTTCTTCTTCAGGCTAACTACAATGCAGTTTAGAAAGAATTTGTTTTTACATCTTTTCCCTTTTGTCAACTTAATAATTTTTACATCTCCTCCATTGTCAATTTAATAATTTTCTAGGAGATACATTATTTATACTTTATTTTGGGAATTTTATTATTTTTTACATTGCTAAGTAAAAATTTAAGACAAAATTTTAAAATAATCTATAAAGGCCAATAGTTTTATTACTATATAATAAACAATCACATTTAGACTTATGAAAATAAAAATCAATACAAATATGGTATATCTTTATTTTCTAAAGAAATATATCTTTATTGATTTTTTCCATTTTCTTACAAAGCAATTAAAGAACTCATTCTTGAATTTGCATGCAGTTCAATGGTAAGATGTCTGCCTCCTTATGAGACTTACTGTGGAACTGTTGTACACTTCCTTAAGCTCCGCAGACGAGAATCATTGTCTGGTCCCACTTTTATAGAAAAGAATTCAAGTTTTACCTGCTGTATTATACTTAGCTCTCTTGAAATGACTGTTTTAGTGGATTAATACTAATTTACATATAGTTATAAAGACAAATTTTGAATCTTTACAGATTAAATGCCCATTTATACATGGAGTAATTGTTTGAATTATTGGAAAATGTATAGTATACATAGACAGAGATATACTACATATGTCTATAAATAAAATAGTACTTTAAGGTATTCTTTGGCTAATTTTAATGCCCTTAGAAAATGCATAAAAGACTAAAATGAAAATGGTCCCACTATTATTGTCAATCTTAAGACTGAGCTTGTGCGGTAAGTTCCTATACTATTGACTGTTAACATCTCCAGGTCCACGATGTATTCCCTCGGTCCTGATAGTGACTTCACCAGCACCAGCATTGCACTTACAGGGCTTGTTTGCTATAATTTAAAAAGAAAAAGAAAGTAATTTTCTTGGATTGAAGTGTCTATCATTTATGAATATACACTTTATAAGAATTAAGAGAAGAATTATGAGGGTGAGATAAGTCATTGCTTGTTTCCTTTCTTAGGTTTTATTTCTTATCCACACATAGCAGTTGAAAGGTACAGGGTTATATATATATATAAAACCCTACAGATGGTGCGTTAATCTTGATTGATAGAAATTAAATCCTTTGTCTTTGGAAAACATGAATGGAAATGCAAGAATGGGAGTGAATATAAGTTTGTAGAAGATGTTTGTTGGTCTCAGCTGTCTCAGAAGAATATAAGGTAAAGTCAGCTACTTAAAGGAAGGGGTTTCAAAAGGGAATAAGAGAGTATGAAAGAATGTACCTACCACAGAGGCAGAGGGTGGGATGGGATGGTGGCGGCAGGAGAGATACTAGGGACGATGGTGGTAAAAAATGTGCACTGGTATAGAGTGGGACGTTTGATTATTGTATGACTGAAACTCAATCATGAAAGCTTTATAACTGTATCTCACAGTGATTCAATTTAAAAAAATAAAGGAAGGGATTTAAGGGCTAAAAGACTGTGGATGTAGTTTAAGTCAGGGGCTAAACCAAAAATAAAAAAGGAAAAGACATAGGATTGTTGAGCATAGAGAAAACTGATTATGAAGTGAAATATTTATGATATTGCCAACTTGTAAACTGTGTGATAATATAGATATTTTTTCTGGGACTGACCTAGGCCTGATGAACAGGAATTTGGTGTGTTGTGACAAAATAGTTAAATTGTCCACCAAATAGATCAACTGAAAGAGACAAGAGCATCAGGAGATGAACATTACCTAGAAGGTGAAGAGCAGACAGAGTGAGAGTGAGGGTATGAAGAGAGAGGGGAAAAAGAGGCAGTCATTGAAAGGGTCACTGGAGATTTAGATTATTATGTGGAATTGCTGTATGTGACAACTAAGTCAGGGTATAGCCATAGGATTTGTGGCAGAGTGGCATGAATGTCATGGGAGACATGATGTTTGAAGAATTGTAAACAAGATATTCAGAATGATCATGATAGTGTCAAAATGAGTTTACAGAAAGATTCTCGATAATCTAGCCTTTCTTTATTTCAGGACCTTTTCTCTTCTGTATGTTCTTAATCACTCCTTATAATGCTCTAGTGATATCACTTATATCCGTGACCTTTGATATCATGTATTTACCTATAACTTGAATGGATTTTGAATTTCAAGACTACATAGCTAACTTGCTACTTACTTTTATATGACATCTCATGAGGACTAAGATTTAGTTTGTTAAAATTGTACACTTCACTTTTGCTCACAGATCCTCTGTTCCTAACTCATTTACAGAGTTTGGAGGTTATCCTCCTCTTTCACACCCTCATAGAAAATGAGCAGTTCTTTTCTATAGCTTTGTAAATATTTCTGCTATTTCTTATTCACTGCCACTACCCAAGTACCCACTATCTTGAACACTTACTAGTCATTTAATTTCTATCTTGCTTACTCCAGTCCAGCATCTACAGCTTAGCCAGGTATGTTTTTATTTTAATTTTAGGGACACATCTGGTGGTGCTCAAAATTCATTCCTGGTGGGCTCAGGGGACCATATGGATGCCAGGGACTGATCACATCTAGGTCAGCCATGTGAAGGTAAACACCCTACCCACTGTACTACCACTTCCACCACAGCTAGGTATGTTTTCAACATGAAAATGTAATAGCAACTTCTTTACTTAAACCGTTAATATGATCTGTAAGGCATTGTGTTATATAGGTCCTACTCATCTTTCTAGGGTCATCTTAAGTCACTTTACTTCTGGTATTTAGTTTTAGACCAATTTAACTGCTTTGTATTCCTTTCATTTTATATTGTATAATTTGTCCTTGAGCTTAAATTAATTTATTTCCCAGGAAGTTTCTAGACACTTCAATCTTGGTTAGACTGACTCTTTAATGTATTGATGAGTGAGTCCCAATGTTTAATTAAAACACTAAGCATTCTTGTGAACTCTTGACAATAAAATCTATGGGGCAGGAATTAATTTGGTATAGTAACTTACTTAGTAAGTCAACTTACTAAGTAAGATTTAACATGGTGCTTATCCCTTATATCCAATAGTTGCATGTAATATTAATACCTTGAAGGTATTGATTGAATCAGTTCATTTATTTAAAAAACATTGTTGGAACAACTCTTATGGGCAGATACAGTTCTATATGCTGAGGACAGAAGAAGGGACAGAAGGGTAAAGTTGATCTCTATTTCATTACATTTATACTCTAGTGACCAACAGAGACCAATAAATGCTATGCACAGTGGTAATAAAGAGTATGAAGAAAAACAAGGCTTTGTAATAGAAGCTATGCAATATTAGGAGTGGGATAAAGATGGTATTCTATCTTTGATTTTATGTACTATTTATTTATAATTATTTACTTATTTACAACTAATATTTATTTAACAATTTTACTTGAGTCTATGGTTTTTTATACTCTTAATAATGGTTTCTCATGCAAAAAATTCCAACACCACACCCATCAATAGTGTACTCATTTCCTCTCACCTAGGACCCCAACATTTCTCCCCAGCTCTATTGTATGGATCAGTTCTTCCAATGTGCTGCCATTGGATCTTTGTTGCTACCTGCTATGTACCTGTAAGTCCTACACATGGGAGACATCATTCTGTATCTGTCACTTTACTTCTGACTGACTTCACTCAGCATGGTATCCTCTAGTTCCGCCCCTAATGCTGTAAATTGCATGATTTTGTTTATTCTCATAGCTGCATAGTATTCCATTGTGTATATATACACCATAAGTTCTCAGTCCATTCATTTGTAGTTGGGCATTGGGTTAGGATATGTTTTCATATCTTAACACTCCTTGAAATAAGCAACTGTGTACTGCATACACCCATAAAGGAAGGAGCCACTCATACAGTAGGTGCTTAATTAGGCTTGCACATAGATTTTTATGCATGATATGCCCTCCACACAAGTGGAATTTCAGTGGAGGTATTTTATAGTATTTGATTCAGTTACTTGTAAAATTATGTGGTAATACATAATCTTAAAATGTCTTTTTACTTTAAATAGATTTGTTTCAAATAATTTAACTTTGGTATTATAAAGATTGGCAATAATTTATAACATTAATGAGAAAAAAGATTTTACCATGGCATTTATATTTGGAAATATTAAGCCAATGAATGTACTGATATGAACCATAAAACTTTCATTACAATGGAAAGACATGTTGAAATATTGATTAACTAATTGTTGATTCTTTTAGGAACTTTTATTTTCTTGAATTATCACTAAGTTCAAAGTAGAAAGGTATCTTTAGAGTTCGAGATAAATTTATTTTATTGTTATGGGTAGAAAATAAAGTTATTTGTTTGGGCTAGGATCATTAAATCGGTATCATGAGTAGTGTGAAATTCATTTAGAGGAAACAAAGTATCTAATCTATCTTAAACTTAAAGCATCAAATATTTAAAAATATCCTTAGCTATCCAGCTAAGGGCTGGAGTGATAGCACAGCGGGTAGGGCGTTTGCCTTGCACAAAGCTGACCCGGGTTTGATTTTTCTGTCCCTCTCGAGAGCCTGGCAAACTACCGAGAGTATTGCACCCGCATGGCAGAGCCTGGCAAGCAACCTGTGGCGTATTCAATATGCCAAAACCAGTAACAACAAGTCTCACAATGGAGATATTACTGGTGCCAGCTCGAGCAAATCGATGTGCAACGGGATGACAGTGATACAGTGATACAGTGATCCTTAACTATTAGAAAAAAAAAGATACTAATTGTGTTTTGGCCTGAATTTTTCTTTTAGAAGTTGGTCATGAAAAATTAAATATTTCTAATTTACTGGCAAAGAAAGATAATCACATATTTCTGGAGCTGGAAGAAATTTAAATATCAAAGAACAGAATAATTGTGTAAACATTGAAAATCTGTAAACTTTACCACAAGAATGAATTTCCCAACTTACTTTGCACACACTCAAAATAAAAAATTGACTTCAAAATTTGATTCAAAATGAAGATTTCCCCAAGGAGTTTCGAGAGAATTGTAACTCGATGAATAACATCCTTAGTGTGAAACAGTTACCGTAATCCTGCAAACTGTTTGGCTGGGTGCCATCATTTTCACATGAAGTGGTTAGCCCTGTTTAAAATATGTCAGATTTTAACCTAAAATGAACTTGCTGAGATATTGCAGTGGGAACTGGAAGGCTGAAACACTGAAGTCAAGGAGATCTGTTTGGAAATCCATGGTAGGATTAGTAGAGCTCTAGGAGCCAGTTTAAAGGAAGGCCAGAGGGATTTGAAAACAAAAAGTATCCTAGGAGACACTGTGAAGAAAGAAATGGTGGAATTCACAGCAGTATTTTATATAGGCATAAAAGAAAGATAAAACATAAAGGTTACTTCACATTGTTTGCCTAGAAGTTTACAAGAATGGTACAGGTTTTGACACATGGTATAGGGTTCTAGGGACCATTTCTCAGAGACTTCTGGGTTTCTGTTTTGGTATAAATGTAAATAATTTGAGTGTAGCAATATGAAATTCAACATTTTTGAAAAACTTTTCAGGATTTATCTTTTCTATGTATACTTAAATAACACTGACTTGTGGTAGCAGTTTGGGGTGTGTGTGTGTGTGTGTGTGTGTGTGTGTGTGTGTGTGTATGCATGCTTGTGTCTTGGAGATTATGTAACAATCCAGTAGAATTTACTATTTGGTATCTGTGTCATTTTAGAGAACCCAATTAATTTGAATTTCACACTTATGTAATAATGAGATATAATTATAATGTTTGTTTCCAAGAATATTAAATGAGATGATGGACACAGAATGCTCTAATACAATGTCTGCACATAAACTCTTTATTTGAATATTATTTTGTAAAATTTGTTATTTCTTAGAGGAGTGAGAGATTCTGGGATTAATTTGCTTTTCTTCTATATGAATATGACCAAAAAACAATAGCAACAACAAACTAGCACATTTGTCCACAGTTTAGTCAGCTCTTATCAGGATACTTACTCTTTGTCCACAGTTAAGCCTGCTTTAAGAATACTTACTCTTAGGTAGAATTCTCCGTTTTCATTTCCAGATTTAATCCGAAAAGTGTTGATTGTATTGGCATAAATGGTTGTGGCCTGTATTTGGAAAATGTCAGATGGCACAGACCTCTCAGATCGGATGCTCATATATTTGTAAACTATCGACTGGGGAAGTTCTCGACACACTGTATTTGAGACAGGGCAAACACATCGGCTGCAGAGACAAACAAAAGTATTCACTAGTGTAGCTTGGTAAAATCAGAAGTCTCTCACTTTCAAAAGTTCTGATTTTTCTTACTTTTCTGATGTTAGAACATAGGGATCTTGACAAGGATTTCGTGGGTAACAACGAAAGCCACCATGATAATTCCAACACATTTCATCTTCTCGGCATTCATTTGTGGTTTCACACTCATTTATATCTGTAGAGATGTAGAGTCAAAGAGTTTACCAAGCTAGATAAATCGTGTAAGTGAAAGATTCAGGTTTGCATGGAAAGGAGGTGTGTGGGAATCTGATAAGTTTAAATTGCTTTTAGATATAATACTGTATAGGACTTGATTCCTTGCATTTAACTTACAGCAGATGCACTTGAGCCACTCTAGATATATTAACATGCATTATTTAATAATATACTATTAAGAATCTGTTGCTTCTCTGTTGAATTCAAAGTCAAATACTAGTCATTTAACCTATTTATTTAAAGGTTAAAGATGTCACTTTATGCCCTCCAGAAAATTGTAATTTAGATAAAAGTATGGATATAGTAACAATTAATTATAAAATAAAATGCAATTAAATAAGAGATAGGTTTACTGAACAATTATAAATAGAACTGATTATTTATGCCTGATGGAGTAGGGAAGACTGAGGTAGGAGGAACATCTCAAATTGGCATTGAAGGGAATTGACTATAGCATTCAAAAAGTTATTTATTATTTAATGGCTGAGAATGTAACAAGTAAACTTGGGGAAGTTTAGGAGACAATAATGGCTACTGTTGTGGTTTCAGTAACAGAAATATGATGGTTCATATGTGATGTTCTGGGAGTAGATTATACTTTCCAGAAGAAGTACAGCTCAAGAAATGAAGATATGAAATATTCTACCTTGTGAATCATAAAATTTAAAATGTGGAAGATGATCAGTTAAGAAGGATTTTCAAGTGGTGAGAGGCCAATTAGAAAAAAGAAATGCAAGAAAATCAGAGAGGAAGATAAGTACAAGAAAATGTTTCATAGATAGGCCAGGCTGGACAAAGATTGAGTTTAGATTTGGGGATTTAGGAGTTCCCAGATGACATCTGATAGAACAGCTTTATATTACCATCAAGCCATTCTATTTGTAACAATAATAATAACTATATTAACTCCAAACCACTTCCTATGTCTATCTTCTTTTACATTTTAATAGTGATTTAGGTTCTGTACAATAGAAGCTTTCCAAATTATTCATTCCCCCAAATCTGATATTCACTCACTAATTCCATAACTGTTTTCTGAATTCTTGTTGCAAATTAGGCATGACCTAGTTTCTGAGAAATTATTTCTTTCTCCTTATTGTTTTCTCATATCTCATGTTCCCCTTTTTACTCATGTTTTCTTTCCACTTTCCATTACTGAAATCTTCATTTTTGTCTTCTTCTATTAGCTTGCAGACTTCTTTTTGGGAAGGGAACTCACAAGCAGTGCTCCCTGGTCTCACTGGTTGGCTGGAGTTAATGTAAAGGACTGAGGATGTGCTGCTGCAGAGCTGAGGGTACCTGCTCCATCCAGTTGATGTTGATGGCCTCTAGGGGCAGCATCTGCAGATGCTCAGGAGACCATGTGGTGCCATGAATTAAGCCTGGCCCAGTGCATGCTTGACTTCTGTACTATTTCCTAGCCCCTTACTTATAAACTTGTGGAAAAGGGCTGTCATACCCATTTCTAAATTACCTTCATTATAACAATAATGTACTGGGAACACTTGGCTTTAAATACATATTAAATTCTAATAAATTGCTCCCCATCATATGGAGATAAGGGAAAAAAGATTCTCTGACTTTGAGGGTTAATTAGCTTGCACAAGTTCACACAGTTAATAAGAGGTATCTTTCCACTGCAAAGTTCTAAGTGCAAATTATTCCAGGCTTTGTCTTTGAGGGAAAAATTATTTTAGCATCCAAACTAAAAGCTAAATCTATCTGGAACTTAAGAGAAGACTGGAAAAAGTTATGTAGTTTCCAAGAGTCAGTTACAATAAGAATCCTCTTTGGACAAATTAAGACTAAGGAAAAAGCAAGATTACTCAGAAAAATCACAATTGACTTGTCCTTTCAACATTCGCATTTTTGAAAAAATAAAGATGCTATTTACTACAGAGAAAACTAAAACTCATTCATTATAGTTGGCTAATGGCAAAAGAAAATTTTCTATAACTTAATTTGTTTAGAGCCCATAATCAACTATCAACTTCTTATTTATTCTGGATGGTTTTCTAGAAATTATTAATTTGATGAAGTTGTGTGTTCTCTGTTTATCTTTTCCTCTCTTCCCCTGATCATCTTCCCCAGTTCCATCCTCCAAACAAATAGATTTTCATTTTCCGAGACTGGATTGAGAAGTTTTTATCTCCAAAATAGGCCTTCGGAGGAAGGCAAGTATTTACTCTTTAGTTTACTGCAGTCTATGGACAAGGTTGGGAAGGGATGTTTTCAGTGGGGGACCCCAATTACTCTGTACTTGAAGCTTCATGTCTTTTAAATACAATACTCTTGAACCTCTTATTTGCTATTCCTGTATTTTCGCATTTAATTACAATGTGAATAAATATTTCCAGATATATAGATTAGGTATGTAAGATTACACTGTATATTACTTTGAATCTGTGTTTTGTTGAATACGAAATCAACTTATGATGACAAAAAATAAAATAAAGAACAGACTTTTGTTTAAAGGACCCCAGGAAAATTGGTTAGGATATCTCACTGGCTAACATTTTCCTGCATGTAGTGGACACATTAAAAGTGTTAGTTAGGGCTTGAAAAGTAAAACTACTTGAATGGAATGTATTTTCACAATCTGCATTACAGAGTCACTAGTAATTTGGAAAGTACTATGAATACATTCACTGTGCATTAAACAACATACCAATTATATTCTTTTTAGAGGTTGTAGTCTAGTTGAGTAAGCATACTATAAAAATCCTAGGTCTTGGAGGATCCTCTGAGTTTATATTTTCTTATAAAGTCACAATGTAGACTAGAATCCCAAGTGTTTCCCTTCCTTGATATTTTATGTTTTGGGGCTTGAGGGGCACAACCTGCAGTATGCATGGCTTACTTCTTGGCTCTGTATTCAAGGATTACTTCTGCACAGTGCTCAGAGGACTTATGCAGAGTCAGGGCTTGAACCTGGGACTGCCACATGCAAGGCAAGTGCTATTTTTCTAACTCTTGATTCTTTTATTTCTTAATAGACTTTCAATGCTTTATATACCATCTATTAATCTAATTAAGTTTATTTTAGTTTTCATTAAAAAGGACTCCAGCGAAGATTTGCTACTTGGCTATTTACATTGTGGGGAAAATTTCACAAACAATTTTGAATTGTACAGGTCATCTAGTTCACTAGTCATTTTTTATTTGCTATCTTATTTTTTTAACCTCAACTTCCTTTTCTAAATGCTCAGGTTTAGACAGCTTTATTAATTTTCTCATGATTATATAGATAGAATACAGTACAGTTAGAACTCAAACACATTTTCTGTTAAGTTTAGAAATTTTTTTAACTCTCACTTTGCCAACATTAATGTGTTTGCATCAGTTTTCCAGGATTATCTATATTCTTTGTTTTATCTGAACAATATTTCTTCTATTAAAGAAATTTTATTATGCATATTGCATTGAAGAGAGGGAAAAGTGGGTGTACATTCTTAGATCTTCTGGAGATACTCTAAAATTATACCAGTTAGAGAGCTTTGGTTTCTCCCTATGTGTTTTTGTGAAGATCACCTGGATATTGATTTTAAAACTGAATCCAAGGATACTCTTACTGTTTTTTTTTTTAACCAAAGAATTTAAGCACATTTTAGTACTTGAGGCTGATTTTATCAGCACCTAACCTACTACTTAATTTATAATAGTGGCATTTTAGAGAATTAGAATTGTTTTGAAATATATTTAACCTGCATGATAAACTTTTGTTTAGACTCAAACTTATGGTGAAAAGTTGTAATAATTAAATCTATTTTGAGTGCATGACTAGAGGATACTTATGAAAATTATACACCTTATAAATAATGTATATTATTTTAAGATTAAATGTACTAATATTTTATAAAATAAAAATCATTACCTTAAATTTTAATAAAAACCATTGTAAACACTGATTATACTCTGTGAGATGTGAATATCTCATATTAAAGACAAGAAAGCTAGTTCATATGTCATATTTAAGAGGGAAAAGGAAGTGTGTGATAGAGTCCTAATTTCCTCCCTATTCTTCCTGAAAAAAAAAAAAAGCAATAAGCTTACCTTGACATGTTCTACCTCTCACCACTTGGTATCCCTGGGGGCACACACAAGAGAATTTCCCAGGTTCATTAACACATTGATATTGACATAAGTAGCTTGAGCTTCTACATTCATCGATGTCTGTTGAATCATACAAGAGCAAGGACACAGTGTTGGAAAATATGCATCACTACTTTGAAAATATTATTTTAGATGCATTTAGAGAGGGAAAACATCACTTCAAATTGAATCAGAAATGTCAGCTCATTTGCTCTGGCAATGAGAGTTCATAGCATAGTTTTAATTACCTTCAATTTTATTCCATTAGTACAATAGGTTGGAAATTGCTGAATCTATCTATACTTGCTGAGCAGACTGAACAAATTTACTTAAAGTTGACATTGTATATTTTGGGCTCTGCATATCCACCCATAATACAGATTCATTTTTGTCTTATCCGATACTGGGTGGCTCTTCTGCCAAATTAATCTGAAGTTTAATTAATCATTAATCAGCCCTGTGATAGTTTCCAGAGGTAACATCTGGGTTAAGTTTGATATTCAGAGGAAGAATGCTATGCATTTCTCAATGGTGTAGTCCCAATAAATTGTTTGGAAGGGTAGAAGCAATTATTCAGCGCCAACCCTTTTGGTTTGAGCCCAGTGGCATCATAAGAAGCCTCCCTGGGTGGAGTATAAACTTTGAAGTTAGATAAAGCTAGGAGGGTTCAGGAGGAAGTCAAGGATATCAAGTACCAATGGCATTCCCCTAAGGACGTCTTATGCTTTTAAAATTAATACAGAAGCCTGCGTATACACAATGGACTTTGATAATCATTCCTCTAGCTAAATGAGACTCATTAAAAAAAAGTTTATCTGAAACACTATGATTAATAATACTTTCAATGACAAAGTTTCAAACATACAATGTTACAATACCACACCCTCATCCAGAGTGTCTGCTTTCTTCCACCATTGTCTCAAAGGCTTAGGATGCACACACACACACACACACACACACACACACACACACACACACACACACACACACACACACACACACACACACCCTATTCCCCCCACCCCTATATGTAAGTTCAGTTATGCAGACCAGTTCTCAGGTTTTGTTTCCCTTGGCCTTACTATATTCTATGTCTCTTGTGTGAGAGATCATCCTGTATGTTTCTCTCTTTTTGACTAACTTCACTCAGCATAATACCCCCAAACCATTTATGTAACATGAAATTGTATGATTTTATATTTTCTTATAACTGAGTTGTATTCCATTGTGTGTTTATATACCATACTTTATACAGTCATCTGTTCTTGAACACTTGGGCTGATTCCAGATTTGGAATATTATGAGTAGTGAACTGCAGTGAACCTCTTAATCATGTGAAATGCAGAACCCAGGCAATTTAAAAAATGTACATATATCACACAATGTCAGGAATATGATTAGAGCAGATCATTTAACTTTATTCTAATATTTTTGACATGCAATCAACTCTTTTTCATTTGAATAGGCACCCTTATTTCTGTAACTGGAGTTTTTATTAGATGCAGAATTAACTGAGTAGGTCTGGACTGGATTGAGAGATTTTTACATTTCTTACTAACCCCCAGGAGATGCTATTGCTGCTGGCAATCAGATCACATTTTGAGAAGCAAGACATCAGAGCATCCTTTCTAACATTCAGACAAAGTCTGATTCTGATATTTCAGTTATTATTTTTCTCCTATCTCTTAAAATCCAGTGCTACAATTGAACTAAATTAACTGGATTTTAGAACAGAATTTCTAGGATAAAATTACGTGTTTTTTTTTAAAAAATAAATACTTACATAATTAGATAAGGCAACAGTAAATACATGTACTGGATTCTTATTAAAATTATTCAGAAAATATTTTACCTTCACAATTGATCCTGTCACTGCTTAGCTCATATCCTTGATTACACTGACAGATGAATGAACCAAGAATGTTGTAGCATTGCTGAGCACATGGATTGCTGGCATCACATTCATTTATATCTAAAAAAAGGTTACGTACATTTATATCCATTTTTAAACATGTCTTTTCTCATTTGCACTAGTGTTACCTTATGAAAAGTTAGTAATTCCCTAGCTGGATTCTTTGTTCTGCAGAAGCTCACTGGAGAATATACATGTAGGTTTCATATTTGTTGGAACAACTTCAAATGTCTACTATTCTTTTTTATAAAAGACCAGATTATTTTTTTCTGTGAATGACAGGTTAGTGCTTGATGACTCTTTCTAAAAGAATTTAATGATTATAATAAATGTATATTTCAGTTACTATTTTCTTTTATTGTTGTTCAAATACAAAAAGCCAAGACTATAAATAATTGATATAAGACACTCATACTGATAGGGTCTCTCAGCATGTTGTAGTAAAGATTTATCTATGCTATTTATTACTTTTTAAATGGGTTCTGTTAAATTCCATTACAATTATAACATGAGCCTTTGAGACTCATACAGAGTTTTGCAATGTTTGACGGCAGTGAAAATATTATGAAAAGGCATTTTTCCTGCACTAGATTCTGTACTTGTTATGCCAATTCTAAAACTGTGTACTGTGACTTTGCATTCTGAAAGGAGAGAAGCAACATGTTAAAATCAGATGTGATTTTAGTGGAAAGTTTATGGATTTGAACTTGCAATAACCCCTTTGGCACATTTTACATTTATATCACACGTGTTGACTAACTGATGTGTATATATCAATTGATCTGTAGCATATCTATATATATATCTGTATCTGTATCTATATATCTATGTCTATCTATATCTATATCTATATCTGTATATATCACAGAGGAGAAGTAAAACCAGCAACTTAAAGTTTTCCACATCTTGGTATGTTTTAAGAAACAGATCGGTTATTGTCTTTTCAGTTTTATGAAGAAAAGCTGATGGGAAACATTCTACTAAATCACAAAGAATACAGAAAATATCGCATGTGGCATTTAGTTTACTTTTAAGAAAAAAAAATAAGTTAGAATGGCAGTTACCAAGGCTTACCTATGCAGGTATAGTTGTTTTCTGCCAACTGAAACCCAGGACTACACTGGCAATAAAATGATCCTGGGGTGTTCACACATCGTTGTTGGCAATATGGAGGCACAGCACATTCATCTATGTCTAGGTACACACACAAAGAGAAGCAAATGATTGACTATCCACACAATAGTTTTGTCTCAATTTCTCAGTAGATCTTTATCTAGAAATCCTATTTAGAGAAGAAGTCATTTAAAAAGTAATTACTTTTCTATTCTTTTCTTGGTTTTTTTGGTCTTTATAACATGGGAAATACATTTGAAATATAATTTAACAGTTTTAAAATATACTTTGGGTTGCATTCTGCAATTAAATGAAATATTGAATACAAAGGCTTTAAAAAATACTGGGGCTGGAGAGATAGTACAGTGATAGGGCACTTGTCTTGTATGCAACCCCTCAGGTTCTATCTGTCATCTCAAATGGTTCCCCAAGCACCGCCAGGAATAATTCCTGAGTAACCCCTTAGAACTAGCAGGTATGGCCCCCCCAACAAAACAAAATCAAACAAAATCAAACAAACAAAAAGTCTGGTTAAGTGAGCTGAGATTTAAAGAGATAAATATTTATGACATTTCACATATATACATGGAAATGGCAATTTGAGGCTTTAACAGATAATTTTTAATAACAGGAGAATTATGTTGTGCAGTATAAGACCAGGGTAAAGGAGCAGTGGGCTGTTGCTCAGCTGGCGACCTTGGTAGAGTCGCATGTTCAGAATCTAGTTTTTTTTTCTCTCTGTAAAATGTGAATAGCAATTCCTGCTATGTGTATCTTCTGAAGTTTCCATAGAAGTAAGTGAAATGACACTGTAGAAGGAAAGGATGCTAAACAAGTTGCCTCTTGGGAGTGCTCTTCTGGCCCATGAAGTGTTCCAGCCTGATCTTCTCACGTAAATATTTCCAACAATGAAATGCTCAATTGAGAATTTATAAAGTAGGACTAAAATTTTAGAATCATAATAAAAATTTATTAATTCATGTATTTCATGTTCCTACATTTTGTGGCAACTCCAATGTGGCATGTGAAAAAAAATTATGCATGCATGATGTAATAGGAAGTAGTGACATAACCAGATGGTAAAAACAAAACAAACTTTTATGTTGAACTTTTCAGTTACTTTCATAAGTAAAAGTATGTGAGAGGCAGTGTGTTCAAACAGCTCCCACAGTAATCTAAGTTTGAATCTTTGACAGTTACTGACTTGGTCTTTTATTTTTTTAAAGTGAAATAAAGCAGTCTTATTGAAAGAAATTTACTTGGGGAGATATGAGGGGAGAGAAGAAGAAAAATAGAGAGATACATGTTCAAGAGAGAACACAGACTTCTCCAGAATGGGAGAAACAGAGAACGGCTTTTGAGAGATTAGAAGGTTCATTGTATCACTGTCATCCCATTGTTCATCAATTTGCTTGAGCGGGAACCAATAACATCTCCATTAGTTCCAGTCCTGAGATTTTAGCAGCCTCTCCTTACTCGTCCTTCCAAATGGTGTCATATTGGAGGTTCTTGCAGAGTCAGGGGAATGAGACCTGTTATTGTTAATGTATTTGGTATATCAGATATGCCACGGGGAGCTTGCCAGGCTCTGCCGTGTGGGCGGGATACGCTCGGTAGCTTGCTGGCTCTCCAAGAGAGACAGAGAATGTATATAAGAGAATATAAGCAAGTATGTTAAATCCAAACACTTGTGCTGCTTTAGGTATATCAGTGGGCTAGACTATGAGAGGTCACACGGCCGAGAATGCATACAACTTTTCCAAATTGACCTGGCCTGGAGTTCTCTGCACCTGTTAAAATTAATTTGGGTGTTGTCACAGGGAAAGACTTGGGTTCTTGATTATCCTTTATATTCTTATCATCACCTTTTAATGTATAGATTCTCTTGTAGCTTCCCCTACTCTGAGGTGGTCACTTTTCTCTGAGTGGTGCCTCAGTTTCCCCCACCTCCAAGGTGTGCAAGACTTGCATCTCAAAGAGATTTGTTCCTCATGCCTTTAGAATGCTTCTTTTATTTTATTACTTACCAAAAACTCATATCCAGGGGCTTTCTATCTTTCTGCTTACAACCTTTCCCTTTTGAGATTTCATCCCCTTAAATTTCTAAGAGGGATTTAGGTGAAGGAAATATTCTATAACTTAACATAGGACATATTCTATAACTTTTTCCTTCTGGCAAAAAGCATGGACCTGCTTATGTAAGAGAGTGAAATATCATGCTAACTTGGTACTAATGGGGCCCAGGCAATGGTTTATTGGGATTCAGAGGTATCAGTCTGAAAAAGAAATCAGATTAATAAGACAAAAGATTTTTAAAATATTAGACCCTGGAGGAGAATAAAAGGCTTAAACTCTATGCCCAGGGAGGGTTTGTGTATTAATAATGACCTAGTGGGAATTCATGCCTCCTTTGTGGCACTCCCTGTTCAGCATCAGGGAAACTAACTGGGGGAGGACTGGCAGTTTGACACATATGCCTAAAGGCTCAGGGTACAACTATTTATTGGTTTCTATTTATTCATTCATTGAGTGGACAGAATTTTTCCCTACCCATACCAAGAGTCAGAATAGTGTCTAAAGTGAGGCTTAGGTACAGGGGATCGGGGGTAGTTAAGATAGAGGAGGGTCCATTATGACAACATTAGTTGGAAATGATCATTGCACAGGAACTGAGTGTTGAAAGTAAGTAAAAGGATATTCATGATAACCTTTCAGCATCTGTATTGCAAACCATAATGCATAAAATGAAAGAGAGTGAGAGCGAGTGAGAGAGAAAGAGAGACAGAGCGAGAGAGAGAGAGAGAGAGGAGAGTTGCCTGCCATATAGGCAGGTTTTTGAAAGGGGGTAGCTTGGAGGGGTGGGAGGAAAACTGGGGGCACTGTTGTTGGAATATTATACTAGTGGAGAGATGGGTTTCAGAACATTGAATAACTGAAACCTAATTATGAACAACTTTAAAAAAATAAATAAATATTAGAAAAGTAAATTCAGGAAAAGAAAGTTATTTAATATACAAATAAAAGCATATCTTAAAAAATAAAAATAAAGTGATCCTTAAGGAATTAATCTCTAGATTTGGTTCACTTAGATCACAACAGAGTAGTAATGGAACCTCTTTCACATATTTTTAATGTTTTTATTGTTTTTGAGTCACACCTGGCAATGCTTAAAAGTTATTCCTGGCTCTGCACTCAGGTATTACTCCTAACGGTGCTCTGGGGACCAGATTGAATGCTTGGGATGGTACCTGGACCGGCCAGATGCAAAGCAAGTGCCCACACCTGTATTCTCTCCAGTCCCCCTCTTTCACTTCTAAGGTTACCCAGGGTCTAGCCTCTGCTTTAAAAACTATCAACTTCACACAGCCTGGTACCCCCAGTCTTAAGGAAAAGTGTGAAATTTAATAACATCCTAAAAAAAGATATTGGTGCTGAGATGATAGAGCAGAAAGTAGGATGATTGCCTTGCACCTGGCTGATCTGGGTTCTATCTCAGCACTACATATGTTCCCCAGAGTCACACCAGGAAGGATCCCTGATGCAGGGCCAGAAGTAGTCCATTGAACACCACTGGGAGTATATGCTACCCCTGTTTAGTATGGAACATAGTTATAAAATTACTATTTTGAATAATAAGGTAAATAATAGAAAAGTATACAGGAACATCTGGAGTAATAGCACAGCGAGTAGGGCTCTTGTAGATCCCGCCTGCACGGCAGAGCCTGGTAAGCTACCCATGGTATATTTGATATGCCAAAAAACAGTAACAACAAGTCTCTCAATGGAGACGTTACTGGTGCCCACTCAAGCAAATCGATGAACAACGGGACTACAGTGCTACAGTGCATACAGGAATAGAGGGAGTACTGTATTACCAAATTGTGACCTGTTGAGTTCTGTTGGCTGAAGTACTATTTGCACCACTTACAACGAGTAAGTGCAAAAATTGAGAGTATTACTAAAATATAGCTATTTGGCAGTGCTATAACTTTTAAATTGTGTTTTGTAAAAACACTGGTCTGAGATAGGTCTAAATTTTTGTAATGTATTTTTTGCTATAGTATGAGAAGTTCTATTATTGAGAAAAGTGACTATATTTGGATAAATTATAGAAGAATTCTCAGAGAAAGACTGAGCAGGCAATGGTGGTGAGAAGTTGTATGTGGCGGGATTGGTGTTGTAATATTGAATGTAATAAATTATTGCTCCCATCACTTATTCTTAAGGGGAAATAAAGACCCTTCACTAATCTCTGGGAAAAGGTAGTATGTAAAATAGGGGAGTCAATTACAGAATTTCGGACCTAGTACTGGGCTTCATGATTGAATTCAGAATACTTTCGTTTTCTTATTTACCAGTCATCCTTTTCAAGCTCTGTTCTTGTATTCACTGGGGAAACTACACAGAGTATCTAGTTGACAACACACTCTTCAGGAACTAGAGACAGCATCAACACAAACCAGACCTAGTCCCTGCCCTCAGGATGCTCAGATAGAGCTTGAAAGTATGATCACATGCTGTATTTGGCTATGCATTCCTAACACTGCATCCTCTTGCAATAAGGAAAATGTTGAGTAGTGTCTGTTAATTATTTCCTTTTGATGACACACAGCTATTTCAGCTAAGACCAGGTACTATTTTAAGCATGTACAGATAAGTACAGGGGAAGCGAGAGTCCGATGTTGTCAGGAATTGAACTCTGGGCCTCATTTATTCAAGACTTAGAGCTATCTCTCAAGTCTGGACATCACTTTTCCCTTTATAATCTGTCCTACACTATGAACAAGTTGATTAAAGCTCGTATTACTCATGTTTTAGTGCCATGGATCCTAAATAACTAAATTTAAAATTAAGATGCTCAAGACAGGACTGACATACTGCACTGTTGTACTTACCTACACACTGGCCTCCTCTCTGCTGATATCCTGGAGGGCACTGACAGCTGAAGGAGCCTCGTAAATTGATGCACAATTGGTCACCTCTGCAGTTGTGCACCCCTGAAGTGCACTCATCTATGTCTGTTAAAGACATTTAGCACAGAAAGAGTTTGAATTGATAGTGATACTATTATTTCCTCTATTGTGCTTCACACTGTGCTTAAAGAAACTTTTAATTTATTCTTAAAATTTAGGGGCTGGAGAGACAGTATAGCTGGTAAGGTGCTTGTCTTGCACAGAGCTGACCAGGGTTCGATCCCCGTACTATGTATAATCCACTGAGCCTTGTCAGAAGTGATCCCTGAGAACAGAACTAGGAATAAGCCTTAAGCACAGGCAGGTATGACCCCAAACAAACTAGTATCAAATCTACTTGAGAAAAAAACTCACATAATAATGTATCATTGGTTAATTATGTTATCTCAAAGATTCAGAAATTATTTTATAGATGTCATTGTGTACCAGTCTGATTTAACAAGAGCTAACATTTTTTGCCATTCTTACTTACCTCAGCACACTTATTTTTATTAAGAAATGAGATGTAAAGCTAGAGTCTTACTTCAGCATTATCATTTTATCCATTTTTCTACCACTATCCTGTCATCTATCAATCCTTTCTTGATTATTTTTTCCTTGTGCTGGTTCAAATATAGCACCGCAGACATGCAAAATACCTTTCAAAAATATACATTTATTATATAGAGATGAACTCATTAGAATATACGCTAGTTTTTGTGTTTAAAATGTAAATAAACTTCATAAAACTTGCTTTTCCCCGTCCAATATATTGCATTTGGAATAATTTCAATAGAAAAATACACAAAACTCTACCCAATAATTGGAAATAAATCAAAATTTTATTTTTATGCATTCCCTGTTACTGTGTGTGTACAAATGTTAGGATAGCATTAGTGTATAAATATTCTACTGAAAATTTCACAATGTAAATTATTCTATTTGATTGTGTTTTTCTAGAAGATAAAGGTTGATATAGCTTAAAATGCACATTTTCCCAAAGCATTACATTTTTAGGGAAATTTTGCTAAGTGTGTCATCAACATAAAGCGATTATAGTTTTAAAAAGGTAAAAATGCTTTATAATCATATAATAAACTTGTTATGACCCACTTATGTTGTTTAAGAATATGACATGATTTAATATGCATCTGCACATATAATAGTGGTTTAAAACTGGAACTTAACTTTTCATCTTCACCTTAATTCAAATATCTCTTGTTAGATATTCCAAAAGAAATATGTTTTTTTGATATTCATTGACAGTTGAATATGCTCAGTTTCATTAAAAATGTAAAATTTTAATCGGAATTTAAATTGTAATTCCTAGATGATAGATTTTTCACAAAACCTGAGATAGGATTAGGGGTCTCACATCATCTCTGTGGTAGACCTAGGGTGGTACTTGAGAATAAATATGATCCAAGAATCAATTATTTTAAAGGGCCATCTGTGAGTAGAATTATTTTTCAGTTGCTGTTGGTGGACTCTTTCTTCATCTTTCTATAGTTCCAAGGACAATTGCTGTACCTACACAACCCAGTGTAATACTGTAGGAAGTCCAGGGTCTAAGAGGGTTTTCTTCAGATCAACATCAATTATCTGGGTATGGAATAAGATTTCTTCCAAAAGAAAGAGGGAGGGACAATGAAAAATGCTAGATGTCCAGCAGTTTATCAGGTAATTGTGTATTCATTAAACGATTAGGAAGCCCCTGCGGCTCTTTCTCACCACCTGCATTCAGTCATCTCGGGCCACTTCCCCACCCCAGATGGCCAATGCCATGGGCTGAAGAAGGAGGAAATGAGTGCCAGGCTGGTTAGTATCAGTTGCCATTTATTCCATTCTCCCCACGTGCCTGTTCCAATCTCACTAAGCTCCCCATCCTAGTCTCACATTGTCCTTCATTCCTGTCTCCTCCTGTCTCTCCCTCTCATCTCTCCGCATTCCGACTCGCTGCCTTGGTCTGTCTCTAGTCTCTCATCAACTCCTGCATTGGGGGTAGCCACCATACCCCATCCAGTAGCACAATCAACATATGGAAGCCCTTCTTCCACTCAAGGGCAAAATTCCACTTATGGGTGTTTCTCTTCTCCTTAGTCCAATAACTTAATTAACATCTTAATTTTACTTCTTAATATTAGTTATTTTGCATGGACACAGTAAGAGGTACATTAAGCTTGTAAGATTACTCTCCTGGGGACATCTCACTATAGATCTCAGACTACAGTGCTCCGTCCAGATTAATCTTTCCTAACCCTAGCAGGGTCCTAATCCAGCTGTTACTTTTTGGATCATGACAGAATTTGTCCATCACCAGCCTCTTAAATTATAATTAAGTATTATGGTGCTTTGGGCAGGGCCATTTCGATGCCAGGGTAGCTCACAGCTTGCCCTGGGTCCATCTAGTCCCTTGTTGGGACCCTGCTTATGGGGTGCTAGGAAGTAAGGGCAACTGAGGCTTAAGTCAAGAGAACAGATGCTTAGGAGTGAATATTATTCAGAGTCAATTAACTCCCAAGTTACAAAAGCATAGCATTAACTGTCTTGTGTCTATACAAAAAGGACACTACACTGCATTAACTATGAAAAAGACTTAAGGTGAAGAGAAAAGCAATATTTACGGGTTAACAGAATCTGATTAGGAGATAAAGGTGATTGACCAGCTGGGGAAGCAGAGCACAAAGAAAGCGGTTACAAACAAACACAGAGGAATGGGAGCACTGTGATGGGAGTAACCCAATAAATCTAAGCCCACTGTGCTCAAGGCAGAAAGAACAAACCAGTGTTATCCTACAGATAATGACTTATAAAATTATTTTCTTCCATAAATTTTTGAATCTTATTTTAAAGAGAGTAATTTTTGTTTTAAACTTTATTCTTGCTATTACTACTATTTTCATATAGGTCAGTGTTTGCTACTTTATGTTTTTTGATTTTATCCAATAGTGCAGGCATCTTTTTTTTGGTATTTTTCTGTCCCCTTTGTGTATCTTTGTTCTCTCATATGCACTTGATGAAAACATTTCTATTGGGGTTTCCTCAGAGCTTTATGACTCGCTAATGAAGCAATGACAGCAGAATTCCTATTGTTTTATGTCAAAAACATTTGCCAGCATTTACAGTGATAACAGCCCTAAGAGATACTGCAATGTGAGATTCAGATGTGGCAAGTTTCCTCAGATGTTGGCAGAAGATCAAGGACTTGGGCTGGCTGCTGTGTTTGCTTCAGGAGGTACTCCAGTGACTGCAGCTTTTCTTTCTGAGACATCTCCCTGCAAGTCACCTCAACCCTATCTCATTTCTAATGTGAAATTTCTTTCCTATTTTATTGAAATTAAATTATAATTCTTTTATAGACTAACATTTCTAGTAGAATTAATATATCATTAATGGGTTTGAATATAAAAACCGTGCCCTTGAACCTATTTCTTTGTAAGAACCAAGTCCATTTATACTTGAGAATAATTATTTTAATAAAATATTAAATTAGTGATGGTCATAATTAGAAAAAACAAAATACCACTACTTTCATTGCCATGATATTATTTTCCTTGCTCTATCATAAAACAAACAAAACTGTAATAATATTCACCTCATCTAGGCCTGACTGATCAAACATTTAAAATGCATTTTCTAATTATCTAGGCTCATTTATAATTCTTTCAGATGGAAACCTCTCTACTATTCAATAAAATGCTATTATATGAAATTCATGTTAAGAAATTATCCTAAGGGTTGGGTGAGCAATACATCATAGACCTTGAGCTGGATCTACTAGTAACTGACCTTGAGTACACTTTCTTTTTTTTTTTTTTTTAAATTTATTTATTTTTAATTAGAGAATCACCGTGAGGGTACAGTTACAGATTTATACACTTTTGTGCTTATACTTCCCTCATACAAAGTTTGGAACCCATCCCTTCACCAGTGCCCGTTCTCCACCACCCGTAAACCCAGTGTCCCTCCCACCCTCCCCAATCCCATCTCCCCCCCACCCCACCCTGCCACTGTGGCAAGGCATTCCCTTCTGTTTTCTCTCTCTAATTAGCTGTTGTGGTTTGCAATAAAGGTGTTGAGTGGCCGCTGTGCTCAGTCTCTAGCCCTCATTCAGCCCGCAACTCCCTTCCCCCACATGGCCTTCGACTACAATGTAGTTGGTGATCGCTTCTCTGAGTTGACCTTTCCCCGGAACGTGAGGCCAGCCTTGAAGCCATGGAGTCAACCTCCTGGTACTTATTTCTACAGTTCTTGGGTGTTAGTCTCCCACTCTGTTATTCTATATACCATAGATGAGTGCAATCTTTCTATGTCTGTCTCTCTCCTTCTGACTCATTTCACTCAGCATGAAACTTTTCATGCCCATCCACTTGACTACAAAATTCTTGACCTCCTTTTTTCTAACAGCTGCATAGTATTCCATTGTATAGATGTACCAAAGTTTCCTCCACCAGTCATCCGTTCTGGGGCATTCGGGTTTTTTCCAGATTCTGGCTATTGTAAACAGTGCTGCGATGAACATACATGTGCAGATGCCATTTCGATTGTACTTTTTTGCCTCTCTGGGATATATTCCCAGCAGTGGTATTGCTGGGTCAAATGGGAATTCAATATCTAATTTTTTGAGAGTCGTCCATATTGTTTTCCAGAAGGGCTGAACCAGTCGGCATTCCCACCAGCAGTGAAGAAGGGTCCCTTTCTCCCCACATCCTCTCCAACAGCGGTTGCTTTTGTTCTTTTGGATGTGTGCTAGTCTCTGTGGTGTGAGGTGGTATCTCAAAGTTGTTTTGATCTGCATCTCTCTGATGATTAGTGATGCAGAGCACTTTTTCATGTGCCTTTTGGCCATTCGTATTTCTTCCTTGGTAAAGTTTCTGTTCATTTCTTCGCCCCATTTTTTGATGGGGTTGGATGTTTTCTTCTTGTAGAGTTCAACCAGTGCTTTATATACCATTGATATCAACCCCTTATCTGATGGGTATTGTGTAAATATCCTTTCCCATTCTGTGGATAGTCTTTGGATTCTGGTCACTGTATCTCTTGCGGTGCAGAAGCTTTTTAGTTTAATGTAGTCCCATTTGTTGATCTCTGTTTTTACTAGATTGCTTAGTTCCGTGTCACGTTTGAAGATACCTTTATCTTCAATATCGTGGAAAAAGCAATCCCATTCACAATCGTGCCCCAGAAAATCAGGTACCTCGGAATCAGCTTAACCAAGGAAGTAAAAGACCTTTACAAAGAAAACTACATAACGCTACTCCATGAAATCAAAGAGGACATGAGAAAATGGAAACATATACCCTGCTCGTGGATAGGGAGAATCAATGTTGTCAAAATGGCAATACTCCCTAAAGCATTATACAGATTCAATGCGATCCCTATAAGTATACCCATGACATTCTTCAAAGAAATGGATCAAGCAATCCTAAAATTCATATGGAATAACAAACGTCCAAGGATAGCTAAAACAATTCTTGGGAAAAAGATGATGGGAGGCATCACCATCCCCAACCTCAAACTTTACTACAAAGCAGTAACAATTAAAACAGCATGGTACTGGAACAAAGGCAGAGCCGTAGACCAATGGAACAGGGTGGAATATCCCTACACACAACCCCAAATGTATGACCATCTAATCTTTGATAAGGGAGCAAGAGATGTGAAGTGGAGCAAGGAAAGCTTCTTTAACAAATGGTGCTGGCACAACTGGACAACCACATGCAAAAAAATGGGTTTAGACCTTGACCTGACACCATGCACAAAAGTCAGATCAAAATGGATTAAAGACCTCAACATTAGACCACAAACCATAAGGTACATTGAAGACAAGGTCGGCGAAACACTTTCTTTTTTTAAAAAAAATTTTTTTATTAGAGAATTACTATGATGTACAGTTACAAACTTATGAACTTTTATGTCTGCATTACACTCATACAGTGATCATTTACCCATCCCTCCACCAGTGCCGCATTGGAGGCTCTTTCAGGGTCAGGGGAAGGAAATCCTGCTTGTTACTGGCTTTAGCATATGAATACACCATGGGAAGCCTGCAAGGCTGTCCCATGTGGGCAGGAAACTTTCAGTAGCTTGCCATTTCTCCCAGAGGGAGAAGTAGGTTATTAGATATCGCTTCTGGGAGCTTGCTTTTAAGTCTCTGGATGTTGGCCGTTGATGGGATTACAGACACCTGGGTTCCTCTGCCGGTACCTTCATGCATGAGGCTTGTCCGAATGTGTGGAGAGTGGCCTTGAGCATGGCTGTGGCTAGGTTTCGGTGGTCTTTCGCTGCCGGGAGCTCTGGGGGAGGGAAGCTGGAGCCCATCCCCTTTGAGCAGCCCCCGGGAAGACAGCCAGGCATGCAGTCAAGAGACTCTCTGTGAATTGGTGAAAAGGAAACTATTTCTACGCCAAAGGCAAGTTGCATTACACTGGCCAGATAGTTTGCTTGAAGAAACCAGAAGACACTATGTGCATGGTTGTAGGGGCTATATGAGAGGAATCTGGTGCAGTGCCTCACTGAAGGTGCTCACAAAGTAGTAGCTCATGTATGAGCAAAGTTTAGAGTTTGAATTGAACACCACAGGTAATAGTTCTAAGCTATGTAGACATGGCCTGATGCAAACATTATCCAAGAACAAAATAATAGAACATGCTTCCTAAAATATAACAACTATACAAATCATATTTTATTATGCTACTGCATTAAGAATAACTAATGAAGGTATTTAGTAATTTCCCAATTTTTCAAAAATATAAATATGCCCATGCTCTCCTTTCTAGTCATTAATACTATCATCGATCCTTTTATTGCAGACTTCGGCACCATCATGGCTTAAAAAACCCAGCCTGATTTTCTTTCAGCTCTTACAGCCTCTTTATCACACTGACCTCTGATTATTGGAACTAAATATATGTTGTTTTAACTCAAAGTAAATGGAGGTAAATATGTGCACATCTCTATTAAGCCCTAATTTTAAGTCCCAGTTTAGGCCCTACTTTTCTATGCTTTTGGCTCCTTCCCTCTAGTCTGACTCATATTTCCCAAACCCCTGACTCATGCTGCTTTTTTCTCTCTTATGCAACAGTTTAATCTCTGCAATGTTCTTTTCTTAATTTGATAACTTACAACTACATGAAGTCACTCAGTATATTTTCATGGGCAAAAATTTTCTGTATTTCTGCAATAGGACAGAAGTTGGACTTTTCCTAGTCTAATTCTAATTTAGAACTTCTAAATTCTAAAGCTTTAAGTTTAAGAAAAAAAATGAGAACTACTTCAGAATAAGTTACCTTTGACAAAATATGCACAGTAGTAGGAGGAAGGGACTGAAATTACTTTTATTCTGTTGCTGCCCATGTGATTTGGGGCACAGTATCTAGTTTTTGTTTTGTTTTTCCTGTTTTCCAATCTGTAAAATAGACTATCTAATCTTAATAATAATGCATAGACTAAAAAGAATTTTCAGAATCTTCAAAATCTATTTTTCTTATTTCTATATTATAAACATTTAGAGAAAAATAATGTATCTCTACTTGTTCTGTGTGGGATATACCTTATAAAGTTCTATCCTTTAAAATCCCATGGCTAAAGCAAAGGTACTTACATAGCAGTTCTACTCTTTCTCTGTTCCTTACTCCCTTCCCTTTGTTATTATGACAAGTATCACACATATTTGATAGTGGTGTGCCCACACTTAGTTGTAGTTTGCTAAAGATTTAACACTTTGTTGTGGCATCCAGGATCACAAACTGAAAAATGAAAGTGCTGCCAGGATTTCACTTGGCATTTGGGGCAATGCCTGAGATAGAACTGTGACCTCCTGCCTGTAAGACATGTAGCTATCCTTAAGCCTATAGTATGTTATTACTTTATCTATGTGCATGTATAACTGTATTACATCTCCAATAACCATACTGCTTTAATATCATAAATAGTGTAAAATAGGGAAAAGTTGATATTAATGTGTACTGTAAGGAAGGAACTATTTCACTTTTGGTTTCTTTCTTTTTTTCTTTTATTTTTAACATAATGACATACGAGTAAACCCCTCTTTACTCAGAGGATTAGTCTTAATTCTTTTTAGTAGCAGAACAATAAATTAGTTTATAGTAGAGTACTATTTCTACATAATCTATGAGAATTTCTAAATAGAAGGGATCCGGTATATAAATATTTTATAGTAATTTGGTTCATTATATTTTCAATATAATCCTGAGAGGTAAGAACTATTTCCACAAGAAATAAGGGCATTGCTGCTTTTGCACTGTTTCAAACATTAATGGTTATTGATAGTGATAGCCTGAGTAACTAAGACTAAACTATGCTGCTTGAAACTGATCTCAAGATGTATAATACTTAGATAACTTAATACACAAGTTTGTTAAGATTTTAAAGTTAATTAGTATAATTGGCAGAGTCTCCTGCCCCCGAGCCTGGCTGTCTTCACTGGGGCCCTTCAGAGGGGGGCGGGTTGAGTTTCCCTTCCTGCCTCAAGCAAAGCCCCGGCAGCTGAAGACCTCTGGGACCCAGCCACAACCATGCTCAAGGCTCCTCTCCACATGTTTGGATGAGCCTCACACATGAAGTAACCGGCAGAGGAACCCAGGTGTGCAGGACCCGGGGCTGAGATCTCCAAGCCTGCTCAGATTGGGACTGGGCCTCTTCTACCCAGATTCCCCATTTTCCAGTAGCTAGGCAACCACACACACAAACTGCCCCCGGCAGTCGTGTAATCCCATCAATGGCCAAGATCCAGACATTTTAAAACAAAGCTCCCGGAAGTGCTCAGCCACATTTGTGGCTGTGAGACCTCTTATTGTCTAGTTCTACCTCTCAGAGAACCCGCAAGCTACCTAGAGTATCCTGTCCACATGGCAGAGCCTGGCAAGATCCCCGTGGAATATTAGATATGCCAAAAACAGTAACAATGACAGGTCTCATTCCCCTAACCCTGGAAGTTCCTCCAATATTGCACCATTGGGAAAGACGAGTAAAGAGAGGTTGCTAAAATCTCAAAGATAGGATGAATGAGACATTACTGGAGCCTGCTCAAGCAAACTGATGAAGAACGGGATGACAGTGATTCAGTGACAGTGGTATAAAATGGGTAAATGCTCAGCAATTTTTAAACATCTATTACATGATTATGAAATGGGATTTGAAATCCTATGATTGAATCCTAGTATCAGCTGTGTAGAGTAAGTTATCACATTATCCATATTTTATAGCTGAAGCTGAATGTCTCTAAAATGTAGATTTATGAGGTGACCTGCCTAGTCCCCAGAGCAGCAATTTAAGCCCTAGATTTCTATTTTGCCTCCATAATTTAGGTCCTCAGACCTATTTTCTAAGAGTTCAACAGGAATTTGCTGTAATTATTCTTTTCCACGGAACTAAAGAGGGTTGTTAAACTGTAGTGTCTTTATTCCTTTCTTGCACTTTTATTCTACATTAAAATCATTCTCCAAGTGCATTGGTCTCCAAGTCTTCTGTTTCCTTCCCTGTGCGTAGCCAATTATCAAAAATTTTTGTCAAAGACTTTCTATTTTCCTTGTTACTTCTTTCATAGTACTGGAATCAGATTTATCTGGGCCAAATGCCCAGTGCTAGTTAGCTTTTCACCCTTCTGAAATTATCAACTAGAATTCACCCAAGCTAAGCAGTTCTGGTGGAGAAAATAAATACTGATATTAAATAACAAAAGAGAGCTGTCTTCATCGATGGCCAGTGGTAGATTTATAGTTCTAGATTCTTGTCTATTTTGGCAAAACAGAGTATTCATAATTTGGTGTGCTCTAAATGAAACAAAAAAAGTCACCAAAATCAACAAACATCAACTTCCCTGATAAGTTCATTTCTTTGTTTTAGAGTGATGAATCAAGGCTTTGAGGAGTTCTTGGCATTGTACTGTGTACTGTCAGAACTTTGAAATATTCTCTTCCCTATGGAAAAATTATGCTACATGTACTTGAAGTTGCTTTTCCAGCAATGACGAAGGATTTTCATTGAAAATTGACTTTTACTTCAACTCCTCTGCTTCTAGTAGCACTTATGTGCAGGCTGATTAGATTAGGTTAAGCATACATTTCATACATAAGTATACATGGGACGGAATCCCAACTAGCATGAGGAGTATCTATCCTGTATCTCATCTGTTTTCTTTACACACAAACCAAATGGATTCCTTAAAGACTGGAACAGGAAAATGAGCAAAGGACCAAAGGCTTTCGGATTCTTCAGCTCTTTCTGCCAGTGGCAAAGTAAAGCTTGACTTTAGATTCTCTAGGAAACCTTTGCTACTGATAAATTATTGTTAAACAGCATGGTATTGTTTGCCTGAATCTTAATTTTCTTCTTAATATTAGCTATTAACCATTTGATAAAAGATGACCCTGGTATATAAGATAACATTACAACCAATTGTGGGATTAAAACAGAAATTTTAATCAGGCAGCACCATCAGTCTTTGATCCAGAGTGATTCAGTATCAGGAATAAAAGCCTTTTTCTATGTAAGTTAAAGCCCATCTCATATAAACTGGAACATCCTTCAAACAGGAAGAATTAAAATCGTCCAGATTTATGAGATATCTTTCCATTGAAATTTCAATTGTGCTTTCTTTTTTCAATTGTGCTAACACTTTACTTTTTTCCTCTCAGTTCTTGCCCATCCCCAATACCGTATCAATTCCTTGGACAGTGATTAATTGAATGAAGGCCTTTTTTATGACTGAATATACTGTGCTCTGTGATTTGATTCTTATCCCATATCCACCCCCCAAAGCCTTAGTAATTCTCCCCAGACCAAACCCCACACATTCTTGGCTTACTCCTTTAGGTCAATCATTCTTTTGAGATCACACAAGGCTCTTGCTCAGCCAATACCAATTACAACAAACATGGCTTGATGCCCTCCTACTTGTAAGAGACCAATTACATTACACTTGTTCATTCAAGAGTAAACAGTTTTGTGTATGCTAAATGGAGGCATACTAACAAATTAACTGACTCTAACTTGGCAAAATGTCTCAAAATCATTAAATGCATAAAAGTTTTTACAGTACATCTTTGTGCCTCTTGCTGTAGAGCATGCTACTTTCTTTTGTGTATTTTGTTACCCATTTCATTAGTCTATTCATGATGTTCCTATACATTATTTCCCTTTATTTTGTGAGTTCTCCTGTTTCTCTGAATTCCAAATGGAGCAGAGACGTAGGTGAATATTAGTGGACAATCCACCAAATTTACACTAATTTATATTTTATTTCTTCTTTTGATTCAAGATTCTAACACAATGAAAAGCAATGAAAGGATATATACTTTGCTAAATCTAAATGAATACTGACTGTATGGAACATAGTACTAATATCTCTTGGGATATTAAAAATATTTACAATTAAAATACATGATACAATAGCACATAAGTTGGTAAAGTTTATTAAAGCCTTGTCCAGGAAGAAATAAAACTACCACTTTTAGACTTTATTAAGCTTAACAAATACACACAAAATTAGTTCTTAGGTAAAACTAAAAAATATTTTTTTAAATAAAAATGTACAAAATACTGCCCTCCAGGGTTAGAGCCATAGTATAGAAGTTAGGGTCTTGTCTTGGATGCACATGATCTAGGTTCAACCTTTGGCACCCCATATGGTTCCTCAAGCCCTGCCAGAAGTAATTTCAGTGAACTAGTAGTAAGCTTTGAGCACTGTTGAATGCGTCTTCAAAACAAAACAGAACTAATTCTGCCCTCTTCCAGTGCCAGGGATTGAACCCACAGCCTTACTCATGAAGGTAAGCACTCTTACTATGGAGTTAAAAAGCTACAAAGCTAACACAGATAATTCAAACTGGTCCATTGTTTCAGAGAAAAAGAAATAAAAACTAATGGCAAGAGATGTGCTCAAGTGGCAGCAAATATGCCTTGATTGTGTAATGTCCTGGGTTCAATCCCTAGCATCACACATCCCTGAGTATGACCATGGTGCTCCCTCCCTCCACTTCTGCTCTACTCACTTAAGCCCCGCTGGAGTGACCCTTGAAGTACTGCTAGGGTTGGTCTCCACAATAATTAAAGAAAAAAAAAAGGAAATGAGTGTGTAGAAAGTAAGTAAAATGGTAGTTTGAACTTTAACTTGTTAATAGTTACATTAATAAGTATAAGTGTAGTAAGAGCTTTTACTGAATCCCAAAGGTTTTCATGCTGATTAAAACAACAACAACAACAACAAACTGGGGCTAGAGCGATATTACAGCTGGTGAGGTATTTGCCTTGCATGCTGCTGACCTTGTGTTCGATTTCCGGGCCCCATATGATCCCCTAACCAACACCAGGAGTGGCCCCTGAGCACAGAGCCAGGAGTAAGCCCCGAACATGCTAATGTGACCCCAAACCAGAACAAAACAAAAACCAAATTAAGAAAAACAAAAACATATTTCAAAGAGAAGCTATTTACATATAAGGACACAGAGGAAAGAAAAAGAGATGGGAAATATGTCATGTAATCACTAAGCAAAAGAAGCTATGAAAATGATATAAAGAGGATCCCAGAAGTGGATGGGGAATTTGACCAGTTTTCTTTGTTTAAAGTGGTATTATTCATTTTAAAAATAAATTTTAAAAATATATTAGAATGTTAAAATGCATGCAAAAAAGGCAGAACGTTAACAGATTTTTTTTTTTTTTGCTTTTTGGGTCACACCTGGAGATGCATAGGGGTCACTCCTGGCTTTGCACTCAGGAATCACCCCTGAGTGCTAGGGGACCATATGGGATGCTGGAAATCAAACCCGGATCGGCTGCGTGCAAGGCAAACGCCCTACCCACTGTGCTATTGCTCCAGCCCCAGATTTTTAAAATCTAACTGGAAGTCCATTGTTCATTGTATCATTAAGGTTTAAAAATGTTCATTCAAAATACAAGAAATGGATACAGTATCTACCCAAAAATGGAGAGTTGTAAGAATTTAAAAAAATTAATATTTATACTTTTATCATTTGACACATGGTGCCTATAAATGTATCTTTGAATGGTGTAAGGTTTTTACTTTATACTTTTATAATTTATCCTCTAACATGTAAAATATTTGCTTTCTGATAAAGTAAAGCAAGAAAAATGTTCATGTTAAGTGGTTATTTTTTCTTTCTCATTTGAGTAAAGAAGCAGTTAAATTCTAGAATTTATTAATTCTCATTCTTTACTAAGGACTTTTTAAAATGAAGACTGTACTATTCATCATATTAAGGCATCACATAAAGGTGAACAAAATGATAAATATCAGCAATTGCTGGGTATCAACCCTAAGTGTTTTAGGCTTCATCAGTGAATTGCCCCTCAGAGAGCTTACAGTGCTCTTATGAGCACCCCTAATCCCATGAGTTTATCTTTAACCTTTCCTTTGTGCTTTACCTCTCCTTCTGTTAGCTACTAAATTCCCCAGGTTAGACTTTTTTTTTTTATATAAAGTCAAACCTTCTGGTAACTCTAGATTTTATATTTGTAGTGAATTATTTGCTTTTGCTCTTTCCCCTATAACCTCTTCATATTTTACTATAGAGCACTGTTATTTGCTTAAACACAGAAAGACTGTTAATGCTATGCTCCTAATATTTGGGAGTTAACTGACTCTAATATATTTACTCCTGCGTATCCATCATAATTACTTGACTCACGTTTCAGTCACTGTAGTTCCTAACACCTGCCAAAGCTGGGTCCAACTGAAGGACCTCTGGATGAACCTTGGGCAAGTAGCAAAGCTACCCGGGCAGGACAGTCTAGAAAGTATAAAGCGCGGTCTTGATACAAGCCATGATGACTTAAGAGAGAGAACCCCATGGGGTAGGAAAAGCTAAACCTACCTGAGGACTTAATCTGGTATTTATGGTAAAGCCCAGCTGGTTCTGTCCCCCACCCCCAACCCAGAGAATTAAGTTTTGGAATTTATATGTCTTACTGTGTTTATCCAAACAGTGCTACAGTGCTACTGTGTTTATCCAAATAACTGCTAATATTAGTAAGAAGTAAACTTAATTGTTTAATATGTACTAGCAGCAAGGGAAAGAGAAAAGCAATGTAGGAGCTTGTCACCCCTGAGCAAATTTCTCAGTATAGTCTTAGTGTCTCCTTGAGTTAATCCCTTCCCTGCAAGAACTGCCTCCCTCAAAAGGTTTTACCTCTGTAAATGATCAATCCTACACCTCAACCCCCCTCAGATGTTCTATAAATATGCTCTTCAGTTGTAAATTAAATGCCCAGTGTCCACATCTTTTCTTTCCTTCGTCAGGGAGGCTGGGAAGGCTGGGAAGGCGGCTCTCCGTCACCGAACACATGGAACACAATGTAAGCTATGCTCATTCTTATTCACAAGCAACTATCAGCTGGTGCCCAATTCTTTAGTGTACTAACAAACCAAGTGAGATTAGACATTCTACAATCTGCTTCCAAATTGGTAACATAGTTTCCATTTATCCCGTTATTCACAAACTATCATACATGTTTGAATTTAATTTGCTGACATATCATATTTGGCATGCATAGGCTGAAATTTCTGCCCTGCTCTGTGTATAAAACCGATAAACAAAAAATAAAAAAATAAAAAAAAACAATCAACAGAAAAAACAACACCCTTTTAGTGGTCCCAAGCAGTAGCGTTCAATACACTACTGAGTAATTAGTTCAAGGAGAATTAAAAAGGAAATAGGGGCAAAAGAAAACATTGTTCAGTAAGATAACTGATCCTGGGTTTCATTTATAAAGACTTGTCAAAGCTAAGACTTTCACAAATTTATAAAATGATTTCAAGCCATTCAGGAGAGGGACAAATAGAAAATGACTTTTCTCACATGTGAAATGTAACTACGTTACATTTCCATTGGAGGTGAAATTACATATGAAATTCTCTGAGATATATTTTCATTATAAAAGTCTGATGAATTCCTAAATAGCCTTGTAGAATGTATTCATTTTCCAACTCATATCTTTTGTCCTTTCTTTTTTTTTTTTTTTTGTTTTTGGGTCACACCCGGCGATGCACAGGGGTTACTCCTGGCTCTTCACTCAGGAATTACCCCTGGCGGTGCTCAGGGGACCATATGGGATGCTGGGATTAGAACCCGGGTCGGCTGCGTGCAAGGCAAATGCCCTACCCGCTGTGCTATTGCTCCAGCCCCATTGTCCTTTCTTTTTTATTGCTTTCCTTCAGCATCTTTTTATTTATTTATTTATTTATTTATTTATATTTATTTAAATTTTTAAAGATATTTTTTAGTGAATCACCATGAGACACAGTTGCAGATTTACAAACTTTCGTGATTATGTTTCAGTCACACAATGATTGAGTACCCATCCCTCCACCAGTGCTTATTCTCCACCACTAATGTTCCCAGTGATCCTCCCGCCAACTTTACCTCATCTCCCCCAACCCCTGACTCTGTGGCAAGCACAGTCCCTTTTACTCTCTCCTTTTGGGTGTTATGGTTTGCAATACAGGTAGTAAGTGACCATCACGTTTGGACTATAGTCTACTTTCAGCATTCATCTCCCATCCTAAGTGGGCCCCCCAAGCATCATTCACTAAGTGGTCCCTTCTCCATCCCAGCTGCCTTCCCCCCCACCCCCAGCAAGTGAGGCCGGCTTCCAAGCTGTGAAGCAATCCTCCTGGCCCTTATCTCTATTATCCTTGGGTGTTAGTCTCCCATTCTGTTACTTTATATTCCACAAATTAGTGCAGTCATTCTATGTCTGTCCCTCTCTGTCTCTGACTCATTTCACTTAGCATGATTTCCATGCTGATCCACTTATACGCAAATCTCATGACTGTCTTTTCTATCTTTATCCCTTACTTCTACATAAACAGAGGAGTATCTAAAAATGGAATCATCTTTTCAAACAGGATTAAATGGTTGTTAGTAGAATAGAATGAATAGAAAGTTCTCCTCAATGTTTAAATGCACTACTTTGTACGTGTCAAGTTTCACACTTGTCAGGAATTTTAAGTAGTCTAATGCTTGTTTGGCAGCCTAAACTGAAAAAAATAATATTTTGGAAAACATGCCATGTATACAGTTTGTAGAGTACAAAAGGGAGATGGATCTGTGTCAGTTGTAAAGTAGATGTGTTCAAGGTTAAAGAAGCACCTTTATCTTCGTGTTACCTTTAACACATCAAACTAAGTTGATCCCAAATAGAATTTATCAGCATGAAGAAACACAGATGGAGCAAAAAGAGATCTATATACTTAGATTTGCTATATTCACTTAAAAAAGTTATTGCATAGGGCTGGAGTGATAGCATAGTGGGTAAGGTGCTTCCCTTATGTAACTGGTCCACATTTGATCTCTGATACCCCGTAAGTGTCCTGAGCCCCATAAGAAGTGACCCTTGAGTGCAAATCCAGTATTAACCCTGAGCACTGTTGGGTGTGACCCCCCCTAAAAAGACAATTTAAAAGAAAAACTGGTTACTGCATAGAGTACATTGTTGGAGTATACAACATCACAAGTTTTCATTTTAAAAGACAGGGCAATGGGGCTGGAGTGATAGCACAGCAGGTAAGGTGTTTGCCATGCACGCAGTCGACCCAGGTTCGATTTCCAGCATCTCATATAGTTCCCTGAGCACCGCCAGGGGTAATTCTGGAGTTCAGAGCCAGGAGTGACCCCTGTGCATCACTGGGTGTGATCCAAAAAGAAAAAAAATACAAGGCAAAAGAACAATTCAAATGGTTGTTTTAAAAATCACTTTTTTTTGGGCTAGAAATGCATTCTGTTTATGGTAAAATTGAAATGAAAATCCTTGACTTTAGATATGGCTTCATATGGCTAATGAAGATGAATATGAAATTGACAAAAGTTTGTCAAAAGCTGATAGGTTTGAGGGTCTCTTGTCAGTGTCATTCTACTAAAGAACTTTCCATGCCTTTTAGGACCAGAAAAATCTTACTATTTTATCAACACACAGTGTTTTTTAACTTCTGAACTACCTTGTTTGACATTGTATACATATGTATATGTATGTATGCATGTACATACATATGTTTTTGAGCTATACCTGTTGATGCTCAGGGGATATTCCTGACTCTGTGCTCAGGAGAATTCTATGTGGTACCAGGGATCAAACTGGAGTGAGCCACATGCAAGGCAAGCACCTTAACTCCCTTACTATGTCTCAGATTGTATTCCCCACCAATTTTTATTGAAGCATGGTAATTCTCAATACTGTTAATAATAGTTCATGTATACAATGTTACAACATCACACCCACCATCAGAGTTATTGTCCCACTACCAATGTCCTGTGCATCCAATTGTCTTCCCCTTTCTCCCCTTATTCCCCAAGACAAGCACTTTGATAAGCTAAGTTCTATAAACCAACTTGCAGGTTCTGTTGCTTTAGCCACTTATTACTCCTTAAAATGCTTCTTTATATCCCACATGTGAGATAAATCATTTTGTATTTGTCTCTCTCCTGACTGACAGACATATATTTTTAAAATTTGTTTACACTCCCCTTTTTCCTACTCCAATCACATTATGCCAAGAATATATTATACCAGGAACTAGATGGGGGGGGTCTTTATCTTTTTGAAAGTTTGAAAACCATAGCATGAATGCAAATACAGAAAGGTAAGAAATAAGATCAAGACAGAAGGATGCATAAAATTATGGCTTTAAAATAAAAATGATCTCAGTTCACATCTGAGGAGCATCTTAACTATGTTGGATATAGTTATTTAACCTTTCCAAGTCTCACTACCCATTAAAGAGGCGGTGAGGAAAAATACCCATTTCATAATGTTATTACAAAATTGGTATAAACCGGGTTTATTCTAAACACTTAAAGTGTACTTAACAGAATGTAGTGTCTAATAACATGGCATGTACCAGGCTGGTATGTCTGTTGTGGATGTGAACAGATGAAAGGAATTAAAAATCAGAAAATCAGAGATTTATAATTACACATGCTATCTTTATTTGTTTCTGGGTCATGTTTCATTTTATTTAAAAAAATTTTTTGAAGTAACATTGGTTTCACTGTATCACTGTCATCCCATTGCTCATCGACTTGCTCGAGTGGGCACCAGTAAAGTCTCTATTGTGAGACTTGTTACTGTTTTTGGCATATCAAATATGCCACGGGTAGCTTGCCAGGCTCTACAATGCAGGTGAGATACTCTCGGTAGCTTGCTGGGCTCTCCGAGAGGGACAGAGGAATCGAACCCAGATCAGTCTCGTGCTAGGCAAATGCCCTACCCTCTGTGCTATTGCTCCAGCCCAACATTGGTTTACAAGAACATAAAAGTTTATATGCTTTACAGATACAATGTTACCACAACATGCCTATCAACAAAATGCCAGTATCCTTCCACCAAGGTTCATAGGACCCTTTCATCTCCATCCCTTTAGTATCCTTGGCTTTGTGGTCAAGAGTCTGAAGTTTTGTTTTCATTGAACATTATCTGTTTCCTTGTTTCTGTATATACCACATTTAATGAGATCATCTGGTATTTGTATTTCTCCTTCTAACTTATTTTGTTTAGCATTATCCTCTCTGGTTCCATCCATGTTGTAGCAAAATGCAAGATTTCTTATTTTCTTAGAGTTAAGTAATATTCCATTTGTTTTATTTTTAATTTTCTTGGAAATCTTCATCATGATTTTACCATGAAGCTAAACCAATTAACATTCTCACTAAAAGTTACATTTTTTCTACTTCTCACTTATGGCATTTGTTTCTGTTTTATCACATTTGTTTTTAATATAGACCATTCTCACTGGTGTGAATTGACACCCCATTATTTTGATATATCTTTCCTAAGGGTCATGTTTCGATTGTGGCATATCATGACTGAAATCCAGTTCAGGGGAACATAGAATTGAATTTCATTTCTCTGGTGTATTGCAAATGAATGAATATATGAACAGGCAAAATCAGCTTTTTTAAAAAATGTATTTTTCTTAATCAGTATTGAAGATTTATCAAGATGTCAAAAACAGACCATGTGATCTAGCCAATTTTACTACTCATTATCTATGCAAAGAAATTAAAAACAATAGTTTGAAAGAACATTAACATGTTTACACACATTGCAGTGCTATTTACTAGGCCATGGTATGAAAACAATACATAACATAAATATGACACATAAGTAGATAAAGAAGATATGCTATACACATGTAATGCAATACTATTCAGCTATACTGCACTGCACTGTCGTCCCGTTGTTCATTGATTTGCTCGAGTGGCCACCAGTAATGTCTCCATTGTGAGACTTGTTGTTACTGTTTTTGGCATATCCAATATGCCACGAGGAGCTTGCCAGGCTCTGCCATGCGGGCGGGATATTTTTGGTAGCTTGCCAGGCTCTCCGAGAGGGACAGAGAAATCAAACCTGGGCCGGCTGCATGCAAGGCAAACGCCCTACCCTTTGTGCTATTGCTCCTTTCAGCTATACAAAAAGTATTCACCTATACAAAAAAATAATTGCCATTCAGGGCAACATGAATGGAATTGGAGGGTATAATGCTAAGTGAAATACATCAGAAAAGAAAGGCAAATACTGATGGTATAAAGAAACAAAGCAGAAAAATAGGTAGAACCAATCCAAAATGTACCCTTGGATTTGGACTGTAGAATTTAAATTGATAAATAGTAAGTGGGGAGTGCAAAGAGTAGAGGGGTAGATGGTATTAGAGATATCTGGACATTTGATGGTGAGTATGGTGTAACAGTTTACTTTGAAGTGATGTGGAAAAGCATTCCTGAAACATACAATGATGTAAACCAATGTTACCTCAATTAAAAAAAGCAAAATAAATTAAAAATCATTACATCAAAAACAGGAAAATAGGGCCAGAGCAATAATACAGCAGGTTGGGTGCTTGCCTTGTATGCATGAATTCAAACCTGGGCATCTCATATGGTCCTCCAAGCAACACCAAGTGTGATCCCTGAGCACAGAGACAGGAGTTAAGTCTTTGGCACAGCCAGGCATGGCCCAAAGCAAAAACCAAACCAAACAAAAGCAAACAAAACCCAGGGAAATATTTTATTTCTCTTTAGGGAAACTTCAAACATTGAAGCAAAAGACCCAGCAAAACAACCCTAGAATCTAGGCTTTAAAACTCTTTCATGGCAATGGAGTACTAATATTTATAAAGACTACATAGCAAACATAGTTTTAACTAGAGCTCTAGCTAGACTCTATAAGGAAAACTGAGAGAGAGAGGCGGGGGAGAGAGAGAGACAGAGAGAGAGAAAGAGAGAGAGAGAGCTTTCATGTGAACAAGTCAGTGACGTGGCTCTGCAGTGCACTGATCAAACTCAGCAGCACTGTTACTGCCATGTGCTCTGTGTGGCTAGGCTTCTGTTCAAATATATATGTCTATAGCTGCACATAGATGTTGATATAACACAGTTCCTTAATGATTTATTTGAAACTCCCTGAAAATTAACAGGTGGTTCCACATAAAAACTAAACTTAGATTCTAACTCATCAATGCCATTTTACAGGATTTCCTACGTAAGCCAGACTACATATTGCTATGGGCAACACACATGTTGCCATTTGCCAGATGTTGGCCCTAAATCTTTCTATGATCCCTCTACCTTAACAGGATAGATTTCCCTTCAAGGTCTAGCTCATACCCTCCTTCTTTATGCTTCTTTTACCAAAATCCTTCGGCAAATTTTAAATAACTACCTGAAAAAAAGATTATTCAACTGATGTTTGAAAAAAGTATAGCCACTAATTGCACTTGTAGGTAAGAGAAATGGCAGCAAACTTGCTCCCTCTGGAAACTCCAGGTCCTTGGTGAGGACCTCGATGATGGCTCCGTACCTTCTTCAACTTCATGATGGAGGGGTTTCTGCACTTTATTTAGATAAAAGCTCTAAATAGATTCAATTCTGACTACTGTCTGGTGCAGTTTCCAGTAGGAAACTATTACCCAAGATGCACATCACTGATTATATACTTTTTTAGCTTTGATCGTATTCTTAGATTTAATGTATACATTATAGTAGCATTCTATGGAAAACTAATCCCAATTAGTAACAACAAAATGGATTAACAAATTTATAATTCAGAAAAAATTTTACTAAGAAAATGATGTTTTTATCTCTTTTGTGAGCAAAGTAGACATCTTTTGTATTTTTATAAGTTTCAAATTAGAATAGTTTATCTTTCATATGTTGCAGAAGAAAACTAATTATGCTACTCTTCACTTCAAATATGGACTTTTTAATAGGATATGAAAGGCCCTATATGATTTGATCCTTGCCAACTGAGTCACATAGAACAAACTATTCCTTCTTCTGTTTTCCTACCACTAACCTTAGCAAATACTGTTTTCTTTGCATGAAATAGTCTTTCTTCTTCCGTTCACCCAGTTCATGAAATTAAAATTTTCATAACTTCCTAATATTAAGGACTTTTGAAAACTTTATTGGGACAGCTCAATCAAAGGAAGACAGCAAATGCCACATTATAATTACTGTATACTTCTCCAAAACCTGTGAGGTCTTTGATGACAACAATATCTGCTTTATTATATGTGTACTCAGCAACTACTGTGTTTTGAAGAGTAATTACTCAACTCAAGCTTGTGTAATAATCTCACATTTTTAAATTATACTTGAGGATCCAGCTCCAGAATATCCATTCACTGGTTATATGCCATCTCCCAACCTTTAAGTAACAAAGCTAATGTTAAAACTTTACCCCCCATCTTCTTATTCCCAAATCTAAAATAAAATTTAAAAAGCAAATCCATAAAGTGTTTCAGAAGAAATACTTAAATATATTACATTAAATATATGTTTTAATATATAAAACAAACCATGTGTTTTGCCTTTGCAAAATTGTAGCTGAGTAGGGTCTTCAAAACATCAAGCAGATCCCCTTCCTCCTGAAGTATCAATGAGCTAAATCAAGTTAAAATGCCTTTGAATTATCCTATATATTTCTATATTAGTGCGTCTTCACCTATCAGCTTATCAGTTGTTACATCCCTGCTATGAAACTTCATCCCCCTCATTTTTACTTAAATTTTTATTATTTTCTAAGAGAATCTCAGAACATTGCAATCTCAAGGAAACAGATGAATGGAATTTTAGATGAGTCCTGAGAGATATATTCAATTGAATCTATTTGTGTCACAGAGAGAAAAAAGGATGAAGAAATGTGATTAGAACTTTCCAACATTTGAGCTATGAAAACACAAATCCAGAAAATACAAGTGTATAATCCACCTCCCCAAAAAGACTTGTTATAATGAAAAGCAATAATGAAAAAAGTAAATCTTGAATGAACATTGGCTATAAAATTATTTTATTATTAAATTATAACTTTTAATATTTGATTTTATTTCTTTTTTTTACTTCTTGGGTCACACCCTATGATGCACAGGGTTTACTCCTGGCTTTGCACTCAGGAATTACTCCTGGCGGTGCTCAGGGGACCATATGGGATGCTGGGACTCAAACCCAGGTCGGCTATGTACAAGGCGAATGCTATATCCAGCCCCTTTATTTTATTTTTAAATGAAGATTATTTAAAACATATTCTAAGGTAATATTCTAAGGTAATATTCTAAGGTAACATATAGAAGGTAAGAAACCTAGGACCAAAGCACCCAAGATTCAGCGTCTTGTTACTCCACGTGTTCTGCAACACAAACGCCGGCGCATTGCACTGAAGAAACAGCGCACCAAGAAAAACAAGGAAGAGGCTGCAGAGTATGCTAAGCTGCTGGCCAAGAGAATGAAGGAGGCAAAAGAGAAACGCCAGGAGCAGATTGCCAAGAGACGGAGGCTGTCTTCTTTGAGAGCTTCTACCTCCAAGTCTGAATCCAGTCAAAAATGAGTTTCTGAGCAAAGAATAAATGAAGCCAGACAAAAAAAAATAAAATAAAATAAAATAAAACATATTCTCTTGAGAAGAAGAGAATTTGATACTCTTCATTTTTTATAACTTGATCACACCTCGGTGCATGCTTATTTTTAAATTGGATGTAGAAATCTAATATGGAAGAGTACACTTATGGACAATTTTTTATAATTATAAAATCCTTGTTAAAATCATGCCATGACTGCTTACTGTGTCCATTGTCTTATACAATTTAAGTCTTACATATGTAACAATAAGCAAGTGCTGTTAAAAGTTGATGTTAGACATAGTTTGTGGTTCATTCCTCCAGCCATATATCTGACTAATGAACACTGCAGTTTAATGGATGTGGTCATGAAGCAGAAAGGTTGATTGTTCAAAAGATCTTTTAGGGGGTTTATGTAGTTCTTACTTGGTTATTTCCTGGGGTATGGTTATTTCCTGGGGTGTGTAAATTTCACCAAAATTTTTTTTGGAGTCACACCCAGCAATGCACAGGGATTACTCCTGGCTCTGCACTTAGAAATTACTCTTGGCATTTCTCAGGGGACCATATAGGATGCTGGGAATCAAACCTGGGTTTGCCAAGTGCAAGGCAAATGCCCTACCTACTATGCTATTGCTCCAGCCCCCACCAAAAATTTTTTAACTTGCAATTTAATGTAATGTCTATAAATAAATATATTAATAAAATTTTATAAATTGTTTGCCCTACATGGAGTGAAAAGTTGTGGTGTATATGGTGGGAAGGGGTTGGGTCCACTCCTGGCGGTAGTCAGGGCTTACTTTTGATTGACAATGCTCAGTAATCACTCCTAGTGGTGCTCAGGGGATGCTGTGTGGTGCAGGGACTGAACCTGTGTTGGTTGCATGAAAGGCAAGTGCTTTAACCTCTATATTGTTTCTTTAGCCTTGGAACATTTTTTAGTGAATTCCCAGTTTTGCTTAGGAGAACCCCCACGCCTAGAATGGAACTGTTTTAGAATCACAATCTGACCTGCAGAAACATTTGTATGTAAAAATTGTGAGTGTGTCTATGAGACATAATTTTCAATCAGTTATGATTTTGTAAATTGTCTTCCTGGATCCAATTCTCCTATATGTCTCTTATTAGTATAACTATGGTACATATAATACTTGAAAGTGATGTAATTTTTTTCTTGTAAGTCTCACATACTTTCAATAAAAGACTAACATGTGCTCTCTATTTCTCCATTACCTACTTCAGATTTATCACATTTATGTATTTATCATATACATACATTTTTTTCTTTTTATCCTATAACTTATCTGGAGGTAGCATTTTTATTATGTCGTGCCTTAGTAAAAATATTTCACTAGTTATAAGAATACTAAATCTAAATTACTGTCACAAGAATTAGGTTTCTATAAGAACTTTCCTCCAATGACTTTGCCTGTCTTGTTTCCTGCTATGCTTATCTCAAACATTGATGCTATTCTGTTATAATTATTCTGTATATAGAATGTTCTCAGCATTTTTAACATGTACTTCATTTTTCAGGATCCAGATCTCATTTCATATTCCACAAAACCCCTCTTGGCCTTGGGTTGCATCCATCAGCCCTTCTTTTGGATTTCTTCACTATTTTTGGTAACCATAATTTACTTTTTTTAGCACGGGAACTCAGGGTAAGGTCCCAATTAGGATTTTTATTGAATGACTGGCATATCTTTAGTTTTAAAAATCTGGCTTCATTGGGTCTGAGAGAGAACTCTTCTCAAAGAACTGAAGCTCCTGCTTGGTATCTGGATCTCTGACTTTGATTCTCCATGGTCCCAGGAGTCTCAAGGCTGGAATAATCCACTAGCAGGACTAGTTATGGCCCCCAAACAAACAAAACAACAGCTACAAAATTCAGTTTATCTTACCTCGAGATAGATGAAAAATCTGTGTAAGGAAGGTAATATTCTCAGTGTCTAATGCTAATTCTGAACACATAATAACTGAACATATTGACGAATAAATTTGATTAAAATGAACAAATGAATGGTTGGTGGTACAGATTTAAGTATATATGTGGAAAACAATATCATAAATTTTTATTAGTAATTTGGAATCTAGTAAGGGGAAGAAAGGTAGAATTCTTAAAAGTCAAATCTCTTGATATTAAAATTACCCTTTACTGCCTATCCAAAAAGTAGTGGATCCAGAAAGGTTGGCCCCAGAAAAGGACACTTTTGATTCCAAAATCCCTTAGTTGAGCTTTGTATGTTAAGGTATTTAAGATCAGCATCAAATTATGGTGATAACTGAACATACAATGTCCCCTTCAATTCTGCTCAAGGAGAGCTCTTGGCTTCCTTCTTTGAGGGAGCACCGCTCTTCATGCACTTGAGGACTTCCTCTTTTAAGGACTGAACAAAACATAAAATGCTTATAGGGTGGAACCAATATTAGGGATAAAGCATGACATAACTCTGGGGTTGGGAGGGGTCACTATTGAGTTTTACTATTATTTGTCTTCTGAACCTTTGACAAAATCCACTCTGATTTGTGTTAAAAAAGTTTTTTTCTTTTTTTCAAGCTTACATGGCCACTTCTTCAAATTTGTTCCAGATGGATTTAGTCATAGAATGATTGATTATCCACTTGGTTTTGAGCTATGTGGTTAAACTCAGAAACCTACAACAAACTGGTTGAGAGTCATGGTTCATGGAAAGTGGCAGAGAGGATAATCCTTAAACTGTCATTTTCAGAGTTAGTGATAAGACAAGAGGAATTTAGTGAAGCTACTTATGTCAAGAGAATGTATTAGCAAATGGATGGCTTGAATATGAGGAAATCTTATGAACATAATGTTCACCCTTATCTGGATTTCACCATAAAGGGAACTGGATCTAACTGGAGCCCCCTTGCCCTCAGGACTGCCCAGTTCTCACTATTTACTTCAATGACCAGATTAGCTCACTCAGGATGCTCTATGCCTACTGCTACAGGCTGGCCTTAATCCCGCTGCCAAACACCCATTTATCCTACTACCACTTAAAAATGTACAGAGGCTTCTGATTATTGGCATCAGAGACACCTGAGAAAAGTCTGGAAAATAATTTTGGGAAAGAATAAAGGAAAGAGAAAACAGCAACACATTCTTACAGAGCTGTATTATGACCCCCTTAGAAAGCAATTTAAGAATATTTGATCTATTTCCATCTTTTTTAAGAAAAGAAAAACCTGTTTTTCAGATTTTAGTCACTACTTTTAATAGTAAGTGTACCTTTTCTCTGTTCTTTCCCTCTAGTTAATTCACAATCTGGTTACTAAAATGTTCTTTTACAGGAGAGTGGTTGTTGCTGGTGACTTTCTGTTTATGTCATTGTTTGATTTTACAGATCTTCTTGTACATTATTTATGTTCTTGGTTTCCACCTTCTTTTTTCCCCCTGGGTTTTGCTCAGAAATCTTTTCTCTTTTTTGTTAGGGTGACTTACTGATGTATTGCTGAAAAAAAATTTCACTAGCTGTATTCATTACATTACTGCTGTACTGTTAAACAAATAACCCACTAGGTGGCCTTTTATCAAGAAACCAACTCCCCAGAATCCCAGAAAAGTCCATTTGGATTTTCTCACTTTTTTAACTTTTATACAATCCATTTATAATTTTAGGTTATATTAGTAGGCATCTGAGGCAAAGAAAAAGAAGTAAACATATTTAAACATAAAAATTCTAGAAGGCTTCTGAATAAGCTGTAGAAAGTAAAATGTGACCAAACAGAACTAAAATGTCTATGGAAGAGCCATTTTCCATGTTTTCTTAACAAATACACAAACAACACAGTTATCTAGTACAAAAGTTAACCAAAAACAAAAACAATGTTTATTAAATGTTCTTTATGTAACAAGCATGTGGGTACCTGTTTATCTGTAAAAATAAATAGTTTTTGTTTGCTCATTGTTTTAATTTCAAGAATATTGTTCATAGAGTGAGATAAGGTTTGAACTTTAAGAGTTTTAAAATCAAAACATATAGTCATAATTATTTTTAGAAGTGGTTTTGGAGAAGATTGATAACATCGAAAAAGTCCCAAGTTCACAAAGAAGGAAAGCATATAGTAACTCAAAAAAGTGAGAATTATAGGGACAAGGGAGATGGCTCTGGTGTATCCTTGTACGCAGGATTCCCAAGTTCAATCAGCCCACATGCATGGTCCTGCTAAGTACTGCTACAAGTGACCTTTCTCTCACCTGCCCAAGTACTTCTCTGGGTGTCCCTCAAATTAACAAAAAAATTCCAATAGAGAAAATCAAACCAATCTCACAACCCCTCCCTGCTCCCCAAACGCATTTCTTTTGTCTTTTTGGGGTCACACCCAGCCATGCTTGGGGGATTACTCCTGGCTCTGCACTCAGAAGTGCTTGGGAGACCATATGGGATGCAGGGGGTAAGGGGGAAGAGGTGAGGGGGAGTGCTGTCGGCCTCCCTCCTGCAAGGCAAACCCCCAACCCGCTGTACTATTGCTCTGGTACCCAAAAACACATATTTAAAGCTACTAGCTTTTTCCTTCGGATGTACTCTGCCTATTCAACCATGCCCTTCAGACTGCATATCCAGATAAGCACTCTAATCTCCTGCACTACTGGGACATAGGTATATTTAAAACAAAACAAAACAAAATCTTATATTTTGCTCTTTTGAAAAAAAATGTAAATTTCTAGATTTAAAAGTTTTGTTGGAATTAGTTCAAGGGCACTTTTAATTACAGATTGATTTAGATACAGCTCCTAATATTCCGGAGTTCTGACATTCATGCCCTTCAAATTACTTGTTCCTGACTAGTAGAATAAAGCAAAACAATGAATTGTCAGTTCCATGATTAAGTTACAAAAGACTGTGAATTTAGTATTATCAGCACTCTTTCTGGTTGGAAGTCTCTAGCCCCTCACTTTTGTTACTCGGAGGCAAGCTGCAAGATTGTGATACTCTTCTTGGAGAAGTGTAGGTGGTAAGACATTGAAGAACTTGGGAGTGGGGTCATCGAATGCATACTGCAAACTATCACTACTGAGTAAGACAGACTTAGAGGCTGCTGCAATCCTGGAAGGACCTCAGATCCAGGAATACATACAGCTAAGCCATACCTTGATTTCTGGCTCAAGAATACAGCTAAGCCATACCTTGATTTCTGGATCAGAGAAAGTGTGAGTTAATAAATGTTTTAGGCTGATGTGTTTTGTTACACTGGGTAACTTGTTACAAAGAAACTAGCACATAGACTTCCTGATGGCTTTTTTGGTGATGGATAGTAATTTGCAGAAGAAGCTCAGGCAGCACAGACTGCTCTGATTGTAAGCAAGGTTTGAATCGGAGGTTAAAAAAAAAATCCCACAATGTAAATGAATTAATTTGAAAACTTTAAACAGGTTGGTAATTTGCTTATTTTTGCCTACCAATGACGCAGGAAATATTCATTCAAATTATGAAAATAAGAGAATCTATAACATTAAGTGTTAGGACTTTTACCTTTCAAGGAGCTTATATTAACATCTGCAAATTGACATGCATCAAATTAAAAAGAACTCTTTTTGTGAGCAAGGATTGAAATGAAGTCATGGTCTGTACACAAACCACAACAATTACCCAGGTCAGTGTTAAAGAAAAAGACTGCATTGCAATAGCTATTAAAGCTTCAGTGATTCAGTTCAGACTTACAGCAAACAGAACCGGGAGTCAACCATTTTGTAAATAAAGCTTCAGGTCATTACAACTGTCTGTTTTTTTTTTTTTTGAGCTGTCTGTCGGATTTATTAATGCTTTATAATCACAGTATGCAGCTCCATTCATTCCAGGACAGATTTTAACTTGCTTGGTAAGTTTTCCTGATAAAAATGCCATCTGAATAGCAAAGAACTATCAATGGAAACAGTTCAAGTGCCAGACATGTATCAATCAAGTTCCATGTAGATAAATGATTATAAGACTTGTTAACTTAGACAAAAATCCACTCTTTCTACCGTATTATTTCTCTTTTACACTTATTTTAAATAATATCTTGAAAGGACAACTCTGAATTTTAAGAGCTGAGAAAACTGAGGTCCAGACAGGTTAACTGATTTATATAGTCAGAGTTACTTAGGAGAAGACCAGATGGGAGACTTGGTCTCCTGCTTAGTTCCATGGGGTTTCCGCTACTCTTTGCTGCCAAAGACTACTTTCTGGCATCCTCCTGAGCATTCAAGCATATAAACATTTCACCACAGGAGAAAATTCTATTAATTAGTAAGCAAAAGAAATATTTGTATATGACATGTACTGTTACAATGAAATTTGTAACTAGGGGAGAAAAATATTTTTTAAAAATAAATTTTATGAAGAAACATGGCATTCTAAAATAAGTTTTAGTGGTGCATCATTATAAATCAATATCTGTTTATATTATTTTTAGTATACCCCTTAAATTCCAGGGTTGTTCTTCAATTAAAAAAACCAACTTTTAAAAAAGAATAAATGGCATGCATATCTGGTTTCATTTGTGGCATTTTCTAAATATAGAACATAGAGAATGAAGAATTTCTCAATATATCATATTCTTGATGGTAAGGTGGGAGCACATATTGTCAGTTTTGGGAAGATAGGCCTTGTGTATATTCACAAAATCTGGGATCTTATTAGAAGTATGAAATATCCAGTTTCACTATAGCCTACTGAATCAGTATCTTCATTTTAAGAGGATCTTTAGGTAATTTTGTATATTGAAGCTTAAGAAACACTAGTTTATCACACATATCATTTGGAGATTCTCAAAAATATATTAGAAAAGTGAGCCCTTAATTTAAAGACTCCTCTAGTAACTTTGTGAAAATATCAAAACTGACTCATTCAGATACCACTTTTGTTTTGTTTTGGGCCTCACCTGTTGATGCTCAAGGCTCTGTGCTCAGGGGTCACTCCTGGATGTGCTCAGGGAACCATATGCAATGCTGGGAATTGAACTTGGATTGAATTCATATAAGGCAAGTACCTTAACCCCTGTCTATCTCTCTGACCATCAGGTGCTACTTATTTCTTTTTTACTTCATAGGTCTTTTCAGAAAAATATGCATTAATACACCCACATGCATACACAAGTATAAAGCTAGTGATGGGGTTATAATGGTAAGTCTATTATATTGATATACAAAGTTATTGCCCCTTTTCCACCCACACACCAAAGTGCAAAATATTCTCTACCAGCTAGGTTTTCATTATAACAAAATAGCCCGGGTACTTTTTCTAATAGAGTAATATTTTTATAGTCTATTGGCAATTATTAACCTATCCATAATACCTTTCTTTATTGGAAATTACTGCTCTGGCATATAAAACAATCCATTTTTTTCTGTTAAAAATAAATCAACAAGAAACGGTTTTTGGGTTACTTATTGTTACACCTTAATTTATATGATTAAGGTGAGATAGTTCTATTTAGAACTATAAACAGAAATAGTGGGCAATTTAAGACTACTTTAGTAGAAAATAGTGTTTTTGCACAGATTCAACAGAACTGAAAACATGAGATCTAAGCAGCAACCACTGAGACTTTGTAATGTGCCTGTTAACTTGACAGTCTGGACGGAGTGGAGCTGGGATGGGGAGGGAATCTGGGAGCACTAGTGAAGAGAAGTTGACACTTGTGAAGGGATTGGTGTGAATTATTATATGCCTAAAATGCAATTATTAGTAATTTTATAAATCATGGCTCTTTAATAAAAATATTTTTAAAAAGGAAAATAGTGTTTTTGGTATTTCTATTTTTGACTGAACTAAAATACCCATTATTTTTTCCTGGTTTTTCAGAACAATTAGAAGCTATATAAATTGTATCCTAAAAAAATCTTTCATTTAGCTATTTTAATCATTAGCTTTTTTTTTTTTTGTCACACCCAGCAATGCACAGGGGTTACTCCTGGCTCATGTACTCAGGAATTACTCCTGGCGGTGCTCAGAGGACCATATGGGATGCTGGGAATGGAACACAGGTCAGCTGCGTGAAAGGCAACTGCCCTACCCGCTGTGCTATTGCTCCAGCCCCCACATAGGTATTAACAAATGAAAGGAGGTCACTTAGGAGGTTACAATAGAAATTCAGAATAAAGTCCTGCATCCTGATAATCTTTTATGGGAGAATTTTCCTTGGTTTTGGACTACCTCCTTGTATTTGAGTTCTTTATGACACCAAGCTGAGAAATATTTTTCTATAAAGGATATATAGTTTTTATTGGAAAATTTAGTCATAAGTGACTGGAATTTTCTGCCTTGCTTGATGAGTAGAATTTTTTCTGGGTTACTCCTAAACTATGAAAGTTTGGTGATTCAATATAAGTACCAGATAATTTAAATACAGTATTTGATGACTTATGTAATAATTTATACTTGTTGTAAATTTAGTGGATTATTAAATTCAAAGGTGGGCAATATGAAAATCAGGTAAACCTCTATGAAATACTGGCAAAGGAATGCCCATGATGCTGTAGAAGTGAAAGACAACTGTCTCAGAGGTTGTACTCTGATGCTTTGTTGTTGTTTTAGGGGTCATACCTGGAAGTATCTGCACTTACTCTTGGCTGTGTGCTTAGAGAGTAGTCTTGGTGGGGCTTGGGGTAATATATGAATTGAACCCAGGTTAGTCATGTGTAAGGCAAGCTTCCCAGATGCTGTACTATTGCATTGCCCCCACGTATTCTAACACTTTACTTCTGGTTTTTGACCCTTTTTATACCATATCTGAAAAAATTCTTTGTTGATTTAATAGTATACTAAGTGTCCAAAGTGCCCTTGTCATAAGTTAACATGGATTTAGCAAGCAATTTCAATGTTGATATTATAGGAACAATGCAGGGGAACTGTGTCCTGAGTCATTCTAATGAATCATCAGTTTTGGTCAGCTTAATTTTGCTACATATTACTTTCCTACTTATCAATATGGTGTGTGTATAGTTTGTGTACTTATGTGTAGAAGGGCATGAATGTGAATATGTGTGTATATGTATGTGCACATATGAGTGTAAATAGCTAGGAAAAAAAATCTCTAAATTTGGGCAATAAGGTAGGAATTTCAGCCTTCAAGGTCAGGTTTGGAATTTGTCTTCTGACAATTTCTTCTGGAATGCTCTTTTTTAAAAAATTTTAATTTTTATTTGATTTTTAAATTATGTAGGAGTACTGCTATTTGTTGAGCCATTGATTAAGCTGATTGAATTGGGCATGAACTCCACAGAATGCTCTTTTATTTTTTCCATTTTATGTAAGATATCTTTTGATTTCAAAAAGTGTTTAGGAAATATAAAACAAAAAGTAATCTTACACAGCGTATTTCTTTAGACCTCAAGTTATGTAAAATGCTAGTCACATATTTTAGGAGAATAATTAAAACAGAACCAATTCTCTAAGAAATCTCTTCCACAAGCAATTTGAAGGATTCAGCAGTAGACTCTGAAAAACAAACTAATACCACTCCAGAATCTTGGTATATTAAAAAATACTGAAATACTTAAGTTTTTAAGTGAATAGAGATACTGTCAAAAACAATTTAATGGCATACCCACTTTGGGAATGCATGTATGAGGAGAGTTCTGTTGCAAAATATTTTTAAAGTAAACTGTAAATAATCACTGTTCACAAAACTATTCCATAATCTGGTTTATAATAGACAGGGTGGTCACTGCATGAACTCTATGAGTTTCCCATTCTAAATTATGTCCCAAACATCCACTCAAGGGAGTAGGATTAGACGTCTTGAAGCACACACAGCTGTTTTTAATATAAGTTTTATTTCCCCACCATCCCTGGAGCTTTTTCAGGCTTAACTATATGCACAAAGGTAATTCCAATTCCTGTCATGATTCTCACTTAAGTTAAGAACACATAAATCTATATGCATAATTTTTATGGTGCTTCTAGTTCCATTTCCTAACTCTCACAGGTTCATGTATTAGACAGTTACCAACTCTCTAGAGGCCATCAGTAAGCTGGGTTCTTTTCTCCTGAACCTCAAGGATCCATGGATTTCCTTCTCTAGAAGTTTAGATTTTCCTACTTTTGGAGTAGATCAGAACTGAGCTTCTTTGTCACCTACAATCAACTAAGTGAACCTTCCTGGATTTCATAAATTTAGCATTTGAAAAAAATAGATTTTTAAAAGGATTATTGCTGCCCTTTTAATGCTTATTTCATAAAACTTCATTAAATGCCTTCCTTGCTATCTTCTTAAATCAGAAAACCCACATATTTTCCAGTCTCATGCATATCTCAAAATATGTCATCAATATTGACATTAATATAATAATACCCTATGTTTTGCATTACTGAACTGTTGGTTTTTTATGGTTATCTGATAATTTATAGATGAATGATACCAGTTCTTATAAAGTATATTGTTACTTACTTCTACTTTGATCTTATCAGTCTTATCAGTCTTCACAACAGAAAATAACAATCAATGCCGATTGAATTTATTAGGCACTAACTGAAAGGTTTTATGTTCTTTTTTGATCAATTTCATGCATAATGTTATCTGGTTCTTGAATAGTATAAATGTACAATTAACTGAAAAATAGTTTAAGTTTTAGAATTTAATTTGGTCCAAAAATCAAGGCTTTTAGTCTATTTAGTACACATTTACATAACATTCATTCATTGTCTTTCCCTCCTTTTAATTTGTGATCCTATGAAACTGATAGCAATGAGCTATTTATCCTATTTCCAGTATCTTGGGACTCAGTATTCCTTTCATGTAACTTCTTCACTTCATCTTTATTAAATGTTTACAAATCATTTAGAGTCAAGACACAAGTCTGTGATTGTGGTTGAGTTCTTTCAAAGACAACCATTTTCTTCTGCCAATATTTGAATGCAGTTTTTTGATCAGTTTTATTTCTGAGTGTGTAATTTGCAGTTACCTCCTGGAAAAAGCATGCTAATGAATTTCAGATGTGGTGTGAATTACTTATTTGTACATTTGTGCAAAATCAAACTTATTTAGGATAAATTTTGTTCACTCTTTGGTTTCAAAGAATAAAATTGTGCCAGTTATCCAACAAGTGCAAAGACAATCCTTACAAATATGGCAACTTGTTTTCAGATAATGTAATTTGAGACTTTCTGCTCAAACATAATATAATGAGCAATCCCTGCAAATTCCTGAAGTTACCCAGGCTTGCATTCTACTCTAATCTGTTTCTTTTCTTTCTTTTTTTTTTTTTGCGTCACACCTGGCGATGCACAGGGGTTACTCCTGGCTCTGCACTCAGGAATTACCCCTGGCCATGCTCAGGGGACCATATGGGATGCTGGGATTTGAACCCGGGTCGGCTGCGTGCAAGGCAAACGCCCTACCCGCTGTGCTATCTCTCCAGCCCCTCTAATCTGTTTCTTTTGCTTCTAGGTGGAAAGGTAAATTTTTTCCAGTGTTAACTAGCTTTAACAACAATGCTGTCTTTCATGGAAAGTAAACATTTGATCCTTGTGTGAAAAAATGTGAATACTCTTCTAATATCTAATGATATTCACACACAGTCCAAATAGAGAGGTAAGCTGTGCAGCTGGTATCAAACGGATCTCCTATCACTTTGATAACTGAAATATGCTTTTAGGTCAAAGTTAGAGTCAGCTTTCCTTTTCATGACTGCATCAACTGAACTTCTATTAGCTTTGTCTCACCTCATAAGTATGTGCCACTTGTATATGTGCCTTACAGAAAGGATGAGTATCTCTCAGCACTAATTATTACCATGGTCATAAGATATTAGTATTTTACCTATTAATAATTTCAAAGAAGTCACAGAAGTTTTTACATTCTGTGGCAGTTTAGAGGAGATACAGGCCTCTTGTTTTCTTGTTAAGATGCCTTACTGTCCCATAGATCGCATTTATTATGTCTTTGGTTCTGTGTTATAGTTTTATCCAGAATTCTTGACCATTCATGTTGGGCATCAGAGTACAGGTGATGACAATAAAAAAGTAAAAGAGTGAAATAGAAATGTTATTCTATACTGGAAGCAGAATAAATATTTGTGGTGCTTTTTCCTCACTATTTCCCTTATCCTATGACCCTGAACTTATTTTTGTAGCTGAATAGTTTCACAAAGGAAATATTAAATTAGTTCTCAGTAGTCCTCAAAGTTAAGTCCTCAAAGTAGTCAAAATTATGGGATTATTAAAACATGTATTGCTGGACCCCTTTCCCTGAATTTCTGTTTTAGTAGCTATGATTGAATATAGGATTTCATTTTCTAATCTGTTACTGGAAGAAGCTAATCCTAAGGTCTGGGATTCACACTTTTGGAATCACTGAATTATGTATTTAGTCTTTTTTGTTGTTGTTGCAGAAGAGTCGTCACACTGACGTTTTCCATTACTCTATCCAAATAGTTGCCATTCCATTTATATGAAGGAATTCTAAGGGCATCTGACTATGCATGAATGAGATACATGTATATACAATTCACAAATATTTATCAAAAATCACTTTAGTTAACTATAAATTCAATGACTACAATATTTGGTGAGTAAATTTGATCACTTCTACTGGCATCAGTGTATTGAAAAAGCAATTGCTTTACTTTTAACTTCAGTGATTGACTTACATAACTTTAAGAATTTTAGATGCACAAAGGCATCTTTGATATAATAATTAGAAACAATGAAAAACTCTAAGTAGGCTAAATACTCATTTTATCTTTGTTTGAAGTATTTATTTAATGTTAGTATCATAATTTACTCAAGTATAGCCTTCCTTTTCAAAATATCTATTTTCTGAGATCAAAGCTCTTTACTTCACTTCGTAATTATATGTAACAAAAAATTAGGAATTTCTTCACCAAAAACAATGAGCTAGAGACCAAATGACACTGGTGAAGATCAACAAAAGGGTAGTGTTTGAAAGTTACTTGGTAATGACAATGCCAGGTATTCTAAGATACTTGATTACACTATAATTTATAAATCCTCATTGGGATTTGACATCTCTCAAGTTTCAAATGAGAAAAATAAAAAGAAAGAGGTCCCTAGCATCTAAGAAACTGTACATGTTAGTTCAAGCTTCTCTTTATTTTAAAAAGTGTAGTGTATAAATAACACCTTTCCTTTTAAAAATAGTGTTTTAGTTATCTTTATGCTTCAAAGAAATGTACAGATGATAGTAGTCACCAGAGGTAGAGTTTTATATCCTTGACACAGAATTTTTCTTTTGTTTAAGTTTTCTAAAAATAATGCTTTCTTTTTAGTTGTTCCTGGGTCACAAGCAATATGTTAATAAACTAAAATCACTAAAAACTCAGCTGAAAATTAATTTTACTGCTAGTAACTTTTTTCTTAACAGAAATAGAGAGATGAACTATGCTATTAATATACCTAAGTATGTAGGTGCTTATGTTTATGTATTCTATACACACAAATCTAGAACATGGAAATAGTTTGCTAAAATCTAGCAAAGGGAATCCTGATAAAGAACAGCTCTGTCCAGGTACTTGAAAAAAATGAATGAAATTTAGTTTTGAAATGTCAAAAAAATTGTAAAAATATGGTTTCACTGAACAAACAATAATGCCTTAATCTCAAGAATGTTTCTAATTCTGGGACTATTTCCCTTTTGACTATGAAGTGCAAGAGAGTTAATTTTGGGATTGTGCTAGAGTGGCAAACCATGATACTTGCCCAGGGTCAAAGGAGGATTGTAGAGAGATTATAAAATAAAGATAGAGAAAACAAAGTAAGTCATCAATAATTTATAATAAATTTCCCATTCAACTTCTTTTTGGAGCTTATATCTTTGAGATAGGTTATATCTCATGAAAGAAAATTCTGATTTTTCATTCATATATGATTATGACTATACAATACTGAAATTATCTTCATACAAATTCATATCTCCCAATGATGGCAACTATCAAGTGAAATTTTTGTGCAAATTCCTCCCTCAGCATAATTTTTGGTTGAAAAAAGTTACCTGAAAAAAAAACAGACTGAATTGGTGTTTGAACATTATGTTGTGTTTTAAATGCTTTGTTTTTGCTCAACATTGATGAAGGGAACAATAGATTGTTTCCACTAAATATTAAAGCTAGTTAAAAAATTTATAAAGTAAAATATACTTAAAATACCTAATGATATTTAAATTATTCAGCGCCATCTGTGATGGGTAATAGTGCATTAAAGGGTAAAACTAGCTTTAACATTGAAACATAGTACAGGTTTCAGCCATTACATAAAAATGTCTCCAGCTTTAGGTTCTGTAATAATAAACTATACCTATTGAAAAATAAATGTGGAAAAAAGAAATAATTTTAACACAAATATGACTCATCTGTAGGCATTCATTTATTCCAATCCAGAGACCATGGTACATGTGTTTGGATTACTGGATTTAAGTATAAAATATTTAAAAGGGAGTGGAGATCCTATTAAAACAGAAGGCTCCTCAAACTACAATGATGTCAGTAATATAGGTCCTTAGAGCACATTATTGTTTTAAGTGGAAGTCCCCACACTTTCACATTGGTTATAAAACATTATTTTGTGCTGCTGGCCTGGAATAAGAAAGTCATACATCTGCAGGCAATTAGAAGAAACTGGACTGCATGTTTGATTAGCTCAATAATAAACGGGCACAAGTGTGACTCGACTTATGCTAGTCAGATTCCCTAGACAGATTATCCTGTTGTTATCATATGATATAACTCCCTTTTATCAACAATTAAGTAAATCCACATTTATAGGCACTTTGCAAAATTGTATGGTTGGAAGAAATCCAACTTAAGCCTTAAGTCATCCAAAAAACTTTTAATCCAGCTTTCAGTGATGTAGACCCCAATCCCATGTTTTAGAAATGGGATGAATTATGCAAAACAGTTTGGAATAGAAATACTCTTTTACCAATAGTCAATAAATATTTACTTAGCATCTATCATAAGTGAGACAGTTAGTAATTTTAGCTTACAACTACAAAAATTCCCAAAGAATAATAAACATTCTAATACATGAAAAGTATGATTTTAAGAGAGACTATTTTGAAGAAAATTAAATAGGATTTATTATTGTGATTATTTTAGTTTGGGGCCATATTCAGCACTGTTTGGAGCTTACTCCTGACTCAGGGTTCATTCCTGATTTGGGACCTAATAAAGTGCCAGAAATCAAGCCCTGGTTGGCTGTGTACAAGACAAATACCCTATCTGCTATACTATTTCTTTGGTCCAGGATTTAATTTTTATTACTCAAATTTTATTTTATAGTTTCTATTGTAATCAGTGCATATTATATGAACTTAGTCTTATTCAAAAACTTCATATGGTTCTAGACAGTTCTCAGATTTAACCACATTGTCTTATGGAAAATGACCCATTTATTTATCTGTTTTTTCCTAATTACTTCAAAGTATTATATCTGAAATGTGAAAACATTCGTTATATAAAAGTTAGTACTTAAAAAATTTCAGCAAAACTTTTGTTTCAGAAAATTACTACCAAACCTTTTAATTGTATATTTAAATAGCACAATTAAAAATTATTATCTTAAGTACATCCAAGGAGTGTTTTTTTTTATCAATGTTGACTCAGATACATACTATATATGAAAAACCTCATGAGGTTGTATCCTTGACATAATCTTAAATATCTGAATATCAAGCAGATGCTGAAGCATTCATCATTGATATTGGAATTCTGACTCATGACAGTAACACAAAACAGATGCTAATACAATGCGCCCTCTGAAAAGTGACACCATCACAGTATGAGTTAGCTCTTGATGTGGGGTGCTTAAAATTTGAACACAAAGTGTAAAATAATGAAAGTCAGAACACAATAGTTTTCCTTACTTCATTTAAAAGCCACTTAGAATTTATGCAAAAATAGAATTGAACAGTGGTGAATAAAGGACAGCAGCATACCAATGAGCCAGAAGGTGTTTCTTCTACCTAGTGCACGGCTTAGGTGGTCCTGTTTGAATCATTCAGTACCAAGGGAAGAGACGCTCTTTTCCTCACTCGTATGTAGGGAGAAGGTAAGAATTCCTGTGTCCTTTCCACAGACCATTCACTGTGTAACAGTCACTTGTCTATTGTTTGGGGCCTTCTCTGTTAGCCCCTGACACTGAAAAAGGCATCTGGAGCTCCTATGGCCCATTATAATTTTACAATCTCTAAATCAGGTCTTGTAAAATGAGTTTACAAAGTAGAAGAGAGGGCAACAAAATCCCTTAGCACAGTGCACTTTGCTAATATTGCACGTCTTCAAAGCCCAAGATTCTTATCACTTTGCTAGTATGAGTTTACAGCTGTTTCTGGAATACGCAGTGATGTGTACTTTTTGTGAAAATAAACACAAAAGCACAGGCAAACTGTGCCATGGTGTAAGTGATAGAAGTGATATGTGCTCAAATGAAAGGTTTAAAACAGAGATATATGTGAGCAGGAGAGAACCCCTCAGAGATAATAAGAGACGGTTTCTCAATGCCTCAGAGGAAAAAATGTTAGTGCCAGTTTCAGTGAAAGAAACCTTGAGAAACCAAGTGGGACATTTATGGAGTAGCTGGATAGCACAAACTCAAATTCCAAATGAATAAATTGACTACTACTTCTGATCACTCTCATTCTGGTCCTGCCTGCCTAGGCTTAAAAGCTGTTTTTCTCCATGTGAATTTTGGTTCTGAAACTTGGCAGCTGATTGGAGCCACTTGGGGAGCCCTGGAAAGTCCTGATGCCTAGAACTCACCTCCAGCAGCTGCAATTTAGTTGGGCTGGGTGTGGTTGGGATATCAGAAAGTTAAGAAAGCTCCCAAGTGGTTTTAAATATGTGCAACTAAGGATGAGAACCACTCTGATGAACTCTTTGAGCTAGTTTCCTCATCTGTAAAATAATGATAATAATTATGTTTCAGCAATTTACTGAAAGTAATTTTAGGATTATTGCAATGATTTATGCGTGGTGTTTTCTAGTTGTCCCTCAAGTGCTAATGGGAGTGGTTTGCAATAATAATAAAATGCGCACTGTTTTCATCCTCACCATGAAGTACACTTAGGTAACGTTAACATAACAAGTTATGCTTACCTTGGCACGCATTATGCTCACTCTGCTCAAAGCCTGAGGCACACTGGATCCCATCAGGATTGGAGGAGGGAATGCGCTGAGATTCAGCAGGGTTTCTCCGAAAGACAAAATTATTTCGGCCAGTTTGCACTTCGGGGCCTGCAACTGCAGCAGCACTGGCAACAAAACCACCCCCAGGCATCACTCCACTGGCTGCCATGCCAGTGGCTGAGGCACCTCCGGAGGCTGTGCCTGAAGTTGCAGCTGCATTTGCTGCTGCGGCCATGGTTTCTGCTGCAGGTACTTCTTGTTGAGGTTGCTCATTATTGACAATAATCTGGGCTGTTTTAGGAAGGCAGAGGTATCCTCCATAGTGGTTGACACATTTCATGCCACCTTTGCAAGCATCTGGGACAATGTCACATTCGTCAATATCTAGGGTCAGTAATAAAAGAAGTCAGTAATTTTCTGAGAAGGGAAACTTACCATATCAAAAGATATGAGTTGTCTTTTTGGTATAATTCGAGTGGGAGAGGAAGAATGACACAGGAGGTGGAGGCAGAAAGCTCCTCTCAATTGGCTTACCTTTGCACTGCTGTCTTACAGGATCCCACTCGTATCCATCTGTGCATTGCTGTGAAGAGAACATACAACATGTGGTCAAAAATGTTAATTAGTATGCTATTCCCTAAGAAATGACTCTAACAGTTTTGTTTCTGTGGCAAAATTTTTTCTCTCAAGTCATAGGTAGATAGTGAGGTAGATAGTTGAACAGCCTCTAACTTTCCTCTGTATTAAAAAACAAATCTATACACTAAATATTTTTCGTGTTTGCAGGAGGTGTATTTTCAACTTCTTCCACTTACCAGCTTCCTCATTTTCTCTATTGTATTTAGTATACTTGCCAATCACTACTTCTTGAAATTATTTTCTGTCTTGTTATTAACCTGCTTCAATCTGATTTGTCTCACCCTCTTCCTCCTCCTGCTTTTGTTGTTCATTCTTTTCCATTGTAGCACTGTTGCACTGTTGTAACGTTGTTCATCGATTTGCTTGATCAGGCACCAGTAACGTCTCCATTGCGAGACTTCGTATTACTGTTTTTGACATATTGAATACACCATGTGGAGCTTGTCAGGCTCTGCCGTGCAGGTGAGATACTTTCGGTAGCTTGCCGGGCTCTCTGAGAAGGTCAGAGGAATTGAACCTGGGTCGGCCATGTGCAAGGCAAATGTCCTACCTGCTGTGCTATCACTCCAGTCCACTTTTTCCATTGTAATAATGACAAAAAAAATCAACTGAGGTATTTTTTTCTCCCCCTTGCTTGTTCCTGTTCTCATGTAACTCACAGGTCCATAGAGAAGGCTGAAAGATTTCATGTTGGAGCTAGATATTAGGTGCCATAACATAACGAAAATAATGACAAATTCTGCCTGACACCGTGAGGTTATATGATAGACTGTGAGGTTATATCATAGGCTGGAAAAGAGGATTTTTATAGGGGAGGCCTCAAATTAATTTGAGTGGGACTTTTACGGAGACAGGAATTCTAGCAGGGGGACCGTATGTATAAAGGTGCAAAATTGTTAAAGAGGGAAGGAGCTGTGAGTGGATTTAGTGGGTCACACTGAGATCTGAGAGATAAGCAGGACCAAAGGTCGGAAGTCTTGTTTTTCGGACATGTAGGAACTGAATTTTGCCCTGCAGGTCAATGAACGTCGAATTTTATTATGTTTGAGAATCAAGCAGCATGAGTATTATAATGTGGACTTCTGAGATCACCCAGAGCATATGGTCAGAGTTCTGGGTAGAGGCAGGGGACAGGGTATGAGAATTCCTAATGAGTATCTTAAGTGATTCTGATTCAGGTCTTATGGGCTCTTTTTTGAGAAATGCTGTTAAAAGTGATAAGTGAACCCTGAAGAATTTTTAAGCTCAAGAAAATATTTGATCAGACACAGATTTGAGGAAGATGATTCAGGGTGGGTTGAACAAACAGAATAAACCAACAAATAAACTTAAATCCTCTTAATAGAGTTAAGAGTTGCTTCAGCACACAGCAGATGTTTGGCAAGTAAAGAGCTGAATGAAGACCAAGAGATCAGTTTAGGTATTACTGATATCTCAAACTTAATAAAGTGCAAACAAAACTCACTTTAATCTCCCAAACTAATTCTACTCTCCTTACCACTGCCCAAGGCACCAACACCTTTCTCAGGATCAAGATTACAATGTTATTATCAACTTTTTCAAAAAATTTCCTCCAACTTCTGATTGATGGTCATTTTTATATCTAGCTGCAGTGATAAAAAAGTATTTGGCCTTTTGAGTAGGCAAGGCTCTTTAGCTATTCATTTCTTTACCCTTGTACACATCATCATCATCATCATCATCATCATACCGTTGATTGTCGAATTTCTTGAGTGGTCTCAGTAACGTCTCCATTAGTCCTAGCCCTGAGATTTTAGAAGCCTCTCTTTACTCGTCCTTTCCAATGGTGCCCCATTGGAGGCTCTTTCGGGGTCAGGGGAATAAGATCCATCATTGTTACTGGTTTTAGCATAGGAATACGCCATGGGGAGCTTGCAAGACTCTCCCATTGTACATAGACCATGAAAATTTTCTTGTTCTCTTGGTAACATAAGGACATCTAATATTCTTCATCTGATCTCTTGAACACCTGTCATTGCCTATTAACATGTCTACATTCTTTCCACTTTCCAGTTCTAGTCCATCTGACCTTGTTACCGCGTGGACTTGATTTATTTATTTTCACTTCTTTTGCTCTTGATTATGCCAGTATTTCTGACTCAGCAGCATGATCTGCCTTTATAGGTTAGTTCAAAGTCATCTCTTCCTTTAAGAACTAGAATATATACCTATCTCCTTTAATAGTCTGTATTGACATTATTAATCTCTTTGTCTCTCAATAGTATATTCAAGTATTTTCCAGAGAAAATTACCCAAATTTAAGATCTGAGTTTTATCAGCAAACAAATAATCTTAAATCATTTTAATAGTAGTTAGAATTGCTTATTCATACAGCAAATACTTGACAAGAAAATAGCTAAAAAGAACTAACAAATGATTTTATTTTATGTTTTATTGAGATAAGATTATTTACAGGATTCCAGGTGTTTTAGGGGTCCTATTTCAAATATCCTTGAGGTATATGTTACCATACCACAACCAATATCAAAGTACTAATATCCCTACTATTCATAGCTTCTTCTATAAAAGTAACTTTTAGGTTAGACAAAATAAACATTCACTTGAGTAATCCAGTGGGTTACTAAAGAGAGAATACTTGCAGTTTGTTGTAGGAATTTTGTTCCAGCACATTTAACAGAGTTCTACAATTAAGCAAGCCTAGACTGAACCTAACTTTACTACCTGCTGGCTGTGGAGCCTTAAATAAATTAGATACTCTACCAGCAGCTGAAGATGAGCCACTTACCTCATACCTTGGTGTGAAGATACAAAGAGATAGAATCTCCACAGTGGAATACTTTAAAAAATGGGTTACTTATTGTTCTTTAATCACAATGTATAAAGCATACTCAATTAATTAAAAAAGACTTAATCTTAGTCCAGAAATGATGTCTTTCCTGAGAAATCTGTTATAAAACTTGTGAACCCGGGGTTAGTGTTCTTAATATTGTAGTGTTTAATGCACAGGGAAACTTTTCTGTTAAGATGTAAGATGTAGATGATTAGTAATAGGAGAGGACCATAAGATAAATATTTGTAAAACTATTAGATGCTATAGCCAGGGAAAGCTAATATAATTTTAATTCATTATAAAGATTGCTAGTGGGGCTGGAGCAATAGTAGGGGGCAGGGCACTTGTCCTGCATGCTGCCAATCCAGGTTTGATCACTGGTATTCCTTAGGGGTTCCCTGAGTACCTCCAGGAGTAATTCCTGAATATAGAGCCACGGCGTGGCCCAAACTACCCCTTTCCCCCAAAAAAGTTGTCAATATGTGTAACTTAATGACAAAACATTTTCATTCGGAGATAAACAATGTATTCTTAATTTTTCTTGTATATTTCTCTTCAACAGAGGAAGAAACTTTTTTTTTTTTTTTTGCTTTTTTGGGTCACACCCGGTGATGCACAGGGGTTATTTCTGGTTCATGCACTCAGGAATTACTCCTGGTGGTGCTTGTGGGACCATATGGAATGCTGTGAATCAAACCCGGGTCTGCTGCATGCAAGGCAAACACCCTATTCCCTATGCTATTGCTCCAGTCCAGGAAGAAACTTATCACTAAATTTGAACTGGAGTGATAGCACAGTGGATAGGGCATTTGCCTTCCATGCAGCTGACCTGGGTTCGATTCTTCCATCCCGCTCGGAGAGCCCGGCAAGCTACCAAGAATATCCTGCCCACACTGCAGAGTCTGGCAAACTACCCGTGGAGTATTCAATGCGCCCAAAACAGTAACAACAAGTCTCACAATGGAGATGTTCCTGGTGCCTGCTTGAGAACAATGGGACAACAGTGCTATAGTGCATATATGTTAAACACTATTTAATTTATACTTAACATGCACAAAGGAATATTTTCCAGGTAAATATATTAATATTTTAGGAATAATATGGTCCTCCAAAATTGAGATGTTTATTTCCAGTAATTGACATTAGCATATATCCGGAACTTATTAAAAATATATTCACATTCTTTCAAGTGAGTTTATTTAATTTTATATTTTAAGCAACTAGAAAAATCTTTTAAATTCTAGTCCCATACAAATATCATTTGCCTGCCAAATGGATAAAAGTCTTAAAAACAAAAAACAGAGGTACAAACTCACTAATAGTGAGTTAAGTGCAGCTTTTCGTTCTTAACCACGTCCATTACTGGCAGTGTCTATCTGTGTGACGGGTGCTGACGATATTTTAAATATTTCATGAAATACTGTTTATGCTGTACAATTAACTAATTGAATTTACTTTGAAATATCAAATATACTAATTAGAAAATACAAAATGGAATTTTAGATACCATTTTTAAGCCCACTTTAGTAAATAGCATATCCTGTTATCAATTATTCTAGAAATGAAAATAGTATTTACAAATTCCATAAAGGTCACTAATATATAAGTACCAGGAACAAATAAGATGTGTGTTTCTGATGCTTTACATCCTTCCTTGACTTGGGTCTCACTCTGTATTTTTGGTTTTTATCTGCATGTGTCTTAGTAATCTAGACCTTTTAATTCTTTACAGCCATTAAATTAATGAATGTGTTGAAAACATGTAGCTTACTTCCGATTTTGCTTTAAGAGTTCCCCATTTTAACCTTCAGAAATAATCACATGTTGATTCCCATCTTGACCAGAAACCTAAGTGAACTTTTGGAAGAACCAAAGGCAATTTACAACTGATCTTCAACATGAACCATACTAGTGGTATTTTTTTTTTTTTAATGTCTCACCATCCACAGAATACAACCCACATAGATTGGCAGGGCTGGACAAAGTCTCCTTTGTGTCACAGAATCCCCTGAACCGCACTTATCTCAAATTCCATCGCCCCTTACCGTATATGTGATGGTTTCTTCGGTGTCCTGTGACATGACCAGTGCCAGAGTCAGCATTGTTAAGAAAAGAGTTTTCAACATCGTGAATCTCAAAGAGAAAAAACAGGACAGCCCTTTTTAGCATTTGAGGAGGTGTGGTGGTGGTGGGCCCTGTAACAAAACTTGATCAGTAGGTAAGCAGCACAGAAGGGAAGGGAGTGGTGGCTGAGACTCCGGGGTTTCCCAGGTTCCTACCTACCTTGTTAGCCCCAGTCCCAGCCCCCTTCTGCCCTTCTCTTCTTCATCTTTCCCTTTGGCCAAAAACTGGCTGAAGAATTGCATTTCCTTTACTCTACCAGGCTGCACCGAATAGATACAAAGAATACAGCAGCTTGCATTTTACAGGGTACCTACACAACAGGCTCCAAGAAGGATGGAAAGGAAAGAACAGGATAGTTCATTTGAAAGGAAATGGTGCATGTTTTCTTTTTGTAGAGACGGAGGTGGGGCACATTCCTTTGAACATGAAGATTTTCCCTAAAATTTCACCTCCAGTTAGTGAAGGTCCTCGTATAGCTTCAGCAGACAAGACCAGCGAGAGCCTGGGAATCAACATGAATCACCTTGGACTCAAACTTCAAACAAATGAAAACACCAAAACATAACTCCGGGAGCAATCCCCCCACCGCCTCCCCTTTCTAGCAGAATACCTGCGCCTCAGAGCTCCTTCCTCTTATTTAATCCCCAGTTTAAAAAGTCTGAAAACAGCATTTGCATGTCGCTCACGAGCGCAGCTTTGTTTTCAAGTTCTAGGTTGCCCGAAGGAGCATTTCTCTGTGCATTTCCCTCTGCCTCCAGAGCCCCGACCTTCAGGATCCTGGCTTCTTAGGGTCAGAAACAGGGAATCGTGCTGCAGCCCAGGATTCTAGTTTAGGAGGTAGTCCGGCATCCGTCCCCCAAGGAATAGAGCCCCCTCCCCTGCAGCCCCCACCCCAAATAGAAGTCCTTGGGAGCAGCTCAAAGGCTCCAGTTTCTCACCAGCCCTGGAATCCAGGTGCGACTTAAATCCTGCACACTGACCCCCCGCAACAATCAAGCCTCTTTCAGGGGCAAAGCCCTTTAGGCTGATTGTTGGCGCGCACACACACGCCACTCGCAACAGATGTCATTCCAGGACTCGCACATGCTGACAGATCGCATTCCTAGACCGCACACCTCCACCTCCGTTTCTGCCTGAGGTCTTGCACAGTCCCCGCAGTTCTTGAGTGCAGAGCACCGCTCAGGTCACCCCACCTATTACCCGGCGCGCGGCCCAGTGGGCACCGGGCAAGCGGGTGCTGCCTTGGCCTCAGGGGGGCTGGGCGGGGTGGGGGGGGGGCTCCTACCTGCGCGGCTGCGCTGCACTCCAGGCCGGGGCAGCTAGGGGAGAGCGCAGGGGAGGGCAGGCTGGTGGGTCTGAACTGGCGAGGTCTGGCAGTACTCGCGGCTGCTGAGGGAGGAGGAGGAAGGGAGGGAAAGGGAGGGCGAAGGGGGGCGGAAGAGCGAGTTGAGGGAGGCGCAAACAGAGCCCAGTTCTGCAAGCTGGCGGGAGAACAAGCCCGGCCGCTGGGTCCGCGCCCCCTCCTCTCAGTCCTCTTTGCCAGCCTCTAGCCCCAGGTTTCCAGATCAGCCCGAATTCCAGGTGAAGACGGCACATCCGACTCCTTGTGTCCGGGCTTGGGCTAGTCTTGGGGCATGATGCCCCTGTGTCTGTTCTGACTTGCGATTGCGTTAGTCTGCGGGGAAGGAAGTATCTCTTCCGGAGAGCTTCTGAGGATCCTGGAAAAATCTCTTTTAAAATTTAAAACAAACAAACAAACAACCCCCCCCCCCATAAGTTTTTAGCAGAGTAAATGAAATCCGTACTTAGACCTGGTGATTTCACCGCCCCTCCCCACACACAACTTAATTTTTGAGGGGGGGAGTGCCTGAGAGGGGTCAGCTTCTGGAAAGGTAGTACAAAGAGCATCCATGCAGCAAAGATTTATTATGACCTACTGTGTGCCTGGTGTTGGGAATAGGTTAATTAAGTAGACCTCACGTTAACTAAAATAGGGAGGTCTTATTTGTTTCCAGACTCTCAAACCTTTCCTTTTTTATAGGACCCTTTTTCTCATCTTCTGATTTTACTTTCCACTGGTCCACTTGCTGGAGTTCCGATACTGGTCATTTAAACTTGGCATTTCACTCTCACCTTTTATATAAGGATGGAATTTCAAGAATTTGGAGAGAGGGAATTTTCTTCAAATCGTACCACCCAGATGGCAGTTATCTTTGAAGGCTGCAACTTTAATGTTAGATTAATAATTTGCTCCCAACTCAGTCATGTCTTTTAAGAAGCAAATGCCAAATATATTTTCATGATTGAGACAATGTGCCAGCTGAAGATATTCAAATCTCCAGTTAGATTCAGTTTGTATCAAAACTTTGACTCAAGGAGGAAAACAGGAGAAAGGCTCCCTTCACTTCCCCACATGAAGGAAAGAGAAGCTGTCAGATCAAAATCTCTCTCTCTTTATTTCTGGGATACATAGTGGGTTACCCAAACCAAGACAGTTTGGTAGCAAGCCACACAATATTAACAAAATCAGCGATCCATGGCCAGTTTTTGCTTGACTATATGGGATTTTGCCAATACTGTTAAATTTTTTACTTCCAAAGTTTGAATTAATTTGCTTTTCTCATTTATTAATGACCTTTAAAACTAAAAAGGAATCTGTATGTATAATATATACTAAAATATAAAAAATAATGTATACATATGTTATATTTTGCATATAATAGCACTGTAGCACTGTCATCCCATTGTTCATTGATTTGCTCGAGCAGGCACCAGTAATGTCTCCATTGTGAGACTTCTTATTCCTGTCTTTGGCATATCAAATATGCCATGGGTCTGCTTGTCAGGCTCTGCCGCGCGGGCTGAATACATTCGATAGCTTGCCTTCTCTCTGAGAGGGATGGAGGAATTGAACCTGGGTCAGCTGCGTGCAAGGCAAATGCCCTACCTGCTGTGCTATCTCTCCAGTCCTTGTATATAATCTATAATAAAAAGATCTGTCCAGACATTTTTTCCTTAGTGAACTCTTTTCAACTGCTGATTTGTTATATTTATTTGAACACCTTATGACTAAATTTGTTAAGATAAATATGTCACTGATTTTCATCTTGTCTCCCAACCTACTATACTTTCTAGCTTTCCTGTCTCAACTAATAGCAATTTCATTTTTGTCTTTGTTAAGATCTAAGATTATGGCATTATCCTTGATTTCTCTGTTTCTTATACACCTTCTATTCAATTCTTGATAAATCCCTCTTGGTTCCATGCTCAAAATATATCCAAAACAGATCATCAGACTAAATCAAATAATTTTTAGTCTCAAGAAATCTCCATGGTGTTTTCCATAGACGCTTTGCCAATTTACATTCCCATCAACAGTGTACAATAGTTCCTTTTTCCTTCATACTGTTTCCAACTTTTGTTGTTTCCAATCTTTTTGATACAGGCCATCCTCACAGTGGTGAGGTAATAACTCATTATAGTTTTGTTTTACATTTCCCTAATAAGTGATGCAAAGCATGTTTTCATGTCCCTATGAGCCATCTGTTTGTGTTCTTTGAAGAAATGTCTGTAAGGTCATTTGGTCAGCTTTTGATTCAGCTGCTTGCTTTTTTGTTATTGTTGTTAAATTGCACTTATTCTTTATATATTTTGGATACCACCCTCCTTGTCAGATGTGATATTCAAATATTCTCTTGTAATAGTTAGGTTGTCTTTTCATTTTTATGTTAATTTTGTTGTTGTGTAATGGTCTTTTAATTTGATATATTGATTTTTTTTAAAGTTCTGGCTTTTATTTCCCTTGCCAATGAAGTTGAATCTCCAGTTAGACTCAGTTCATATCATACAGTACATCACTTATGTTTTCTTCTATGTAGTTTAGGGTCTCTCTGGTAGATAATTTCTTATTCTTTTATACTCTTTTATGATATCTCAAACTTTCTTCTCTGTAGTTAAACGTTTCTAAATTTATTAAGTTACATAATGATGCTTTTTCTTTTTCATTATCTATCTTTAAATTTGTTTTGGGGGGTGGAGAGATAGTACTGTGGGTAGGGTGCTTGCCTTTCACCTGGCTTTCCTGGGTTCAATCTCCAGCACTCTTTATGGTAACCTGAATCCAATCACTGGCATGTTCAATTCCTGCCACTCAGGTCCCCTGAGCCTGCCAGGAGTGATTCTTGAGTGCAGTGCTAGGATTAAGCTCTGAGCACAGCCGAGTGTGACCCTAAAACAACAACAAAACTCACCCTTAAATCAAAATTTGCCTCCTGGCAAATTTACTTTTCAAACAAGCTTGTCATTTTACTTGAGTTATTCATTCTTACTTATATAACTGGTTGCCTCCACAAAATTTTCTGCATATGCTTTTGTGCTAGCTGATTTTGTTTTCTTGCATATGATATTGCAATTTTAGGGAAACCTCTTTTATATGGAGGTCATGAATGGGGTGGGGGTGATGATGATGTTGTTGACAACTTTGATGAGCACTGTTGTCAGTGGAGTATAAGAAGAACCATCAGGAGAGAGAGTTCCATGTTACCTTGCACTTCCATGGCTACCCCTGAATCTTATTCTTGTCTATTATTCTCTACTTCTGAAAAGAGGGTAGACAGAGTGATAGGGAAGGACACTTATCCAGTCTAGCTTCCACTAGCCTAAAATACCAGAACTTGGCCTTATTTATTTTGGGCTTCAGAGTTGTATTTCTGCCAACAGTACAGCTTTTCACCCAAGTCTAACAGTTAACTGATATTATGGAGTATTATTTTCCTATTCCAACAAGGGTAGGTCAACCAATAATAAAAACAGTGGATAGGGTTGGAGATATGACACAAAGGAAAGGCATTTGTCTACATGCAGCCAACAATTGTTAATCTCCAAGCACCACCAAAAGTAATTCCTGAACATAGATGCAGGACTAAGCCCTTAGAACTGCCAGGTGTGGACCATCTTCCTCTCTGGTCAAAAAATACAACAATGGATACTGCCATGCTATGATCCAGTTATCTTCACGAACTGAGCTCACATTTTTACTCTGTACCATGGTCACCTATATTTAGATGTATTAAATTATGTGTCTCTAATGAAAATCAGGTTGTTAGGCTTTTTTCTGTGGTATGAAGGTGATTTTTGGTTGTTCTTTAATCGGAACCTTGCTTACTAGCATTTACTCTGCAATTTTCAGAAGTCCTTTTTAAAAATGTGTTCTCTCAGTTATTGCCTTTACTTTTAAATGATCTTAATGTTGTCTTTTGAGAGAAAATATTTTAATTTTGATGAACTAATTTATTCATCGTTTTTCCATTTATGTTTTATCCTATTAAAAATATTACCTTGGACTATTTTAAGCCTCCTAAACCTCAGTTTCTGATTATGAAAAATGGAAAGGATGACACTCTCTGCTTCTTAAGGATGTTATGAGAATTGGATAAGAAGTTTGTGTCAAATATCCAATACATAAAATTATTCTTAAATATTAGATGTATATTATCTGTAGACCATTTTTCCATCTTAAGAGAATCCAATATCTTGTAGTTATCATTTCTACTTCCAACAATAAAGTTTATTTATCCTAATTAGTCTAAAATGAGGAAATCAGTAATGACATTCTCTGGAATTGCTTTAGGGCAAAGCCATTGTTTTCACTTTGGATCAATCAGAATTGCATGAATGCATTTCTTTTCCAAAATCACATGAAAGACTCTCTGAGAGCAGAAGAGAACACCAGAAGAGAACAATGAAACCCATTTCTTCTTTTGCCACTGACAGTCATGTTACAGTCCTCAGGTAGGTAAATAGGCTTGAGCAACAGTTGTAATAAACATTGCCCAGGGCCAACAAATAGGAATAGTCTGGATATTTGGTGGATTGTTCACAGGAAGTACTGACCTAGGACTCAATTTGTTTTCACTGATCTAGCATCATGTTTTAATTTTTAAACTATAAGACAGAAAAATAAGCAGAAAAAAGTCTAACCTGGATTATATTTATATTTATACAATTATAGTTGTAAAATATAATTTATTAAGGCAGAAAAATGCCAACAAACCACAATAATCATGACCTGATTATTGAACTTGAAAATCAATCAAATGTAACCTTGGGTCTAACTGTGTGTGTGTGTGTGTGTGTGTGTGTGTGTGTGTGTGTGTGTGTGTGGTCACACCCAGCTGTGTTCAGGCTTTACTCCTGGCCCTGACCTCAGGAACTACTCCTAGTGGGCTCAGTAGAACATATGGAGTGCCAGATATGATCCTGGGTTATGTGTATACAAGCTTCTTACCCCCATATTATTTCCTGGGCTCCAAGATACCAGTTTCATGAGATAATGTATTACCTTCTGGTTCAAACCAGTTTGAGTTAGTTATTTAGTCACTAACAGCAGAAAATGTGCTTATTATTACATGAGGTAGCCGACCCTGAGACTCATGGTCCTCTCAATGTGTTGAGCCTGTGTCCTGTACTCCGGAGTGGCTCATGGGTTCTGTAAGAGGCTCTTTGGAGAGATTCCCAGACTTTAGGTCCTTGGGTGAGTTAAGCATTCTAGTCAGTTTGGATACACTTCAGAATTTTCTCTATACCTATAGCCTCATCTACATCTCTCTGTTTGTGTGTGATTTTCTGATATAAGACTTGAATTCTCTTCATTAATACTTTAATAAATCAAATCTGCTATATCTTCACATAATTTGAAAGGCAACTAGTGATGACTTTTGTAAAAGAACTTTCTGCCTCTCAGTTTACAAGATATTATGTACAACACAAAGAATCACTTATGTCATAATATTTTATTTAATATTTACCTTTTAATTTCTTTACTGTGGTTTAAACATTGTGGTTTGAATGCTGTGGTTTGCAAAGATGTTCATGATGTATTTGTTACAAGCATTCAATATTTCAACTCTAATCCCACCATCACTGTGACCTTCCCTCCATTATTGTCTCCATTTTCCTAACCACCCCTCAATACTGCCCCCATAGCAGACCCAAAATAATTTATTTTATATTTCTTGTTACCAGTAAATGGCTAGTGGAATTATCAAAAGTACTTCAGTAAAATAAAATTTGTGAGAATTGTTATATCTCGCTATGGGACCAATAGGTCCTTGCCTGAGGATTTGCTAAGCTGCTATAATGGCTACTAGTTGAGCCTTCTATGTTAATGTTTTTGTAAATTGAGTTTAGTTGGCTTCTATGTTAAATTCCCATCCAATATGGTATGCTCCTTCTGGGGTGCTAATATTGTAGAGTTTGGAGATGTTGCTCCAGAAAATCCAGAATATTATACTGGGCAGTTAGCTTATATAGCAATGGTGGTGTAATGTGAGTGTGGCTTCTGGGGTATGGAAGGTAGGGACATTGTCCTGCCACCACTCTGAGATAGCCTGGAGTGTTCAGCCAAAAATGTTTCTTTTAAAAAATTCCTTGAAAATAACTAGAAGTCTTAAGGGCCACAGGGTCTCTAATTATTGTGAAATAAAATTTTCTTGTTGGGTAGGTGGATGCACATTTGGCAGTGTTTAGGACTTATTCCTGGTTATGAGCCCAGAAATAATTTCTGGCAGGCTTGGGGTGTTGGGAATCAAACCCAGGTAGACTGAATGCAAGACAAACGCCTTACCCAATGTACTAACACCCTGGACCCAAGCCAAAAATTCTACGGCTAAAACCTGATTAAGAATATTCACTAGAGTGTGAGCAATGGAAAAGTGATATCTGGGGTAGGGATGGTAAATAAATTCAGCAAAAAGGTAGTAAAGATGTAACAAATGGAAATTAATGGTAAGTTGATCAATGCATCCTGGTTAGTTCAAGACTTTTTGGTTTTTGCTTCATTATTTCCATGTCCTTGGAAAAATCTCATTTCCAGGCAAAAATTAAGGAATGTATAGTGAAAAGGTACAGGGGAAAATCAGGAGCAGTAAGTAGCCAGAAGTTTTTGCCTGGACTTTGCCATGTTGTACAAAGTGAACAATATTTATAGGTAGCTTTATAGTATATTTTCTTGTTGCTATCATATTTACTCACCTGTACTTTTGATGCTCTAACTTACTCTTGATTTATTTTCTCTAGCATTACTGTCCTATTTCTCGGGATATTTCAACCTTTATGGTAGTTGACAAGGATTCCCAAAGTAATTCCTGAAATTTATAAAAATGGAAAACTTTCAGGTCCTATAGCATAGATAGAGGAAAGGGTAGATGGACTAGCAGTAGTATAAAAAGAGTTATCAAGACCAAGAATCTGGCTATTAGTACTGATGACATGGCAACATTTTGTACTTTTAGTAGTTTAAATTGTTTATGTGTGCTGATGAGACTAGATACACAGTGACTACTTTGTTTACAATTCATGGTATTTTGGCTAGAAATAAATCTGTTCGATATGGGATTTCAAGATTTCCAGTATTGGGGCTCAAGAGATAGTACAATGGGCAGGGCTCTTGTCTTGCATGCAGCTTATGTGGGTTTGATCTGAGTTTGAGTAGGTCTGGGCAGTGGACAGGATCCTGTTTGTGATCATTGGTGACTTTCATGGTTGTTGCATCAAAGTTAGTGACTGACAATGGCTGTAATACCAAAACTAATCATGCTTAGAGGAGGCACGTGGATTCAGTATTGAGTTCCTTGACTCTATTATGTTTTGGAGGGTCTGGATAGTGACCAGGGGGGTTGAGAAAATGATGCCAGAAGCATCTACATGTCAAGTTTCAGTGAACCTGGGCAGAAAGCAGCTGCATAAGCTTGCCTGTGTTCACAAGCACTAGAATGCCTTAGTCAAGCAGATTTGGATGGTGGCTGGGGAACTTGTGGCAAGAGTATGTTTAAGAAGGGGCTGTTGACAAAGCACACACTCAAGGGTTGACAGGAGCACAATCTGGCTGTGTGCCAATAAAAGAGCATAGCAAAGCTTCTTGGAAACTGGTTATGCCTTGGGAGGTCCACACAGTGTTTTCTTTCTATATGACTGTGGCTTGCTTGCTTGCAGTCAGAGGTAGACTGATCTGTTTGTCTTCTAGAAGTAAGCATTCTTTTTTTAAAAACAAAATTTTTATTATCATATGTGCAATATGGTTACACTGTTTATAACTGACATACAAAGATACTGCACACCACCATTACCAAAGTGCTCACAACCACACATGATGATAATCTCTTGGTCCCCACTCAACTCAGCTATTTGCTAGAAGTAGGTGGAACTCTCTTCAGATATTTCCCCTGCAGGATCTGTTACCTGGAGAATGAGATCCAGTGTGGCATCCTGCAACACTTTGTCATCAAGGTTGAGAGTAATCAAGATGTCTCTGACCCATGTTTTCATCCCAGTTTCTTAACTCTTATTATGTTGCATTTTCAGTAGAGGTTCAGAGAATTGGGTAGCAAATATTTGGCAAATTACCACCCTGCTGCCAAGGTTAAATGGCACACTTTAGATTTTATTTTTAGAATTTATTTCTTAGCAAGGGCATCTCTCTGCCTCCAATCTGTTGAGTACTCTCCTTTTGCCATTTAGTGTGAAAGGTTTGCTCGTTGAGATTTTAAGTTGGTTTCTGTGTAGATGATACAAATTAAAATGCAAACTCTGTGATTGTAGGAGATTAAAAAAAAAGTTCACCTTATTCTTATTCTTATGGGGCTCTGAATCCAGATGCCATGGTTTGGCCTAGAATATATCTTGTTTTTATGGTTTGATGGAGTTGTTTTCCCTCTGACTATATATATAAACATGTGGTTCAGACTCTGCCAGTCATTACATAAAGTAACTTATAAAAACAGTGGTTGAAGACTACAATAATAAAATTATTTAAAACTGATAATCATATCCAAAGTTAACCCCTTTTGAAGGGGAAAAGTTGCACTATGTTTGGAAACAGAAAGTCATGTTTCAAGTCCTGACTACCTCTCGTTGTCTCTAAATTTGGAAACTTACTTAATCTCTTTGGACCTCAAAACTAAAATAATAAGTGAAATAAGAATAATTTTATCCTGATATTGAGGAACTTTTATTGGTTTGTAAAGAACACATACATGAATGCACATAAAGCCCTTTATTCCGTACATATATACATGTGTATATGTATGTATATATATATACACTATTTTTATTATCGATTATGGCGATCTATCACTTCAATCTGTGCTGTGAGTTTGGTAGATCAGATTAAGTATGTGCTAGATGGCTGGAAGTTTTCTACAGCATTTTTGTGTAACTACTTTTATTTTACAGGAGCTGGGTCTGTAATAGACTTTAATTAAAGGTTCAGAAAGAAAAGAAAGAACATAATACCAATAAATATTTTGATAACGTAATCAATAATGAGCAATGGGTATATCTCTTAAATAAATTGCACTCATATTTATTCAGATTTCATATGTGGGAGAACGAAACTAGACCCCTTTCCAATGTCACTCAAAAAATAACTAAAAATAAATAAAAAGTTTTAATGCAAAGCCCAAAGCCATAAAACCCTCTAGGAATAAAGCACAGATATAAAGTTCCTTTATATGAGTTTTAATAATGGGTTATGGCCTGACATATAAGGTATATTCAATAAACTAAATATGTGACTGCATCACCCTTAATCTAATAATTCTGCACTCCCAAAGAAAGCATCAAAAAAAAGAGCAAAGGCAACAAATAAAATTTTCAAATTTTATATTCTACATATGTAAAGAACTCAGACAACTCAATAGCAAAATATAAAATAAAGGCCCAATGGGCAAAGAAACTTAATAGACTTTAAAAATATTACAGAAGGCCTGAAGATACATGAAAAAATACCATCACCCATCACTAATCATTAAGGAAATGCAAACTAAAACCATGATGAACATTGTCTTGCAATTATTGCAATGGCCATCCTAAAAAAGACAGTCAAGAAATGTAGTATAGATGTGGAGAGAAGAAAACACTGTATTTATTGGTGAGATTATAAAATAGTACAGCTGCTATGGAAAACAATATGTAGGCTCTACAAAAAATTAACAATTGAACTACCATATGATCTAGTAAAGTCACTTCTGGTAATAATCCAAAGAAGATAGAAACATTAAATTGAAAATATATTGATACCCTTATATTAATAACTACATTACTTATAACCAAGGCATGGAAATAACCCAATAACAATCGATGGATAAATTGGTAGTTATTGCACATACATTTGCAATTTTAATATTCAGGGAATCTTAAAGTAATAAAGTTGCATCTATTCATATTAGAACATGAATAGATCTTGAAAACATTATAATAATGTGAAATAAGTCAGGCAGAGAAAGGCAAATACTGCATACTCATTTCATAAACGCAGTATTTATGAAATAAAACATAAACATACGTATAAAGCATACTCATACTTAATATTAAAAAAACACAGAAAAATAGCTTAGACTATGTTTACCAGAGGTGGAATTGGGGAATTGGAAGAGGTGATTAAAAGGTATAAACTTCCATTTCTATGATGAATAAGTACTAGGGCTATAATGTACAACATGATGACTAGAGCTAGCACTCTAGCTAACACTAAAGCTAACATTACTGAATGATACCTGGGAAAGCTAAGAATAAATTTGGGGTTCTATCAAAAAGATCTTTTCCCTTTCTTTGTTTTGTTACTGTATGATTATCAGTAGATGAATTTAATATTGTGGTAATCATTTTATAACATATAAAATAAAATAAACTTTCTATGCCTTAAACACATACAATGTTTTTAATCAATTATTTCTCCATATAACTAAACGTGGCCGATCAGGGTTTGATTCCTCCGTCCCTCTCAGAGAGCCTGGCAAGCTACCTAGAGTATCCTGCCCATACAGCAGAGCCCGGAAAGCTCCCCGTGATGTATTCTATATGCCAAAAACAGTAACAACCAGTCTCACAATGGAGATGTTACTGGTGCCCACTCGAGCAAATTGATGAACAACGGGACGACAGTGCTACAGTACTAACCAAAGGTAGTATTGAGGGTCTGGGAGACTCAATCTGTTGAAGTTTGATGACTGGGTGATGAATATGTGTGGCCTCTATATTCAGTCAAACTGAGATGATAGTAAATGGGAAATAAGTAGCTCTGGATAATCTAACATTCTGAATTTCATGTAGTTTATGTATTCTATTTACCTAGTAATAGTAAATAGTAATAGCCCTATGTGTAACTTAATTTTTAACAATAATTTCAGATATGGGCTGGAGCGATAGCACAGCAGATAGCACAGCAGTTAAGACCTTGCATGCAGCCGACCCGGGTTCGATTTCCCCGCCCCTCTCAGAGAGCCCGGCAAGCTACCGAGAGTATCCCGTCTGCATGGCAGAGGCTGGCAAGCTACCTGTGTTGTATTCAATATGCCAAAAACAGTAATAACAAGTCTCACAATGGAGACGTTACTGGTGCCCGCTTGAGCAAGTCAATGAACAACAGGATGGCAGTGCTACGACAGTGCTAATTTCAGATGTTATTTCAACTGCCATATTATTTTCCTTATTTTCCAAAAATGAAAATTGAGGTGCAGCAGTTTAGTGACTTCCCTAGTAGCTGCAGAGTAGGGCTCACCTGAGGGTTTGGGGGCCAATCTCAGTGAGAGTTGGCCATGCAGCCTGGTTGGTTCAATATTAGAGCATCCATTGCTGGGAGTATAGTGTCGCCAGCAGGTCAACTTGTATTTTCAGAGTGAGTGCATCAGCAGCCTGATGGTGCCTTAGACTTCCTGATACCCCAAAATTGCCACTGTACCTTTGGCCAGACCCCAACAACTTGGGGCCAAATTTATCGAGAAATTAAACAGCTAAAAGTTAGGTATGTGGAAGAGATGACCACAAACCATCTCCAGCTCAGCTATACAATCTCATTTATTGACCTTATTTCAGAGATCCATAAATCTTGAAAGAGATCAAAAGCTGAAATTAGGGCCAGTGGCACAGTGCGCTATGGGTGAGTGGGCGCAACCTGTAGGGCATATGCCATTAGCTTATTTCTCTGGAAGAGATGGGAGCATGGGCTATGATCCAGAGACATGCAAAAGAATCTCTAAACCAAGCAGCTCCCTGCAGAGATTCCTCCAGATTTTAAACCAAGCCAACTTCACTGAGGTGCCTCAGATGGGGGCAGACATCACCCCTATATATGCCAACTTCCAGAACCCAATGAGAAGTGCAGGTATGTGAGTTCAGTGAAGACAGACTCCAGAACTCCAGGGGGGTAGGGGGATGGGCTGGTCCTTCTCATCCTCTATCCCCATGGGACTCTGGAGGTTGTGCCCTCAAACTGCTTCTGGCTGCTACTTCAGTTCGTTAACAGTTGTCATTCAGAGACACACAAAAGAATCTCCAATCTGAGAAGCTCACTGCAGAGATTTCTCCAGACCCTAATTATCTAAAATTTTAGAATTCAAGGAGCACGCAGCCGCTCTTGTGGCCATGCAACTTTTTATGCTGTTCATAACAAGCAATTCAAAGGAGAGTACAGGGAGATTGTCTGCCATAGAGGCAGGGGAGTGGGTGGGATGGGGACGGACACTGGGGACATTGGTGGTGAAAAATGTGCACTGGTGGAGGGTTGGGTGTTTGATCATTGTATGACTGAACCTCAAACAGGAAAGCTTTGTAACTATATCTCATGGTGATTCAATTAAAACAAACAAATAAATGAATAAATAAAATTAAAAAATAAGGCATTCATTGTATATTGTTTCCATGTAGTCTATCTGAATCAAAAGTGTCTTTTCAGTGTCACTAAGTTTTGAAAAGAAAATTTTTAGTTACATGTTCATAAACCTGTTGATGGAAGGATTGCATGCATAAAACATTACAGACACACCGTCCAACAGTGTCCACTTCCCTCCACTGTTGTCCCAGTGTCCCTTCCTAAGTTCTATTCCTCCTCCCTTCATTCCTAGGCTCCATGCACACACCTTCAAAAAGCAATATGCTTCCTACTAAAGACCAGTTCTCAGTTTCTGTTACCTTTAGGAATTTGTTTTTTCCTTGCCATTTTTTAAAATTTCACATATAAGGAGATCATTCTGTATCTGCCCCTCTCCTCCTGACTAATTTCACTCAACATGTACTCCCTCGATCATCCATGTACAGAAAATTGCATGATTTATTTCCTTTATAGCTGAGTGGTATTCTGTTCTGTGTATTCATCATAATATATGACCAGTCATCTGTTCTTGGACACTTGGGTTATTTCCAGATTTTGGTTATTATAAACAATGCTTCAATGAACAAAGGAGTGCAAAAGTCTTTTCTGAGTAGTTTTTGGGTCTTTGGGGTAAATACCAAGAAGTGGAATTGCTGGGTCATGTGGAAGCTCAGTACCTAATTTTTTTGAGAAGTGTCCATATTGTTTTCCAAAATGGCTGAACCAATTGACATTCTCAGGAATTGTGAATGAGGGTCTTCTTTTTCTTCACATCCATCCACTACTGGTTGTTTTTGTTCTTTGTGATATGTATGGTTACATTTAAAAAGTGATTGATTAAGGTGTAGGCTATATATACACCACAAAGATATACAGTGGTTATCCTTATATCCTTATATCCTAGAACAAGACATAAATTATACTATGTTTTTTTATTCATATTTCTAACAGAAAGTATTTTATTCCAATTGGTTTGTAAAAGTGTAATAACTGATGAAGTGGTTAAGAAAGAAGAAGACAATACCAGAGCCAGAGTAGACAATATAAACCTATGGCTTTCCAATGATGGTTGGAGGAATCATTTGGGATGGGAGATGTGTGCTGAAAGTAGATGAAAGACTAAACATGATAACCTTTCAGTATAGGTATTGTAGACCAGAATGCCCAAAAGTAGAGAGAGAGTATGGGGGAAATTGTCTGCCATGCAGGCAGAGGAAGGCTGGAAAGGGGGCTATACTGGGGACATTGGCGGTGGAGAATGTGCAATGGTGAGGGATGGGTGTTTGATAATTGTATGACTGAAACTAATTCAAGTACCTCGGAATCAGCCTAACTAAAGAGGTTAAGGATCTCTACAAAGAAAACTACAAAACCCGACTCCATGAAGTAAAAGAAGACATGAGGAAATGGAAACATTCCCTGCTCATGGATAGGAGGACAACATTGTCAAAATGGCAATACTCCCTAAAGCACTATACAGATTCAATGCGAACCCCATAAGGATACCCATGAAATTCATCAAAGAAATAGACCAAGCAATCCTGAAATTCATATGGAACAACAAACGCCCACGAATAGCTAAAGCAATTCTTGGAAAAGGATGCTGGGAGGCATCATTCTCCCTAACCTCAAACTACTACAAAGCGGTAACAATTAAAACAGCATGGTACTGGAACAAAGGCAGAGCCGCAGACCAATGGAACAGGATGGAATATCCCTACACACCACCCCAAATGTATGATCATCTAATCTTTGATAAGGGAGCAAGAAATGTGAAGTGAAGCAAGGAAAGCCTCTTTAACAAATGGTGCTGGCATAACTGGTCAACCACGTGCAAAAGAATGGGCTTAGACCTCGACCTAACACCGTGCACAAAGGTCAGATCAAAATGGATTATAGATCTCAATATCAGACCACAATCCGTAAGGTACATTGAAGACAAGGTTGTAAAAACCCTCCACAATATTGAAGCCAAAGGTATCTTCAAAGAGGACACGGAACTAAGCAATCAAGTAGAAACAAATAAATAGATGGGACTATACCAAACTAAGAAGCTTCTGCACTGCAAAAGACACAGTGACCCGAATACAAAGAAACGAATGAAACTTAAATATGAAGGCTTGTAACTGTATCTCACAGTTATTCAGTAATAAAAAAATAAACATCTACATTTCATAGAATGCATTCATTAATTAAATGTTAATATTCTTTGTGATGTGATAAAAATTGACCACTGACTACAATAACCCAGTAATGTTCTTGCAAGAGTTATGAGGGTTAAATCAATTTTCTTGGGCAATTTTCATATCAATGATTAAAATTTCACTCTTTTTAATAAGCCATTTCCAAATATTCTTCATGAAAATTTTTTTGTAAACATATGAGTTTCTGTAAAAAATTTACATGTATTTGCCATTATTAAAATCCTTGGAAGTCAAAAAGCCCGATAATCTATTCAGACTTGAAAAATTCTTTGATGAGTTGGAGACATCAACAAGCTAAATGATTAATATAAGAGGGTTTAAAGAAAACAATACTTTATCTAACAAACATATATCATTAATATAATTGGAGATAATGTGTATTTATAGAATCTATTGTTAAACTCTTCTTCTTTGAGTTATATAACAAGTATTCCAGGTCATTAACTTACTATCTATACTAAACATTTCTTAAGAGTTTTACCTCTAGTCACACAATCTACTTTCAAATGTACTACATGTACTTATATCAAATGGACTGGAGTGATAGCACAACGGGTAGGGCATTTGCCTTGCACGCGGCCCACCCGGGTTCGATTCCTCCATCCCTCTTAGAGAACCCGGCAAGCTACAGAAAGTATTCCGCCCGCACAGCAGAGCCTGGCAAGCTACCTGTGGCACATTTGATATGCCTAAAACAGTAACAAGTCTCACAATGGAGACCTTACTGGTGCCTGTTCGAGCAAATTGATAAACAAAGGGACGACAGTGTGACAGTGTGACTTATTTTAGATATAATCATCACAATGTTTTTCTTATTGTCTGTTGAGGAACTAAATATTCACAGTTAGAGCACATCACAGTGTTTAAGCTTTTTACTGTAAGAAATGGTGGGAGTAGCACAAGTGCTTTATGAGGTGATCTTGGAGCATATTGCTGCCAATTAAACATATTATTCCTCTACTATGATAATAAAATAAGATTTCTCTGTCTTTGTTTTCAAGTCAATTTTTTTTTAGTGTAAGTTTAGAGATTAAGAGATCAAAAGCTTTTCTAGTTTGTGTGTATGTAGAGAATATAGGTAATTGACAGTAACAGAAGTAGTCATAAGATATATTGCTTCTTTGGAGTGTAAATATTTGTTCTGTTTTGGACATCAAGTGACATATGTAAAGAGGTATTTTATGATGTCTGAAGATGTAAAAGGATGGGAAAAACTGTAGCACAGCGGGTAGGGCATTTGCCTTGCACTTGGCTGACCCGGGTTCGATTCCTCTGTCCCTCTCAGAGAGTCTGGCAAGCTACTCTTGGCGTATTCAATATGCCAAAAACAGTAACAACAAGTCTCAAAATGGAGATGTTACTGGTGCCTGCTGGAGCAAATCGATGAGCAACGGGATGATAGTGATAGTGATTAAGAGAAGAGGTTGAATATTGAATGCTGAAGATAGTAAAGTACTTTAACAGAAAACTAGATTAATAGCAGTATGCTGAAGTTAATCCTAAAATCTATGGTAATCTTGATACTAATAATCTTTATTGTTTGAGCACTTTCTACATCCCAGAACTGTGTCATGTCCATCTCTTATCTTACAAGAGATAAATCACGGATATATCATGGATCCATTGTGTTGTATTCGAGAATACAAGGCAGCTTATATTGTCAGCTACTGTTTTTATTGATTGCCATTTTTTGATATTCTACTAATACAAATCAATTTCTCTGCCTTCAGGCACATTCTTCTGGCTCTGGTAAGGGAAGGTAGTCTTGCCATAAAACCTTAAGTGTTAAAGTTCTTATTAACTGTCATTGTTAAGTCATTAATTTTAACATAGCAATGTTAAAATTAGTTATATTTATATTATATTTATATTTATATAGTTTATATAACTATAGATGTTTTATAGTATATATAAATATATATGTGTATATGTTTATATAGTTCATATAAATATATATTTATATATGTTATGTATAGTTTATGTAACTTCATGGGCTGGAGCGATAGCACAGTGGGTAGGGTGTTTGCCTTGCATGCAGCCAACCTGGGTTCGATTCCTCCACCCCTCTAGGAGAGCCTGGCAAGCTACCGAGAGTATCTCACCCCCACGGCAGAGCTTGGTAAGCTACCTAGGGCATATTCAATATGCCAAAGACAGTAACAACAAGTCTCACAATAGAGAAGTTTCTGGTGGACACTTAAGGAAATCAATGAGCAATGGGATGACAGTACTACAGTGATTGTTAAACTATTCCCAATATTAACCCATGTGACAGGTGACTTGTGCTTTTAGAACAGGAATATTTGAAAGATTTAGAAGTTGAATTGCAGCTTTGACCTTAAAGAATATAGGCAAATTTGCATTTATATAACATTAATTTGCCTAAGTATGTAATGAAGTCTTTGTTCTTAGTGAATGCCAGATGTATTCTTCTTCAGAATGTATTTTGTAAAAATCTTCCTAAATGCCAAAAGGACATGAGAAGAATTCCAGTCATCTGGAGTTTGCAAATTGTTCTGAAATTTTTGGAATTTTATTGAAGGCTTGATTTCATCATACAGCAGAGAATACCTTGGATGAATAAGAAGCAAATCAATCAGGAATGATTGGAACCCGTAATTAGGAGTTCCTTAGAGATATAAAATATATGATGTAAATCCACTGTCTTGCAGAAAAAGATTGCTTTCTAAGAAGTTACCAGATCCTATAGAGCAACTTCAGATGCTGACACAGATGTGAAGCTTTGTCTTGCTTTTAGGTTGTTCCTCTCTCCTTTTAAGCATAGTTTTTCTGGAAACTTCATTTGACTAATTAAAGCTGGTGGGTTATCAAGATGACTATATTGTGGAGCATAAAACTAGAAATCAGAAATTTTATTTCAGCATGTAATTTAAATAAGTGGATTATCATTCTCCCACTTCAGCCAGTTTAGAATCTTTCCATAATAGTTTTGACTTCTAGTAGTTTCTGTGTTCTACATTCTAACTTCATTTTATTTCACCTAACTTATTTTCATACACTTTTTAAAGTTATTAAAGTATAAAATTTATATATGTTTACATCTCTAAAATATTCAAATTAATATTTATGGAATACTTGTTCAAATATAATCACAGAGACTATTGTGTGATAAAATCTAGAATTTAAAAATGTATAGTAGTATTAGTAAGAATGAGTTGTGATCTTTTTCTCTTGAGTGTCCCATCCTATGCCATGGAACTGCTGAGACTTAAACCTAAAGTCGATGGATGGAATAGATGTTATTTTCTCTCTGTTCTTAGAAGAATTTTAAAGTGGAAATTATTTTGATAAGCTTGGATCAACATTTTTCACACTGTAGCAGGTGGAAAAGTTCTTTCCCTCAAAACAAAAACACCAAACAAAATACTCAACTCAAATCCTTCCTACTTGTAATTTATAGAATGTTTAAAAGGAAAAGCTTACATATAAAAATTTTATTGTTGATTAAATAGGAAAATGCAGCAGTGATACAAGGTAAGAGAAAAATATGTATCTAGAAGGGAGTCATTGAAAAGATATTGCTTAGGTTTAAATTTTGGTTTTGTTTTTAAATATTTCAGTTCCAGCAGATGCTTCAATTATATTCTACTTTTTAGAAGGTCAAGGGTTATTAAAAACTACTGAGTTTGTTAAATTGAGTTGGAAGAATGGCAGAATCAGTAAAACACTCTTTATTCTAAGAATGAATGAATTCATTTTAAAGTGAAAATGGAAAAGGAAAAAAGAACATGTTTCAGGCATCTGGAGCTGTTGAGTAGAGCTTGACATATACATGCTATTTTTGAAGGAACTATTGAGTAGAAAAATAGGATTTTCCAATGTATGCATGCTATGATGATAGATTTTATGTCCATATTCTGGTAGGTTGTGATCTTATAGGCATGGACTATGTTCTTTTACCTCCCTTGCAGCCCACATTGAAGAACAAGCTTTAAAACTTTTTACAGAGTATGCTTTGCCTTGGGGCTGGAGCGATAGCACAGCGGTTGGGCGTTCACCTTTCACGTTCTGCCAACCCCAGTTCGATTCCTCTCCCCCTCTCGAGAGCCCGGCAAGCTACCGAGAGTATGGAGCCTGAGTGGCGGAGCCTGGCAAGCTACCCATGGTGTATTGGATATGCCAAAAACAGTAACACTATGTCTCTCAATGAGAGACATTACTGGTGCCTGCTCAAACAAATCGATGAGCGACGGGATGACAGTGACATTTTGCCTTGTAAAATTTCTTTACCTCTCCCTAATCTATTAAATCCTGCTGCTTGTTTTGATTTCTTTCCTGTTGCTTCCTACCAGATATTTTCATTTCTATTTGCATTTCCTCTGGATTACCAATTTATGCAGCGAGACCTATTTTGATTTGGGTTTGTTTTGCTAAGAGATTGCCTTTCAAAAAAATTTTTTTTGAAGCACTGTGGTTTACAATACTGTTAATGGTAGGGTTTCATGCATACAAGTTCTAACACCATACATTCCACTAGAGTATCCACTTCCCTTCATCATTGTCCTAGGGTCCTCTTCATATAAACTGCTGCCCCTCACCCTTGGTAAACTCATACTGTAGATCAATTTTCAGGGTCCGTTGTCTTTGATCATTTATTATTTCAATGATATGTTTCTTTATGTACCACACATCAGAAAGATCATTCTGCATCTGTCCTTCTCCTTTGGGCTGATTTTACTTAGCTTGATACCCCAGATATATCCACACAGCAACTAATTGTAAGGTTTTGCTTTTCTTTCTTTCATAAGAGATTAGTATTTTATTGTGTATGCTTACCACCATTAGTTTATCTAGTCATCTATTCTTAGGTTGATTTTAAATTTTGTTTATTGTTGTTTCTAGATTTTGTTATTGTGAAGAGTTCTGTAATCAACATAGGAACACAAGTCTTTTCAAGATAGTGTTTTGGGCCATTGAGGTAGATGCTGAGAAGTGGAATTTCCTCTTTGGAAAACAAGATGGACATGTCTAAAAGCAAACTTCCTAAGAATTTAACTTCCATATGACCTAGCAATTACAAAGTTATAAAAATATTTATGATTTTCAGGCATACAATGTTCAAACACCAATCTTTTCGCCAGTGTCCGCTACCCTCCACCAATGCCTCCCTTTACCTTCTGGACTCCAGAATACCTCTGTGGGAGGGACTTTTCCCCTCCACCGTTGTCCTAGTGTTCCATTCCCTAATTTATCCATTTCACGCCCTCGTCCTAGGGGCAAGCTTCCTGTTGAAGACAGTTCTCCTGCTCTTTATTTCTATTGCCTAGAGATATTTGATACTACCCTATGAGATTTCTTTGCATCTCACATATGTGAGAGATTATTCTGAATCTGTTCTTTTCTCTCTGATTTAACTCAACATGATACTCTCCAGATCCATCCACATAGCAGCAAATTACATGACTTCATCTTATATTCCAGTGTGTATATTCCACGTAGTATTCCATTGTGTATATGGGCCATAGTTTCTTTATCTGGTCATATATTTTTGGACACTTGGGCTGTTTCCAGATTTTCGCTATTGTGAATTATACTACAATGAACATAGGAGTGCAGTTACCTTTTCTTCACTGTGCTTTTACGTCCCAGAAGTGGAGTTGCTGAGTCATATGGAAGCTTAATTTTTTGATTTGTTGAAAATGTCCATATTGACTTCCAAAAAGTCTGGACTAGTCAACATTCCCACCAGTAGTGAATGTGGGCCCACTTTCCTCTCATTGTCAGAAACTATAATTGTTATTTTTAATGAGTGCCAGTCTCTGGTGTGGGGTGATATCGCATTCCTTTTTTAAAATTTAAATTTCTCCGATAATTAATGATATAGAGCATTTTTTTTGTATAGAGAAATACAAATGCCTTTTGGCCATTTGTATTTCTTCTTTGGTGAAGTTTTTGTTCATCTCTTTTCTCCATTTTTTGATAGGGTTGTATGTTTCTTTTCTTGTAGATTTTTACCAGTGCTTTATATATCTTGGCTATTAACTCTTTATTGGATGGGTGGTGGGAAGCTAATTTCTCCCAATTTGTGGGCTATTTTTGTATTCTGAACATTGTTTTCTTCCAGATGCAGAAGCTTCTTAATTTAATGTAGTCCCGTTTGTTTACCTTTGTCTCTACTTGCTTGACCAGTGGTGTTTTATCCTTCAAAGATACCTCTAGCTTCAAAGATGTGGAAAGTTAGTTTTTGCTATATTTTCCGATGTTTACCTTATGGATTCAGGTCTGATATTAAAGTCTTTAATTAATTTTGATTTTTCTTTTGTGCATGGAATTAGAAAGGGACCTCAGTTAATTTTTTTATAAGTGGCTGACCAGTTTTTACATCATTTGTTGAAGAAGTTTTCCTAGCTCCACTTCATATTTTTTGCTACTTTATCAAAGACTAACTAAACATTTACCCCTCGTTTTGTCTCTGGATTGTCTATTTGATTTTGTTGGTTTGAGTGTCTGTCATTATTCTAGTACCATTTAATTTTGAGGTAAATGGCTTTGACTCTGTTGAAGAAATTTCCTTCAATTCCCATTTTATTGAATTTTTATCATGAATGGGTATTGGATCTTATCATACGCTTTCACTACATCTATTGATATGGTCATATAATTTTTTTATCATACGCTTTCACTACATCTATTGATATGGTCATATAATTTTTATTTTTTCCTTATTGATATGGTATATTACATTGATTGACTTGACTATGTTGAACCATCCTTAGAACCCAGGAATGAATCCCACTGATCATGGTATATGATCCTTTTGATGAATTGTTGGATTCAATTTGCTAATATTTTGTTGAGGATCTTTACATCTAGGGCTGGTGCCTGCTCGCACAAATTGATGAACAATGGGATGACAGTGATCTGTAACTGACAGTGATCTTTACATCTATGCTCATCAGAGATATTGGTTGATATTTCTTTTTTGTGTGCTATCTCTTTGCTTTTGGTATCAGGGTAATATTTGCTTCATAGAAACTGTTTGGGAGTGTTTCTATTTCCTTGGATTCCTGAAAGAGCCTGACAAAGATTGGGAATAGCTCTGGGCCACAATTAGATGTGCACAGGGCTTACTCCTAGTTCTGTACTTAGCAATCACTTCTTACAGTGCTTAGGAGATCAGATGTGATTCATAGAACCAGAGTCAACTCCGTGCCACGCAAGTACCTTAATCCCTATACTATCTCCCCAGTTTACCCTTTTCCCTGAAACTGGCTTTTTAAAGCAGGTTTGGTGACAATGATGGAGAAATAATAAGCAGGGAGGGCACTTTCCTTACATGTAGTCAACCAAGGCTTGGTCCCTGGCAGCCCATCTGGTTCCCTGCATCCCCCTCTAGGTGTCATCCCTGAGTACAAAGCCAGAAATAAAGCCTGAGCACCATTTGGTGTGGCTCCACAACAAAAGGCAAACAAACAAAAAAGAAATGGTAAAGGTATAGTCTTCTAACAAAATAGATTGAAAGAGATGTAGACATAGCCATGAGTGGGGGTGGAGGAGAAAGATGAGAGAAGTATTAAATAAAGTCCCCCTTGGATATTTCCTTATTTATATGACCTTACACACTTCTGTCATACAAAAGGAAAAGTCATGATTTATTTTTTTCACCAAAATAATTAGTGAGTTCAGAACTTGTGGTAGAGATAGCCAGTCAGGAATCTCATTTATACTGAAGCCATGGAGTAGCTGAAGATCAATCAACCCAAGTTGTGAAAGCACTTATATTATCCAAAATGGAGTCATATTATTCCATAGACCCAAGACTATGTTTAATTGAGTCCCTTTTTGTGTTTTAGATTGGTTTCTGGTCTTCAGAAATTTTCCTAAAAGACTGGAAAGAGTTGAATAGTTTACTAAAGGATTTTTCTGATTAATATGAACTTCCTTATTTCCACCACTACAGAAATGTTTTATTTTTAAAAATACCTGGTACTCTGAATATAGTTTATTTTAATATTTTAATATGAAATATAATTTTTAGAAAAACTGAAGAGCCAATTGCTAGGAACAAGTAAAATCTACTTCGTTACTTTAACATTTTTCTTTTAAATTGCTTTACTTGATTTTATCTTTGCTAGTGTTCTTTTCTGATTCTAAATTTTTTTTGAAGTTGAGTAGGAAAAAGTCAAAATAAACAAATGAATTATTAAAAGCTCCTATCATTCTCTGTTACTGGATTATGTAGTTTTTGTACTTGGTAAGTTAATCACAAGAAATCTGTTAGAAATTTATAGAAAAATTTACAGTCAACAGAGCTGCTAAATGTATTTAACCTAAGTAGTTGACAGATTAATCATTCAAATCACCTCCCACCTTTGCCCCTCTAACTCCTTACCTACCAATGTTGCCTTATTTAGTATGAATTAATAATATACATGATTACACTTCATGATGTCTCTTGGGAACTATGAGATGCTCTCAACTGGAATTTACATTTCTTCAAGCAATAATCCATTTTGTCAGATTTTGGGATCTTAGCCATATATACTTAGCATTATTCAATCACCAAAATCATATCTCTAGGAAAGAGCAGGTCTTGCCACATAAATTCAATCTCTGAATGAAAGCCAGAATGAGTCAAACAGACACAACTAATTGGCTTTTTTTAAAAAACTGTTAAGAACTGTAAAGAACATTTGTTAGCAAGTTCCAGCATAATTGCTCATTATCTGATAAAAAACTCTTAACTCTATTGGGGAAATGTTTGACTATGAAAATATAAAATATATAGAGTTAGGGATACATATTGGGATGCACTCAATGGGATGTTAAAACTATGCACTAATTAACAGAGATCTTGTACTTTTGATTTTAGGACATAAAATTTAAAATGAAATGTTAAATATTTTTGGACTGATTAATTTTGTGTTTTCTAATTACAGTATGGGATTAGAATATTTAATGAAAACATAGCAGCATGTGTATAAAAGTTCAAACTTTGGATACAACATGGATGATTTTACTTCCAATTTAGTTCCCTGGTATCCTGAAATTTTTACTCTTTCATTTCTTCTTTTCACACATGCAGTGTAGTTGGAAAATGAATAAAATCAGCATTGAACTTTTATTTTAACAGTGTTTGTGAAATTGTACTAGGTTTATCACTTTGGTATGTAGCTCTTCAAATTGAATGCTTTTCTTTTTCATGTAACTGCTGAAATAAAGTCTAGGACAAAATTTTTAGTCATTTGTTGACATAGGCTAGATTCCAAATCATGAACTAGAGGTAAAAGTCCCTAGGTTCTATTATTAATCTTTATGGGACGCTTATGTTTCTTTTGTTTTTGTTCTCATTACATTCTTAACTATATAATATCAGCAGATACATCAAACTTTCATAATGAAAGCAAACATATAAACAATTTATAATCGAGAAAATCCCTCATCTAGATGTCAGGTTTTCATACATGTATACTGTCATTAAACTCTACATAATGCATATATTATTTCTACATAAATAGAAATTTGTTAAATTTCTTCCTTCTCTCTCTGTTAACAAATTTAATTTTTATGACTTTCTTACTATGCTTTGTTGATTTGTAGCCAAATTATAACAGGACATTAAAAATATCATTTCAAAAGTATCTTCCATTATGTTATTTAGTTGATAAATCATTTTAGATTTCACAATAATTTTCAAATTGCAGTAACTTCCCTTTGAAAAAAGAATCTAAAGAACACACCAGAAAAGAAATTGTGAAGTTAAAAAATTTGTAATGTACAAATTTGTAATGTCTGGTGCTATTATACACAACATTATTTTCTCACTCTACCTTTAATTTGTCTTTGAAAATTATTTATTATGCATGGTTGTGTTGGAAAATGAACTAATAACAAGCAAAGATGTTGCTGATCTTACCATCCAGAGATAATGAGTTAACATTGTCACCTTTATATAACTCCTTTAACATCTTTAATGTCTACATTTATATATATATATTTTTAAGTGAGATAATGTTATGCCAACTTATATTGCCATTGATTTTCCATTTAATATTATATTAATAGTTTCAAGTTTCAAGTTCTTTTATTTATAATCATCCAATGGTTGCTTAATGTGACATTGTATGTATGGTTTTCTATATTTTATTTAGCCAATTCTTAATTATCAGATATTTAACTTGCTCTTAGTTTGTATTTTATAAACCATTTTACAATTAGTGCCCTTATACATAATTCTTGTACATTTGACTGATTATTTTCTTAGAATTAACTTCTAGAACTGTGATTTTATAGGTTAAAGTAAAGGAAAATATTAGGGCATTTGATATCCACTGCCAAATTGTTCCCTAGAAATGTTACATCAATTCGTAGCCCTTCCTATCAAATATGAGTGATATTTTATACAATATCTTTATTATAATCATTGGCATTCTTAAAACCCCCAAATGACATTATGTACATAGTTTGAATTTCTGTTGTTATGGTTTGTATGCTTGAATCCATATATTCTTGGATACAATAGTGTCATTTTTTCCTCCCATGTACATCATGTTTCTTTTTTTTTTTTTAATAATAATTTTATTGAATCACCATGTGGAGGGTTACATAGTTCTCAGGATTATGTCGGTTATACAATTCTCAAACACCCTTCCCTTCACCAGTGCCCATCTCCCATCACCAACCCCCCCAGTATACCTGCCGCCCCCTCCCACCTCCCCAGTCCCCACCCTTGTACATGATAAGTTCCACTTCGTTTATGCCTTATCTCGATTACATTCCATGTTTCAACACACAACTCACTACCATTGCTGGGGTTTCCCCCAAAAAAGGAAAGCAGTCCTATTGCCTAGGAGGCATTTGATAGTTCTCCACTGCTAAGAATATAGAGATATTAAGTCCCGCTGTTTGTTACATAACTTTTCTTTTTCCCCCTTGCCCCGCGCCACCGAGTTCACGCCTGTTTGGTAATCGCCACGCTGCCTGACAAGGGAAAAAAAACCGAAAAGGATGGTTATTTCCCATCATCGGCAGGCGTGGGGCTCTGGCTTAGTTGATAGACTAGTCGAGTGTCTGCAAGCAGTTTCTGGAACCGAAGGGCTTGCGCTGGTATCGGCTCCGGCTCGAGATTCCACCAGCGTCCCACTGTTCCATGTACATAAGTTTTCCCCTTATGTCCCATTCCTACGCCACCAGGTCTGTTTGCTTAATGGACATCACACTATGTTTGACACCACGCCGTGTTTCTTCCCGAGAAAGAAGGATATTTCTTCTCAGCTGGTGTGGGGATATAGCTTAGTTCAGTCTAGAGAGATGGCTACCACTTTGATTGCCTTCAATATTTCAGCAACAGACTTACTATTCTTGTTAGGATCTCCCACAAAAGTCCGACCCATTAAAAAGGGACATATTACATATTGCTGATGCTAAGATGACATTAGGCCGCGCGGTTTTGGGTTTCTGTATAAAGTCCAGGGAAAGTACAACCAGAAATAACATCACTACAAACTTTTACCCTTTTATGGTGCTCATAAGATGGAGAAGCCTAGAGAGAGGCTCGGCGTCTCCATTTTGTGCTCAGGAAAACCGCGGATCCTGCGCTGTGCTCAGGGGGGAGGTGTGGAGAGAGAGAGAGGTTAAAAGAATTGGGGGATGCCCGGCTCCCACTGTTTCAGCGCACCGTGGGGTCTCTGGTCCCATGCTGGAATTAGTTCAGTGGGCTGTTTGGAGTCCAAGGGCGCTTCCTTGGGCTCTTCCATCATGCTCGCTCCACAGCAGGGTCCAAAGGGATCATGTTTCTTCTTCTTAGTTACAACTTATGTTTACCTCCATGGCATTTTAAATATTTTTATTGTATTTGAGAAACAAATCTTCAAAGATGTCAATTTGTATGTAGTATCATAATCAAACTATGAAAATACACAAACTTAAATTTAACCCTACTCTAGCAAGTGATCTTTAAAATCAAGACTGTCATTCTTTATTGCTTTCTTTCTTTATTTATTTTTGGCTTTTTGGGTCATACCCAGCGATGCTCAGGGGTTACTCCTGGCTCTGCATTCAGGAATTAGTCCTGGTGGTGGTTGAGGGACCATATGGGATTCTGGGAATTGAACTCGGGCTGGCCATGTGGAAGGCAAATCCCTACCCGCTGTGCTATTGCTCCAGCCCCTAGACTGTCATTCTTTAAAAGTGACCAAATTTATATGTAGGTAATCAATGAAATAATTTTATAAGTGACACTATGATATTCCTATTAAAATATATTCTAAATTTAATCTCCAGAATGAAATGTAGGTCTGTTTTTGGTCTAAAAACTGTAGGCACTTGCTATGTTTTGAACAACACAAGATATACAAAAAAGTCTATAAGGAAAAATTTCTGCAATCTCAAAGTCTGTTAATTTCCTACATGGACAAATTTACATATAAAATTGTTAAATTAAAAGTCATAATAATTCGTGTTTCCAGCATTTAAACTGGTAGTTTCTCCTTACCATCTATAATCACTATCATCACCATTATTATTAATCCTCCTCCTTTGTCTCCTACTATGAGCAGTATTGGTTTTTGGTTTTGTTTTGTTTTTGTTTTTGTTTTTTTGGAGGGGTTGGAGGAGGAGCCTGGGGTGCTTAGGGATTACTCATTGTTCTGTGCTCAGGAATCATTCCTTGTAGGTCTTGGGGGTACCATATGGGGTGCCTGGATCAAACCCAAGTCTGCTGCATGCAAGGCTTACCCAGCCCCTAACAGTATTATTTCTGCACATAGTTAACTACCTTGTGGTCCCTAATGCTGCTGGTCTCGGTCTGAGAAGGTTACATCAAGGACTAGTGCAGATCTGTCAGCCCCATACAGCTGGGCCTAATTGCCAGGAGTAGCCCTAAGTTTATATAGAGCACTGAGCGGGAGCACCTCTAAAACCAATCATTAGAGTCTCAGTTTATTAAATTTGCCCAAATATTTATTTTCTCTCAGTACTTTCTCTTGAATTTTAGATCATAATTGAAAAAATTTTGGATCTTAGTCATAACAGTATTTTCTTTAGAAGGTCTTTAGTCGTCATATGTAAGTAATAAACACTCTTGTTTATATTTGCCTAAAAATATCCTCATCATACGTATTTTGAAACAAAATTTCACTGAGTATATAATTCCAGCTCAATTATTGTTATTAAGCTACCCGTGGCGTATTCAGTATGCCAAAAACAGTAACAATAAGTCTTAGAATGGAAACATTACTGGTGCCCGCTCGAGCTAATCGATGAGCCACGGGTTGACAGTGATGAATTTCCATTATCTCTTACTCCCATGGTTACTTTCAATATATCAGCGAGGAGTTATTTTAATTGTTAATCTATGGATAAACCTTGTCATGCTTCTTTTTTGTTGCTGTTGCTATTGTTGTGGGAGCCCAGTCTGACAGTGCTGGGAATCTGGGCCCACTCCCCCTGGTGCCTGGGGGACACAAGTCTAAGTATAATGCCTTATTATACTTAGGGAGCTGTGCGGTGCTTGCTACTGAGCCCAGGAACTTGCAAATGCAAGATATGAGTCTACCTTTGAAGTTTACATCCCTGACTTTTCTTTGGCTTCTTTTAATTCAGGTATATTGCAGTTTCTAGTACTTTAGGCCAGGATTTTATTTTCAATTGCAATTAAAAAAAAATTCTCCCTGTCCCTCTCTAACTTAACTTCCCTCAATTGTACTTTTTAAAAAATTTTATTGAACCACTGTGAGATTGTGTGCTCGGTCAGGATGGGAGATGTGTGCCTAAAGTAGGTAAAGGAGCAAGCATGATAACCTCTCAGTATCTGCCTTGCAAACCATAATGCCCCAAAGAAGAGAGAGTAGCACTGTAGCACCGTTGTCCCGTTGTTCACCGATTTGCTCGAGCAAGCACCAGTAACGTCTCCATTGTGAGACTTGTTGCTACTGTTTTTGACATATCGAATACGCCATGGGTAGCTTGCCAGGGTCTCCGAGAGGGACAGAGGAATCGAATCCAGGTCAGCCGCCTGCAAGGCAAATGCCCTTCCCGCTGTGCTATCACTCCAGTCCAGGGAGAGAGTATAGGGAATATTGTCTGCTTGTCTGCCATGCAGGCAGGGGGAGGGTGGGAAAGTGGGGGTATACTGGCAATTGTACTTTTTGAATTGTGTTGTTGTAACCGTGAACCTGAAGATTTATATTTTTATACAGCTCTAAAACATTTCTTGCATTTTCTCATTATCTTTATTTCCTTTCAGTTGTCACATCAAGCATATCTCTATCTTCTCTCTCTTTAAAGTGCCTTGGCCAGAAGTGGGTGTTACAAAAGGACAAAATGATATGCATGATGCCTCTTCAGTAACAGCATTGCAAACCACAGTGACTAAAAGGAAAAAATACAGAAAAACAAAGTGTCTGCCACAGAAGCAGACTGGGGGCACCAGGCAGGAGGGAAACTAGGGATATTGGTGGCTGGATATGTACAGTGATAAAGCGATGAATGATGGAATATTGTGCTACTGAAACTTAATTGTGAACAACTTTGTAACTGCGTGTCTCACAGTGATTCAACAACAACAAAAATTAAAAAAAAAAGATTTTTGTCCTTCCTTTTATATGTCAATATTTGTTTCCCTTACTGCATATGACACTAAAAGTTATTTTTGGTTTTATTTAATTTTTTTCCTCAGCTCTGTGTAAACTGATGTTTAACCTGAAAAAACAAATTTATAATATTATTATAGCTTTTATTCCTAGAAGTTACATTTGTTCAAGCCTGTCCAGTTTTTTAGCATCATTATAAACTTGTTATGATTTTCTTTTTTCTTTTATTTTTCATTTTTAAGACTTTTTTAAAAAACTGAAACATTGTGAGTTAGAGCATTACAAAGGTGTTCATGATTGGGTTTCAATCACAATGTTCCAAGACCCATCCATCCACCAGTTTTCATTTTCCATCATCAATGTCCCCAGTTTCTCTCCACCCCTTAACTTCCCCTCCCTCCAACCTATCTCTATGACAGGCACTTCTCTTCTCTCTCTCTCTCTCTCTCTCTCTCTCTCTCTCTCTCTCTCTCTCTCTCTCTCTCTCTCTCTTTCTCTCTTTCACACACACACACACACACACACCTTGAGCATTATGGTTTTTAATACAGATACTGAAAAGTTATCATGTAGATCCCTTTATTGGTTCATATGAATTTTAAGTGTTCAGTCTATTTATTTGAAAAATGCATGGGTGTTCTTATTGAATCTATGTAATGCTGTGGGTATTGCCATTTTGACAATGTTAATTCTCCCAATCTATAAGCAGGGAATGTGTTTCCATTTTCTCATGTCCTCTTAACTCTTGAAGTAGTATTTTGTACTTTTTTGGTATAGGTTCTTCATCTTTTTAGTTAAACCGACTTGGCGGTACTTGATTTTCTGAGGCATGAATGTGAATGTGATTGTTTTTGTAACTTCTCTCCCCTTTCATTTTTTTTTGTAGATAGGAAAGCTATGAAATTTTGGGTATTGATTTTGTAAACCCCATTTAACTATACAAATCTATTATTCCTGGAGCCTTTTGGTAGATTGTTTGGGATGCTCCTTTGTATATAATTTCCTTGATTTTGTTGCTTGGAGTATTGTGTCTCTATCTGTGATATCCATCTGTCTGATTAGGATATGTCTTGGAGTATTTTTATTAGGGTCTCTTTTAGCTGGTACTCTTTGGGCTTCTTGTATCTGGATGCCTGTGTTCTCTAGCTCTGGAAACTTTTCAGCAATGATGTCTTTAACTGTTACCAATTCATTGGGGTTGCCTCCCCATCCCTCTAGGACTGATGATTCTTATGTTGTTTCTCTTGAATTCATCCCAAAGTTCTCTTGCCCATCCTTGAGCTACTTTGAGGTCTCTTTTCATCTTCTATTGTTGCCTAGAGGTTTTCTGCAGCTCATCTTCAAGCTTATTGATTGATTGTCTTCAGCTGTTGTTACTCTACTGTTGAGGGCACCCAGTGATTTTTTTCATTTCATCTACTGAAATTTTTATTAATGATACTTCTGTTTGTAGTTTTCTTATTTCTGCTCTCATTTCCTCTTGTATTTTATTGGATGTCTGGTCCACTGTTTCTTTGAGTTCATTAAACATCCCCTCCATTTCTTCTCTGAATTCTTTATCAGAGAGGTTATGTATATGGGTATTCCTTATTGAGGCTTCAGAGCTCTTATCTTCATCCACTCCTTATAGTGAAGATTTGTGCTGTTTCCCCATGATGCCAGTGGTAGTCTGGAGACAGATCCTTCCAGTACACTATCGGCATCCCTTCTCAATTCTCAATGCCAGGGAGAACTCTGAGGGAGCTCGGTGGATTGTGGTCTCTTCAGTGGATGGTAATAACCTTCCTCTTTGGTGCTTCTATGTGGCTTGTGTGGGGCCTCCAATGATGATTGAGGGAATATGCTGTTTAGACTGAACTTAATGTTGCTTTTAGACTGGGGTTGTATTGATTCTTGTGTTCACTATTATTTTTGTGGATTTGGGGGTTATATTGATTGGAGTAGGGACTAATGGACTATTGCCCTAATGTGGTTGAGTTACCAGTCTGCTCTCATGAGAGTTTGATATTGGAGGCCAAGATGTGGGTCCAATGCACTATGTAAGGGAAGATTAACTAGCTGCCACTCAGGGACCACCTGTGAAGCCACGCAATCCTGCTGCCAGTCTGCAGAGGCGGGTGGAGAGGGGGGGTGTCTGTGCATTGGCTGCTGTCTTGCGCCATACTGCCAGTGGGAACTTGTTTATTATTTTCAATGTACATTTTTCTGTAAACACGTTTTAAAAATATTTGATGATTCTAATATCAGCAACTAATGTAGTTTGAGTGAATTTCTTGTTTTTTCTGATGGTTCTTGTGCATGTTAGTTTAGGTTCTTATGTGTTTTGTGATCTTTATTTGATGATTTTGAGCTCACAATTATTGAAACTATTATCTGTAGGAACTCTGAGGCCTAGGTTTAAGTTACCTTTTAAAGAGAGAATTTTCAAATTCCCCCAAAGTATTAGTGGCACTACAAAATCAAGAGCTGCTTTAGTCTTTAATTTTTTTCAGGTTGTATAGATGGGTCTTGATGCTAAATCAAATAAAGTTAATTTGATAACATTATTTATAAAGTATTCTTTACTTTGTTTTGGCATCTTGAGTATGCCACGGGTAGCTTGCCAGGTTCTGCTGTGTGGGTGGGATACTCTCGGTAGCTTGCCGGGCTCTCTGACAGGGATGGAGGAATCAAACCCGGGTCAGCCGCTTGCAAGGCAAACGCCCTACCCACTGTGCTATCACTCCAGCCTGGCAAGCTACCCATGGTGTATTCGATATACCAAGAACAGTAACAACAAGTCTCGCAATGGAGACATTACTGGTGTCCGCTCGAGCAAATCAATGAGCAAATCTATGAGCAATGGGATGACCGTGACAGTGACAGTTACTTTGTTATCCTCTTTAACCAGAATCCAATCATAGTCTTTCCTCTGTGAGGCGAGGGGAGAGTTTTGTTTTGTAAGTTTACCTTTTTGTCCTGAGAATGTCCTCTCATAACTTCAGTTTTGTAAAAGTGTCTTAATCCTAATTTTGGGTCAGGAAGATAGTACAGGGGTTAAAACATTTGTCTGCTGATACTGGCTCAATCCAAGAGCTGCATATGATCCTCCAAGCACCGCTAGGAGTGATCCTTGAGCACAAACCCTGGAGTAAGCCCTGAACACCACATCATATGGCCTGAAAACAAAACAAAACAAAAAAATCTTAATTTCTGACTTAAATTGACCATGTTTCCTGTACCTTAAGAAGAAATTTTCCAAACTGCCAGAAAGTAGTAAATATTATAAAGTGATATTTTCTGACAAGTATTACTTGACGTGCAGAAGGCCTAGACTTAGTCCTTGTCATGATGACACCCAGAACACTTCTAGACCAACCCTGAGAATCAAGCAAGAATAGCCCCTAATCATGGCAAGGCGTGGCACAAAAAGTTATAATCAGCTATTGATTACCTTTCTGAAACACCATCTTTTTAAAATTTTTTATTTATTTATTTATTTTTTTTTAATTAGTGAGTCACAGTGAGGGTACAGTTACAGATTCACACATTTTCGTGCTTGTTTTTCCATCATGCAATGTTCAAGATCCCATCCCTCCACCAGTGTCCATTCTCCACCACCAATGAACCCAGTATCCCTCCCACCCCCAATCCCATCCCCCACACCCCACCCTGCCTCTGTGGTAGGGCATTCCAATTTGTTCTCTCTCTCTCCTTTTGGGTGTTGTGGTTTGCAATTGGGGTATTGAGTTAAAATACCATCTTTTAAATAATTTTGCCTGTGAAGAATTTATTTTCTTATTATTGAACCTGTTTCTAAAATTTTTAAAGTATGTTTCATTCATATTTCAATAGAAAATTATATATTTTTGAATTATATGTGATCTTTATTTGATGATTTTGAGCTCACAATTATTGTGAGCTCAATTAAACTAACAAGCTACCCGTGGCATATATAATTCAAAAATACATGTGATATTTTTGAATTCTAAATATAGAAATTAAAAATTTTGATGCTACTCTTGTTAGCACAGTTGGTAGTATGCCAGTCTCAAAATTTTGAGATGCCTCCAGAACCTCCTTTCTCTACCAGCTGCTGTCCCCAGAGTACTGAACTCACTCCTCCAACTAGGTGTGGACACCTAGTGTCGAATCCCTGCATCTAACCCTCACACAGACTTAAAAAACCTCTAAGTACAAAACTGCATAGAAGAAGTTGTTGTCTCTACGCCTCACATATATTTACCTATCAATAAGCCATGGTAACACAAAAAGATAGCCCCATTGCAGGGACTCAAACATACAATACGGGAAAAACTAAAAAACCACAAAGGTCACAATGGTAAAACAATGCAGAAACTCACCAGGCTTAAAATGATTGAAGTTGCTAGCCCAAATGAATCAAACAATAATAATGAACTCTATAACCTCTCAGATAATAAATTTAAAACAGAGATTTTAAGGATATATAAGGAGCTCAAAGAAGCAATGGAACACACTGCTGATAAAATACAAGAGGATATGAGAGCAGAAGTGAGGAATAAAAACACAATGACAGACCTGAAAAACTTGGTAGGTGAAATGAAAATCTCAGTGGAAGGCCTCAGCAACAGAGTAAAGTTGCTAAGGACAGAATCAGTAAGCTCCAAGATGAGGTGCAGAGAATCTACAGACAACAGCAGAAAATGGAAAGGAGCCTCAAAATAAAACAACAGATGTCAAGAGAAATTTGGGATGAAGCCAAGAAGAATAACACAAGTATCATTGGAGTCCCAGGGGAACAGGAAAAAAACCCTGATGAAGAATAAACTGTCAGACATCATTGATAAGAGTTCCCAGAGCTGAAGAGTACATGTGATCAGATTCAGGAGTCTCGAAGGATATCAGTTAAAAGAAATCCAAATAAAAATACTCGAAGACTGGTTTGCCCCATGGCTTGGAAGCCGGCCTTACATGTTGAGAGAAAATGCAGCTCAGATAGAGAAGGGAACACCAAGTAAAGGGTGTTTGGAGGACCCACTCGGGATGGTAGATGCGTGCCGAAAGTAGACTATAGACTGAACATGATGGCCACTCAATACCTCTATTGCAAACCACAACACACAGTAGGAGAGAGAGAACAAAAGGGAATGCCCTGCCACAGAGGCAGAGTGGGGTGGGAGGGATGAGGGTGGGGGTGGTGGGAGGGCTACTGGGATCATTGGTGGTGGAGAATGGGCACTGGTGGAGGGATGGCTACTCAATCACTGTATAACTGAAATGCAAGCATGGAAGTTTGTAAGTCTGTAACTGTACCTCACATGATTCACCAATAAAAAATTTTAAAAAATACTCCAAGACACATCCTGATCAGATTGATGAAAACTATAGACAGAGATAAAATTCTGAAAACAGTAAGATCAAACAAAGAAATTGTTTATAAAGAAGCATCCTTAAAATTCACAGCAGACCTATCTGGTGAAACCCGATGGACCAAAAGACAGTGGTGGGATATAGTGAAAAAACTCGATTAAATAAATGCCTCACCTAGAATACTTTACCGAGCTAGACTCTAATTCAGATCAGAAGGAACAACACATAGCTTCACAGACAAACAACAACTCAGGAACTTCATAGCCACAAAACCATAGTTAAAAGAGCAACTAAATGGGCGACTTTAAGACAAGACAAGCTCCTCAAATACTCCAAACTTTGGCAGAAAAATGGGACAAAACTCCATATCAATAATTTCTCTTAATGTCAATGGGCTAAATGTACCAATTAAAAGACACAGAGTTACAGGATGGATACGAAAACTGAACCCAACATTCTGCTGCCTGCAAGAAACACATCTGAACAAACAGAGCAAACACTCAAAATGAAAGGATGGAAAGCAATTCTACAAGCAAACAACTCCCTCAAAAAAAGCTGGAGTGGCCTAATAATATCAGATCACATAGACTTCAGACTGAAGATGGTTACAAGAGACAGTGAAGGTCATTTCTTAATGATCAGAGTCTGTACATCAGGAAGAATTCACACTCATAAATGTATATGCACTTAATCAGAAACCAGCAAAATACCTAAAATGACTTGAAGGGAGATATGGATAACAACACAATAATAGTTGGAGACTTCAACACTGCCATATCACTTCTCAATAGATCAACCAAACTCAAGCTCAGCAAGAACATACTTTATATGAGGGAAGAAATGGAAGACATGGGCTTAGTAGATATAAATAGGACAGTCATCCTCCAAAAGCTGAATACAAATTCTTCTCAAGTGCACATGGGACATTCTCCATAGACCACACATAGGGCCTCAAAACATACTTCCATAAAATTAAGAGGATAGAAATTGTATCAACAATCTTCTCATACCATGATGCACTGAAAATAGAAGTGAATCACACACAGAAACAGAAATTCAAGTTGAACACCTGGAAATTAAACAACTCACTACTGAACAAGGAGTGGCTTAGAAAGGAAATCAAAGAGGAAATCAAAAGATTCTTGGAAATGAATGAAAATGAGGACACAAGTTACCAGGACCAATGGGGCATGGCAAAAACAGTGTTAAGAGGAAAGTTTACAGCTCTACAAGCATTCCTCGGGAAGGAAGAATGAGCCCACATAAATAATTTAACCTCACAGCTTAAGATCTTGGAAAATGACCAACAAAGGAGCCCAAACCAGCCAGCAGGAAAGAAATCATAAAACTTAGAGCAGAAATTAATGACATAGAAACCCAAAAAACAATCTGAAAGATCAATGAATCCAAGAGCTAGTTCTTTGAGAAAATAAACAAAATCAATAAGCTACTAGCAAAATTCACACACAAAAAGAGAGAGACCCCTAATAAACAGAATCAGAAACGAAAAGGGGGACATCACCACAGAAACCACAGGAATTCAAAGGATAATCAGATATTACTTTGAGAAGCTTTACTTAGAAGCTTTATTTATTTATTAAGACAACATCAAAGAAATATATAAATTCCTGGATTCCTATAATCTCCCAAAACTGATCCAAGAAGACTTAGAATACCTGAACACACCTATCACTATCAAGGAAATTGAGATAGTAATCAAAAGTCTCCAGAAAAACAAAAGCCCTGGCCCAGATGGAGTCACTAGTAAATTCTTCCAAACCTTCAAAGAGGACCTACTACCAATCCTGTTCATGCTCTTCCAAGAAACTGAAGAAACAGAAACACTTCCAAACTGTTTCTATGAAGCAAAGATCACAGTCATACCAAAAGCAGACAGAGACACCACACATAAGAGAATCACAGGCCAATATTCCTGATGTGAAGGCCCTTAACAAAATACTAGCAAATAGAATCCAACGATTCATCAAAAAGATCATACACCACAACCAAGTAAGATTCATCTTGGGGATACAAGGATGGTTTAACATTCACAAGTCAATAAACAGAATACACCATATCAATAAAAGGAAAGGTAAAAACCATATGATCATATCAATAGATGCAGATAAAGCATTTGAAAAGACATAGCACCCATTTATGATAAAAAAAAAAAGCTCTCAGCAAAATGGGCAGTTAAGGAACTTGCCTCAATATAGTCAAAGCCATCTACCACAAGCCCACAGCAAGCATTATTTTCAACAGGGAAAATTAAAAGCCTTTCTTCTAAGATCAGGAACAAGACAAGGTTGCCCACTCTCACCACTTCTATTAAATATAGTAATTGAAGTACTTGCCATAGCAGTTAGGCAAGAAAAAGATATTAAGGACATCCAGATAGGAAAGGAAGAAATCAAGCTCTCACTATTTGCAGCTGACATGATACTATACTTAGAGAATCCTAAAGGCTCTACCAAGAAGCTCCTAGAAACAATAAGATTATATCGTAAAGTGGGAGGTTACAATATCAATACTCCCAAGTCCATGGATTTCCTATTATACAAATAATGAAAGAGAAGAAAGAGATATTAAGAAAACAATCCCCTACACAATAGTGCCTCAGAAAGTCAAGTACCTTGGAATCAGCTTAACTAAAGAAGTGAAGGACCTATACAAAGAAAACTACAAAACACTACTTCAAGAAATAAAAGAGGACACTAGAAAATGGAGATACATCCCCTGCTAATAGATAGGGAGGATTAGCATTGTCAAAATGGCAATACTCATAAAGCATTATAAAGATTCAATGCAGTCCCTATAAGGATAACCATGACATTTTTCAAAGAGATAGAACAAATGAATTTCAATCCTGAAATTCATCATTGTATCACTGTATCACTGTCATCTTATTGTTCATCGATTTACTCAAGTGGGCACTAGTAATGTCACCATTTGTCCCAGCCCTGAGATTATAGCAGTCTCTCCTTACTCATTTTTCTCAATGACTGGAGCCTCTTTTCAGAATCAGGGGAATGAGACTTGTTATTGTTACTGTATTTGGCATATCGAATATGCCATGGGGAGCTTGCCAGGCTTTTCTGTGTGGGAGGGATACTCTCAGTAGCATGCCTGGCTCTCTGAGAGGCATATATATGAATACATATATTCATATATACATATATATATTTCCAATTCATATGGAGCAATCCTTGGGAAAAAGAAGATAGGTGGCATCATCTTCCCCAATTTCAAACGGTACTAAAAAGCAGTAGTAATTAAAACAGCATGGTATTGGAATAGGAACAGACCCTCAGACCACTGGAACAGAGTTGAATATTGTGACACAGCATCTCAAGTATATGATCACTTAATCTTTGATAAAGGAGCAAGAAACATAAAGTGTAGCTAGGGAAGCCTCTTCAACAAGTGGTGCTGGGAAAACTGCACAACTACATGCAAAAAAAAAAAAAAAGCACTCAGACCCCTGTCTAAAGCCAAGCACAAAAGTCAGATTCAAATGGATCGAAGACCTCAATATCATACCTGAATCCAAAAGATGCACGGAGGGAAATGTAGGCAGAACCCTCCATGATATTGAAGCTAAAGCCATCTTTAAGGATGAAACACCACTGACCAAGCAAGTGGAAACAAACATAAATGGGATTACTTTAACAAACAAATGGGATTACGTTAAACTAAGAAGCTTCTGCACCACAAAAGAAACAGTGACCAAAATACAGAAAGACTGAAGCAATAGCACAGAGGGTAGGGTGTTTGCCTTGCCTGCGGCCGACCCAGGTTCGGATCCCAGCATCCCATATGGTCCCCCAAGCACCGCCAGGAGAAATTCATGAGTGCATGAGCCAGTAGTAACCCCTGTGTATCGCCGGGTATGACCTAAAAACCAAAAAAAAAACAAAAACAAAAACAAAAAAATCCAAACAAAAACAGAAATACAGAAAGAGCCCACAAAATGGGAAAAATTATTTACCCAATATCTATCAGATAGGAGCTTAATATCCAGGATATACAAGACTTTTTCTTTTTTTTCAATTTTTTTAAAATTTATTGAATCACCGTTAGATAGTTACAAACCTTCATGTTTGGGTTACAATCTCACAATGATCAAACACCCATCTCTCCACCAGTGCACATTCCCCACCACCAATATCCTGGGTACACCCCCTCTTTCCCACCCTCCCCCTGCCTCTATGACAGACAATATTCCCTATACTCTCTCTCTACTTTTGGGCATTATAGCTTGCAACAAAAACACTGAGAGGTCATCATGTTTGGTACATTATCTACTTTCGGCATTCATCTCCCATCCCAACTAGTTTCTCCAGCCATCATTTTCTTAGTAATCCTTTCTCTATTCCATCTGCCTTCTCCCCTCCGCTCATGAAGCAGTCTTCCAGCTATGGGGCAATCCCCCTGGCCCTTGTATCTACTGTCCTTGGGTGTCAGCCTCATGTGATGTTATCCTATACTTCACAAATAAGTTCAGTCCCTCTATGTCTGTCCCTCTCTTTCTGACTCATTTCACTTAGCATTATACTCTCCATGTCTATCCATTTATAAGCAAATTTCATGACTTCATCTCTCTTAACAGCTGCATGGTATTCCATTGTGTAGATGTACCAAAGTTTCTTTAACCAGTCATCTGTTTTAGGGCACTCAGGTTGTTTCCATATTTTGGCTATTGTGAACAACACTGGAAGAACTTTACAGGAAAAAGACCTCCAATGCCATCAAAAACTGGGGAGAATAAATGAACAGAAACTTCCTCAAAAAAGAAATTCAAATGGCCAAAAGGCACATGAAATAATGCTCTATATCGCTAATCATCAGGGAGATGCAAGTCAAAACAATGAGATATCATCTTTTTTTAATTAATAGTTTATTTTTAATTAGTGAGTCAACATGAGGGTACAGTTACAGATTTATACATTTTTGTGCTGATGTTTCTCCCTTACAAAGTTTGATAACCCATCCCTTCACCAGTGCCCATTCTCCACCACCAGTAAACCCAACATCCCCCCCCCTCCCCAGTCCTGTCTACCCCCACCCCACACTGCCACTATGGCAGGGTATTCCCTTTTAAACAATGAGATATCATCTTACACCACAGAAACTGACACACATCAAAAAGAACCAGAATCAGTGCTGGCACAGATGTGGGGAGAAGGACTCTCCTTTATTCTTGCTGGCAATGACAACTCGTCCAGCCTTTTGGAAAGCAATGTGGACATTTCTCCCAAAACTAGAAGTTAAGCTACCATATGACCCAGCCATACCACTTCGGGAATATATCCTGGAGATGCAAAAAAGTACAGTAGAAATGACATCTGCACTTGTATGTTTATTGCAGCACTGTTTACAACAGCCAGGATCTGGAAAAAATCCGAGTGCCCTAGAACAGATGACTGGTCAAAGAAACTTTGGTACATCTACACAATGGAATACTATGCAGCTGTTAGAAGAGATGAAATCTTGAAATTTGTCTAAGTGGATGGACATGAAAGGTATCGTGCTAAGTGATATTAGTCAGAGAGAGAGGGACAGACATAGAATGACTGCACTCATTTGTGGAATATGAAATAACTTAATAGGAGACTAACACCTAAGGGTAGTAGAGATAAGGGCCAGGAGGATGCTCCATGGCTTGAAAGCCGGCCTCACATGCTGGGGGAAAAGGCAGTTGGGATAGAGAAGGGACCCTAACTAAAGGATGGTTGGATGGATTGCTCAGGATTGGAGATGTGTGCTGAAAGTATTCTATGGACCAAACATGGTGGCCTCTTAATACCTATATTGCAAACCATAAAACTCTAAAGGAGAGAGAGAGTAAGAGGGATTGCACCTGCCACAGAGGCAGCAGGTGGGAAGGGGTGGGGGTGGTGGGAGGGATACTGGGAAATTGGTGGTAGAGAATTGGAACTGGTGGACCCATGGGTGCTTGATCATTGTATGACTGAAATGTAATCAAGAAAGTTTGTACGTCTGTAACTGTACCTCATGGTGATTCACTTAAAAAAAAAAGACCAACTTAGTCTGTGATTTCATGGTAACAAAATGGCTGCACATCGCAGGTACCAATTTTATTCAGAGTAGAAAAAAAAGGTCAAAATCCAAACTCTAAACATCAGCTGAATATCACATTATTTATTGGAAAAAACTAAATATTCGGAGATGCTATCAAATCCATCATTTACTTTTGTGAGTGTTGTTTTTATTATTAAACTCACAAAGTCCTGCTTCACTTTATGAATAGTCAAACTTTGGGGCCAGAGAGATAGCTCAAGGGGTTATAGCATGATTTGCATTCAAGGGGCCCATGCTTAGTCCCTGGCATCACCTAATACCTGGTACATGTCTAGACCAACTCCTGAGCACCAAGAAAGGAATAGCCCCTAAGCACGGCAAGGTGTGGTACAAAAAATACTGCAATAAAAGAATATTCCAATATTTGCACATTTGTGTTTTGAATTTTGTTCCAATATCTAAATACATTTTTATTTAGAATTAATCTTGTTGAAACATGAGACTTAGAGTTTTAATTTTTTTCTCAGTTTACTTGTCCTAAGATCTAGGATCAGAAATAGTGATATGAAATAATGAAGGCTGAAGTTATCACAAATCAAAATGGTGTGTTTGAATATAAACTATCAATATACTTGATTCCATAATATAGAAAACAAGTTATGAAAATGAATGAATGTTTTTGTGTTTTTAATACCATTTTAATTCCCTTTGAACTCTTGGAAAGAAGAGAGACTTTTAATTCCTTAGTTTTATCTGTCAGTTCCTATTGTGGAAGATATCCTTATTTTCCTTAAAAAAACTCTCAGAATACCTTAAAATAGTATATAAAACAGGAAACCCTGGGGAACTAAACATTTTTGCTGAACTCGTGTATATATTCTGTTTTTCTAAAATCAGAATCTTGCATATATTGAATTTCACCATTGTGAATTATTGGTGGTCTAGTAGAAATTAAAAACAGATGCACGTTAATTTGAAAGGAAAAAAGTGAACTTTTTTTTATTTCCCCAGGGATGCAGACCATGTGAGTAGAGAGAAGGGTGCTTGGATAATTTCTGTGGAAGAGTTTTAGGTTTGTCATAGATTAAACAATGTTTTCTAGTCAAATTTCCCTATACCTAGAGAATCATTTCATGTAAATAAAAAATTTACTGTTCTGAGAAGTAAAATTAAACTCCTAATAGTAACTTACAGCTCACATGTCCACCAACATGCTTGTGAATGATGTGCGATTTGAATTTTTTAATTCAATCTCATTTACACAAGAGTTATTTATTTATCTTTTAAAATTCCATTTAGAGTCCAGTATAGGATAAAGAGATTTTATCTCTCATTTATTTAAAATGTAGGACAACAAGTTATTTTATTAATAGAATTTACGAATTATTAGTAACTTTTTTTTTCTTTTTGTATCACACCCAGAAATGCACAGGGATTACTCCTGGCTCTGCACTCAGGAATTATTTCTGGAGGTGCTCAGGGGACCATATGGGATGCTATGAATTGAACCCAGGTTGGCCTCGTGCAAGGCAAATGCCCTACCTGCTGTGCTATCGTCCCAGCCCCATTAGTCACATTTTTAGAAAGTCAAATAATATAATCATAATGAATCTAAAATATAAGGAACAAACTTGGCTTTTTGGCACATGCAGATTTTATAATGCTTTTCATTTATCATAAGAATATTAGGTAGCATTGTCCTGTGGAGAGAAATGAGGCGGTTAAGAATATGAATCAGAATTAGCTTGACGCATTGGAAGTTGCTTTTTGGAGTACATTTCTGAAAGCCTGTTTGCTTATTAGGTTTTTCCACATAAAAGAGAAGTTACATAATTCTAAGAAACATAGGTGACTTTACTTCATATATGTGCATCACAGAACACATTAGGAACATAGCTGGTATTCAATAAACACCTGTAAATTGCTGAAAGGACACATAGGAAAATGTCAGTCTGTTTATTTTAACTTTTTGGTTGATTACTTTCACTTTCCAGACAAATGACAATTTACTCTAGATGGAAAAGGAAAAAAAGCAGGACCTGGTGGAATCTAGGAAAGATGTGGAAAGGAAAAATTGTCCAGCTGCTCAGGAAATTTGAACCCGTTGTCAAGAGGTCTGAATGTTTTTCCTGTTCAGTATTATGAGGTGCTTACCCATCATTAATTTTAGTTTGTTTTTAAGTGAGCTTAAACTTCGGGTGATTTCTTGACTAGTGTTATTTTATTTAACATGAAGGGATTTCTTTTAATGATTTGCATTTTGTTTCACGACAGTTGCCCAAAATATCCTTGAAAAAAGGAGGGCTGTATTCACCTTTAATGCTTAAAAGTCACTTGGAGGCAGTTCAATTGAGCTTGAGTGTGTATTTGCAAGAAAGTAAAACATAACCAGAATGAGTAACCTCTGTTCTCTGAGGCTTATTGCATATCATTTATGCTTGAAAAAACAGAGTGAATTTATTTGTTTTAATGTCCAAAAACTTTGACCCAAGAGTTAAAAGAAGCTGGCTGACCAATACAGCAAAAATAGTAGCAAACTTTTTTTTTATTCCAAATTTACTTTTTAACTGCAATGTTATTTAACCTTACACCCTTTCATTATGGAATATGCTGAAAATAGTTTTAATACTTTCTTAGTGTCAGAAGCTTATTTAGAGTGCCTATATAGTAATAAGAAGTATAGCTCAGCCAAACTATCTTTATAATCCAGGTCCCAAAAACGATCCTGAAGACAAATGAGAGTCAGATTTTAAAAGTTTAAATCATCTGAACAGTTTATCTTTGTAATCCCATGGCACTCAATAATTGCTCAATCTTCATTGGATCACTGCTGCTCTGTGGACAGAATTACAGTAATAAAGTAAAAGGATTTAAAGAAAGAGTATGTCAGGAATCAACTGTGAAGGCTCATTTTACTTTAAAAAATGTTGTTTTATAATTAGAAATGATGTAGGATAAATTAATTCAACCTGAAGAAATCCTGATAAATTATCTCTTTGTATATCTGTATTTTGTTGATTAACCCTGGGAGATTTTTACTCTGTTGTTTTCCGTTTCTCCAAAGGAGTGGGTGGGTCTTAGTTTGATTTGATGTTCTCTCCCAGGCAACTAATAAAGACAAGCCTCTTTCCCAAATGACTTTTTTATTGTCTTTCTTTAAAAAATGCTGATGACAATATCGTTTTTATTACTCTCTTTACTGAGCCTGGTTACATTGAATTATTTAATACTTAATGAATAATTTTGGGTCAAACAAAGGTCTTTTCCCTCCTGGCAGTAATTTTACAATTTTAAGTATACTATCAGCAGCACAACAGAAAATAGAAGACTCAACCATTTAGTCTGATTATTTCTTTTGGACTCTGAATTTGATTAAATACACAGTAAATTTGATAAAATGGACTTCATTAATTAAACAATTTTAAATTTTTAGTTGGTGCTGTGCCACACTATCAAATGTAAAAACTGAATATATAATTCTGTTACTAATTAATTTATAGTCTAGATGACATGATTGATCATATTATATCTAGACATTTGGCAATTGAAATGTAGCTTAATACAGCATATGACTAAATGGAAAAATAAGCAGTATAAATAGCAAACAACCTTAAGAATAAGCTCCTGATGGAAGTTATTTTAGAAAATTGAGATTCCAATTTTAATTAATAGCTTAATAACTTGTCTTTTCCTATTTCACTTTGCATGATGTCCATCCTTACTTTCATTAGATAGAGACTCTTTGATTCAAGACTTTTGTATATGCCTCTATTAAAAAAAAATCTTCCTTCAAAATTTACTTTAAAATTTACATAGGAAATGTACTCTATGTTGCCATAGTTAAAACCACCACCTTTCCTGGGTCTCACTGCTTTTCATTTTCTCAAGGATTCAATCCCTGAGAGATTGTCAGTGAAAGCCAGGGGTGATAGCTCAAGTGGCAACAAAAGTGCCCCACATGTGAAGACTTCAAGCTCCTGGTGTCCCCCCAGCACCAGCACTTACGTGTAGAACGTGGCCTCTATAAAGAAAGAAGCACCTAAGCTTTGAAAAAAACATCTTGAAATGCACTGTATTGTGAATACCAAGCTGGTGATATAGATGTTAAGTGCTTTAGTCATTGAGAGGAAGAAAATACTTGGCCCGAAGTGAAATGAATGGTCTGGAAAAGTCTTACAGGATTAAGATAAGACGAGGGCAGGGTGGGTTTTTTCATAATCGCATGCTTTCAGACTGAGACATAAGTACTACTGGTACTCACATTCTCCTGTGAGTTAGTGAACCTAGTGATGAAGACAGGTTAAAAATAAATTTTAGCATAATGCGTAAATGTGTTCTCATAGGATGGGAGCAATGACCTGAGGGGCGCAAGGACTCTGCTGATTCTGGTGAGAGATTAACAAAAGGAAAGATCCTACAGATTATTGTATTGAACCACCAACTACCCACTTGGCTGAAACTTGCTAGAGTCCTTTCCTGAAGCCTCCTGAGCAATGTTTGGGAAGCCCACCTAACCCCCTCGCACCTTCCAAATAATCCCTCCTCTTAAAAGTTTATTTTAAAAAATTAATTTAAAATTAATAAAAATTGTAAGAGGTCTGCCAGGAACAGAACTGGAGCCAAGTATTTCCAATAAGAAAGTATAGCTCTTACAAAAGTATGGATGGATGTCATGCTTAGTAAGGTGAGACAGAAAAAGAAAATTCTGAGTGATATTTATAGGGAAGTGAGTGGTAGAGAAGGCTACTCCCTCTGATGTCATCTTGATTTCTGGATTCCTATCTTCCAGAGATCTAAGAGAGATAATTTATGCTGTCTTAAGCCTCCCAACAAATCACAGAGTGTAATTTATGCCTCTCGGAGAGCCCGGCAAGCTACCGAGAGTATCCCATCCACAAGGGGAGAGCCTGGCGAGCTACGCATGGCGTATTCGATATGCCAAAAACAGTAACGACAGGTCTTATTCCCCTGACCCTGAAATAGCGTCCAGTCACTGGGAAAGACGAGTAAGGAGAGGCTGCTAAAATCTCAGGGCTGGGAGGAATAGAGACATTACTGATGCCTGCTCGAGTAAATCAACAAACAATGGGATGACAGTGATACAGTGATACAGTGAAGTCTGTCTCCCAGTAGCTTTTATGATGCTTTATTATCATCATGCTTGAATGGACATAAGGACCCTAGGACCTAATATTTAAGGGTCACAGAGGAGAACTCATGAAAGAAGCAGAGAAGAAAGAGTCCCCAAGGGAAGGAAGATTTCTGTGAACCTAGGTGTGAAGTGGTACATGTATGGCTAGATTAGAAGAAGCAAGTAACACAAATTAATTAGTTAATTAGTGGATGTGGTGGTGCTAGACAGCCTCTGACTGTTGGGGCTGGGAAAAAAAAAAACATGATGGTTCTGGGCCACTTCCACATCTTTCTTCCAAATCCTTAATGATTTTCTCTATTTTATAAAGGGAAAAAACTGGTGGAGGTAGATGTTACCCCTTCTCATCTCCCTTTGAAATTACTACCTGCATTTCCTCACCTTCATCCTTTGGGATTAAAACTCTTTATATTTTATTATTAGCTTTGAACTTGTTTAAGACCAGTGCTTTTTTCCCCTGATCATTTTTCTTGAACTCACTACATCTCTGACACATTAACATTCTGATTTTCTTTGCCATTTTGAAGGTTTCTCTTCCTAAGAGTTTTCTGTTGCCGTATTATTCCAGATCTTAAATTACACTGGGTCTCCCTGGGGTTCATTCTTCCTGTTGCTGCATAATGCAGAGAAAATGATTCTCTTGGTTTAACTGTGAGTCCTGTGATTCCCTCCTTTCCTCCCGTAGTGAGTTTGTACATTCATTGATTAATTAAATACATATTAGTATCTCCAAAATTTATTTCTTACATTTAACCTTCATCAGACCTAATCTAATTTTGATAAGGAATATTGAACATCGACATTCTGATCTATGTTTGGTTAGAATTTCTCTTACTTTGTCTAAAATGTTTTCTTATGAAGCTCATTGAAGAAAACTTGAACAATATAGAAAAGGTAAAGTAGAAAAAAAACCAATATGTTCTTTCTTCAGCATGTAGAGATATTTTTATTTTTCAAGTGTAGTTAAAAGCAAATGATTTATTTACATATGTGCCTATAATGAATAATGTCCTTATTCTCAGATTTTAAATTTGGTATTATAATAAAAGCATTGGTGTGCTATTACCAATATTTATAAATATTTCTAATGACTGCATAATAGTCTTTTCAGAAATCATATTGATTTTTCTTTTACTTTTCCTATGTTCCCACACATTTACCCTCTATAATTAAATATATAGAGTAAATATCTATATTTACTTATTTATATATGGACTGGAGTGATAGCACAGTGGGTAGGGCTTTTGCCTTGCATGCAGCAGACCCAAGTTCGATTCCTCCATCCCTCCTGGAGAGCTCAGCAAACTACTGAGAGTATCCCATCCGCACTGCAGAACCTGCCAAGCTATTCGTGACATATTCGATATGCTATAAAACAGTAACAAATCTCAAAATGAAGATGTTACTGGTGCCTGCTTGAGCAAATCGATGAACAATGACAGTAAGACAGTAAGACAGTGCAATATCCAGTAAATATCTTTGTGTGCACCTCTTTTTAAATTTCTGTTTCCTTAAAAAAAATTTTTTTTGACCATACCTAATGTCTGATGGTGCTCAGATATTAGTCCTGGTAGGGTTTGGTTGAACATGTGGGGTGCCAAGGATAGAACCTGGGTCTGCCACACCCAACTCACTATATTAACTTGCTAGTCCCCTAATTACTATTTTTTAGTTTCTTAAAATGAACTTTTTCTATTCTCTGTACAAATATTTAAACTTTATATATCTATAAATATATTTAAAAGTTGCCTTTTTTTTTCTCTTTTTGGGTCACACCCAGCGATGCTCAGAATTACTCCTGGCTCTGTGCTCAGAAACTACTCCTGTCAGTGCTTGGGGAACCATATGGGATGCTGGGTATTGAACGCAGGTCAGCCACATGCAAGGCAAATAAGAGTACCTTCTGTACTATCATTCCAGCCCCTTAAAAGTTACTTTTAACAAAGTTCTACCAACTTACTCATCAGTGACTTATAAGACTGCCATTAACCAATAATATTAAACTATTTGCTTTAATTTTCATCCATTAAATACTTGACTTTTTGCTTCTAAGAATACTGATGTTGTATCTTAGTGACTAGAACAATAATTCAGATGTTTTTAGTTACATGCATACTATGGACCAGTAGCGGAAACTGAGATGATGACAAAGGTTTGCCTTTCACTAACAAAAGCATGTTTACTTGGAAAGTAGAATCTCAGAAAAAGAAATATCAGAAGAAAATTTGATATGGTTTTAGAGGCGACCTCTTTGAATTTGTGGGATGTTATTTTGGCTGGAATTTCTCTATTATCCCATGGAATAAGAAAATAAATCTTAATTTCTTAATTTTAAGCAAAACAACAATTTTAACAGAGATAACTTTCTCACTACTAATATGATATCTTAATATCCTTATAGAAACATCTTCTCAGAGAAATATGCAGATGAGCACTTTTTGATGTCATATTTCTTTGCCAGGTGAAGTGATTATTGAGAAAAACTTGAGAAAAGTGTGCATTGCTCCAGTGTAGGTATAGGGCTTGTGGTGTGCAGGGTCTACTTACAACATAGATTAAATTTCCCACCCCACCCCCACTTGTTTTCACATGAAGTTTGATCAGTTATACTTACAACACAAAGAAATGTTTGTGTTCGTGAAGTCTTTTTTAAGAGTAATAGATGATATTTTACAAACAATCCATGTCTTACCAAATTTAATTTTGGGGATCATTTTTTTTATAACTCCCTGGGTTTCTGCTTAGTGGTACTTGAATAAGTGTCAGAGAAAACGTAGGTACTTGATAACACATATCTGGTATGTTCTATATTAACAAATTTGGGGAAAAAATTAAATCATTATTAAGAAACTAAAACCTCAACTTTGCAGAATGTTAAACCTTCATGAAAAGAATGATTAAGAAAAGGGAAGGGCTCCTGCCAGCACTGCAGTCAGCAGCAGTTCTCTGGCCTGATTACTTAAGTCGATGTTTTTCCTAAATCAGTCATGAATCAGTAATTATCAGGTTTTGCAATACTAGGCAATTCTCCTGAGAATAGCAAATGATTTGTAATGTTAAGTTGATAGTTTTTTTGGGGAAAAAAGAGAAAAAATTTGGCTCCTCTTGATGGGGTTCCCTATAATTGGACAGAACTTCTTTGAATTGGACTTTGTCTCTGAAAGCTTTATGGTTAATTTTTCTTACATGGTCAAGTAACACATGTCTGCTTTTTTAAAAAGAATTCCGTTGTTGTATCATTCAGTTGGCTTAATTATTTAAATCTATGTTTAATTTTGGTGTTTTTCTTTTAAGAAGTCACCGATGAAAGTTTGGAATAATCGTTTTTCTTAATTTAGTTTTCCCTGCATATACTAGGCCTATTTGTTCTATAAGAGTTTTCTTCTACTGTAAGATCTTCTCCTTTGTGTGTAGGGATTATAGACCTTAGGGATAGAAGGAACTTTATGAAAAAAATTCTGATTCATTTCTTTACTTTCTCAAGCTAATAGGAATTTAAGTGTCTCAGTTACAGAACCTAGAATGGGTAAATTGGGATCCAGGCTTTTTTCTGTTACTTGATCATGCACTAGCCAACATAGCTGCAACAAGGCTTTAGGTAAAGGAATTTTAAAAATGTTTATTAATTTTTGCTTTTTGGAGTGATAGCACAGTGGTAGGGCATTTGCCTTGCACGCAGCTGACCCGGGTTCAATTCTTCCACCCCTCTCGGAGAGTCCAGCAAGCTACGGAGAATATCTCACCCACACAGCAGAGCCTGGCAAGCTACCCGTGGCGTATTCAATATGCCAAAAACAGTAACAACAAGTTTTAAAATGGAGACGTTACTGGTGCCCGCTCGAGCAAATCGATGAACAACGGGATGACAGTAACAGTGACAGGGTCACACCCAGTAATGCTCAGGAGTTACTTCTGCCTCTGCACTTAAGAATCACTCCTGGAGATGCTCAGAGGGACCATATGGGATGCTAGGGAGGGAACCTGGGTCAGCTGCGTGAAAGGCAAATGCCCTACATGCTGGACTATTGCCCCGGCCCAGGTATTGGAAATTTGAAGCTTATAGTTATTGCAAATTCTTATGTGCCATGTAATGCCAGGATTTTAAGGAACTTAGCTTGGCTTCCAGGACTCTTATATGCAGTTATCTCATCACTGTCCTGTGATCACATAATTTACTCAGGAGGCCTGTAAAACTTGACTTCATGCACCCCTTGCTTTGTTTCCTTTTGGAGATTTTTTTTTTTTTGGCCAGGGGGTGGGGGGACACCGAATCTTTGATGATACCTTTATTTAAAGGCTCCCAGGAGTTCGAAAGGGGTGGGTGTTGGACCATGCCCAGTGATGCTGAGGGTTTGCTCCAGGCTCTCTATGCTCAGGAATCACTCCTAGTGATGCTGGGGATGGAATGTGGGTTGGTTTCATGAAAGGCAAAGAATGTGGGTTGGTTTCAACCTTCATTTTCAAGAATCTTAATTTCTTTTTTTTTTTTTTTTTTTGCTTTTTGGGTTACACCTGGCGATGCACAGGGGTTATTCCTGGTTCATGCACTCAGGAATTACTCCTGGCGGTGCTCGGGGGACCAAATGGGATGCTGGGAATTGAACCTGGGTCGGCTGCGTGCAAGGCAAACACCCTACCCTCCATGCTATTGCTCCAGCCCCAAGAATCTTAATTTCTTAACTTCCACAAAGGTTAGTGAGGATGCCAGGAGAGCAAGCACCAGATTTTCAAAATACTTTATAAACTGCCTATCTCTTCTTCAGGGCGGGGTTGATTTTTAGGTTTTTAGCTATTTTTTGTTGAGATTCTCCTTGTCTTATGGACATGATTCCTTTTGAGCACTGATGAATTTGTTTTCTGGGGCTCTTTCTTAGATGCATATTCTGACCACAGAAATTTATCAGGTACTTTGTAGATACTATGTATTCCCAGTCACTCTAATTCCTTATCATTCTTTGAGGCTCTGATATACTCAAATGAGCCTTACTGATGGCTAATCTTCAACATTGTGCTATTTAAGAGAGCCGCAGAATTTCACATAATCACAAACTTGAAAGGGAGCCTACTGGTCACTGAGTCACCCCTGCAAAATCACTGCCAATCGATTATCTAGCCTGATGGGAAACTTTTTACCTCTTAAGGTGATTCATTCTAATTTGGACAGCTCTGTCTTGTGGGAAATACTTTCTCATACTTAGATAGTGTTGATGCATTTCCCGTATTGAGTAAATCAGAATTCATTTAGACACCTTCCCTCAGCATCTTTCCAGAGTTGACTTAAAGTGATACCTTTGGGAAGAACACTTACTGAACTTGGTGGATGGTGTCTTGTGAAATCCAGAATTGCAAACTTACATCACAAACAGACCTGTAGTGGGCATTTAATATAAAACACTTATTGAACTAGACTGAATTATGCTCTGAAAATGCATCAATGGCTATTGTGCTTATAACATGTATCATTCTTTCACAGTTACTTCCTTGAACTCTTTATATGTTATAGTCTTGCCCACACAGTGAGCTGTTAAGCTACTTGGAGTGTGAACCTGTTTATTTTGTGCAGTTTCTACACAAAATGACTTAGCATTCACAAAATCAACTTGTGTCTTTGAAGAAAGTGAAAGTGCAAGAATCACTCCTTTTATTACTTAAATACTTTTCTTATTTGCCACAGATGAATGGTGGTAGTTATAGTGTTGTTGTTATTGTAATGTGTGTGTGTGTGTATATACACATGTTGCCGTGAGCCTAGGGTCAACTCTGTTTAATTGAGAATTTCTAAAAGGTTCTAACAGAGAAAAGGTTTTTCAGATGTTTTCAAAAATCTGTTTCTTTTCTATCTCTTATAGTGCTGCAGCAATGACAGAACTATATCAGGGGTTAAACTGATATATGGGTGTTGGTCTGGCAGGCTGACAATCACATACCAGGAACACCCTTCCCCACTCATCTGCCTGTTGCATACTTCCTTATTCTTCAGGCCTTGGCAGGAATGTCTCTGGAACTTTTCTGGTTTGCTCAAGCAGAAGGATCAACTCTCCTTTCTTGTCCTCACTAAACTTCAAGGTGTCCTCTAATTTTACACTGCACTGCACATATATCATTTGCTTTCATTACTGACTCCTTTGTTATTCCAACAGATTCTGGAGGAAAGGGATTGAATCTCACTTCTATTTGGTTCTCTGTGCCAAGATCAGTGACTAGAACAAAGTAGGGAGATAATGAATATTTTTGGAGGGACGACTATAAAAACAGATGAATTGTTTGTGATGGCTTGAGAAACGCATTCCAGAGTGCTAGAAAACCTATTTACAAACAAACTTTTGGAACATAATATTTTTTGAAGTTGAAGATTGCTTACACTATTTAGTATGCTCTCAAGGCTATGTCCATGATAGGCATGACTAAACAGACTCCTTTCATTTAATTACAGCAAGTCATGTGGTTTGGGGTAAGCCTTGAGCTGGAACAGAAACAAAGTAAGGCAGGCCCTAAGGGGACAAACCCATTGCAGATATCCTGAGGGAGTACTGTGTCAAGTAGAATTTGGTATCCATTCAGCATGGTGGTTAAATGAATTAAGCAAACAGTTGGCTTTACAGCCTAGTGGAAATAGTGAGATGCCCCAGAATGGTTGAATCATTTTAAGAATTGAGAGAGGTGATTCTCAGAAATTTAGATGGTGTTGACCAACCAGCATTAGTGAGTCTGTCATCAGGTAAGAGTTGTCTTTGTAAAGGATAGTACTGGCAAGGATCTAGAAGGACTTGGAACCTAAGAGTATACTGGCACAAAACAGTTACTGGCACAAAACAGTTAAACAATATTTAACAATTTAAATGGATCATTTTATTCCCGGTTAGCTAGGGGCAGAGGCAGAACTAAAGGTAATTTCCTTATTGCTAAGTTGCTCCTCTTTTTTCACTATACTATTGCTTTGCCATGTGCTATAACTGTAGGAGTTACAACTATAGTTGTTACAACTATAGAAAAACTATATATACACTGAGAGTTTACTCCAGTTTTGGTTGACTTGAAAGGAAAAAAATTCAGCTGGGTCTCAGAATTCAGGAGGGCACACTCAGCAACATTCTGAATATTGTTTAAAGTCACTTCTTTAAGAATATAATTCAATTCTGAGGGAATGTGCTATTTTAAGAAGGTTTCCTTAGATGTGGGAAGGTAAATTAGCAATATCAGGAATTTTTACAATGTAATTTTATAGTAAAAATTATTTAGTCTTTGTGATTTTATCATGCTACTGAATTATTGAGTGCCTACGACACGCTAAGCACACATCTAAGTTTTGAGCAGATGGCAAAAATCAAAACAGACAAACTCCCTCTTGCCATAGGACATTTTGTTCTAGTTTTTGAGGGGGGAGTATTTTGGAGACTTACAGAGCAAGTAAAATAAGAATCTATTATATATTGAAAAGTAATACAAAGACAACTTTAGCAAGAATTGGGGGCCAGGATATGAGGGTAGGGAGTGAAAGACTTCAAGAAAAATTTGAAGGAAGCTCATGCCTATGCAAAAACTATAAAAAGTTATTAAACAAGCTGTCTATCAATAGCTCTTAGTGAGAAACTCATACAACCTAGCAATTACTTTTCTAATTAACTCCCAATCCTCTCCCCCAAAATGAAACAAATTTGCTTTATGTTTTGGAAGAATTATAATGATATGGAATTGAGCTTTCTTTAACCTCTCCTTTTTTTTGTTGTTTTTAGACCTCCCACTGTTCATCTCTGTGATAAAATTCCACAATAAATTTTGACTTGAAAGATTTTAGGATATCACAAAAGTGGGAATGACTAATGAAAACTATGAGATGAAGCAAATGCTTGGCATATCTTATAAAGCACTTAATACAAACTCATTAAGTGTGGCAGAATCAGATGTTTTCGTTTTTTGTGTTTTTTTTAGCAAGCAAAATCTCTTTATTTCTCTCAAGGTACTTTTTTTATAATTGATTACATGAGGAAGTAGGCAAAATGGGGAAGTAACAATACATTCACGTTTTCAGGACACAGGGTGCGATGTTTTCATTTTTATCTTTCATTTTTATTTTAACATAATTAAAATAAAACAATTTGTTGTTTCCAAATTAGCCTAAAGATTTAGTGACCTACACAAATCTTTTTAGATGATAATCTAGGCCTAGAGTTCCAAAAGAGGGCTCTCTAGATCTGGAAAAAAGTTAGAAAAAATGTTTCTTTTAAAAAAAAAAATGTCCCAAGAAACATAAGACACATTTCTGTGACATTGAAGTTTTAGTTTACAGAACTAAATGTGATCCTATGGCTGAGCCCTGAAATGCCCAGTTTGTCAATGTTTAGAACTGCAAAGATCTAGGAAGAAATGTAGCTGCCCTCTTGTGGCGAAATTAGACTTTTTGCTTTTCTGTCTAAATGCTTGAGTGTGTCCTATATGTTATTTATGAGATAACAGAACAATAATGAACCACCTTAAGTTCTTGTATGGAGTCAAAAGATACCCCCCCCACACACACACACACAAGACTGTACAAGTCAGTCTACTTCAGTGAAGAATAATCAGTCTCTGACTATTGGTACATTATACTCACATTCAAATTAAGACCCCTTTTACTTCACCCCAAGGGAAGTGACATGAGAGACTTCTGGGAGAATTTTAAGGATTAATGACTCAAATGTACAAATAATTTTTGGGTAATAGTTCTTGGAATTAACTGCGGAGCCAATATATGAAATGACAACAGAAAGGGCTTTGACACTGTTCAGCTGGGTAACCAAAGCTAAATAAATCACTTAACCTGAGAGTTTAGGCTTCAGTTTTTCTCCTATACAAAATCAGAATGTTTATAGGAAACTTTAAATATTCCATTTTTATCTAAAACTCCCCAGTGAGTGAGTTGATGAGAAGGAAAACTGCTTTTGATTGCTGGAATTTCTTTCCTTTCTGGTCATTTCACCTTTTGATGAATAAACTAGAGAGTCAGTAGTCAGCTTGTAGGACAAAGAAATTTGAAGAAAATCGCAGAACTGTGAGGATAATGTAGACCTATTGGTCTGTAAGGCTTTTCCCATTTACTCAAAGAGGTATGGAATTTATGAAGTACCATACCTATGAAATATGCTATGCATATTTCTAGGTACAGGTAATGATAGGGCGAACAAGTTGCTTCTCCTTTTTTAAAAAAATGTCATTTTATGTGACATTAGATTTATACTTTGCTTTTACATTCATTTTCTCTGAAAATAATGAAAGTAACTAACTATAAATGTTATTTTTAGTGAATGTTATTCTCAGTGGAATCTACCCAAAGTTTAGCAAAACTAGTAAAACTGGGTGATAACTTGGCCTGGGATAAAAATTTTACCTTTAAGGAGTATATACACTTTTGTGAAGCTTCTAGTTGAAGAAATTCCTGGATATGCTGTGGTCATTCAGGAAATTACTCTTCCATAGAAAATATTTAATGTAAAAGGAAGTATCTGTATATTCTATTTTTTTTATAAAACATCTTTTTGATGTTATCTTTTTACATTCATACCTCGTCATAAAGTGGCAGATTCAAAAAATAATACGATATTTTACATGACTTAAATTTTTATTTTAAATTGCAGTTTTGAGACCTCGCTTCTTCTCCCTTTCTGCTTTCTTCTCAAATCCTTATGCAATATCTAAATTTGAGAAGCAATTAAAAAAATGAAAAAGAAAGACTCGTAGTAGGATCATAACAAATGCCCAAAGACAAACCAACAACAACTAGTCTTCAGTAGGAAGCTTATTACAGGGAAGGGCTTGAAGTGGTATCAGGATAGAGTGGGAGAAACTGAGACAATGGTGAACAGAATGTTCTGGGGAAAGGTGTCATAGGGAACTGTATTATAAAACCAAATCATTAAGAATATTGTAAACCCCAGCGCCTAAGATAAAATTTTTAAAAAGACAATAAAAACTTTGACATACTAATTGTATTGGTTGTAAAATCTTAAATCATATAGTACTAAAATTATAGTTGACTTATATTATTAATCATATGTAAATACACATTTGTGCTATTATCCAGTAACAGAATTTTGAAAAAATAATAAATATATATTATAAAAAAGTTTTGGAAAGAACTCTTGATGACATATATTTTTTCCCCTGTTGCCTTGGTAGTTTTGGAATATCTTAAACATCATCTACTATATGCATCTTTCTTGTAAATTAGAGTTTGGTTAAATAGAACATTTGAACTCTATTTAACTTGGCAGTGTAAAGAGCCTAGAGTCCAATTATTTGTCTTTAAGGCAGTATTTGGGGAATAACAAAATATTTTAGAATCATTAAGGGTATTACAAAAGGGAATTTGGGAGTGGTTGAAATGCTTTGTGCACTTCTAAGAAGGCAGGATGGGAGAGACCAGCAGAGGAAAATGATGTAAAATTTTCACTTAGAGATTTGAGAAATCAAATTATTAACACAAGATCATTAATTTTTTTAATAAAATAAAATGATCTTAAACTGTAAAGTATGAGTATTCCTCTGATCTCCATTTAATAGAAAAGTTTAACAAAACTGACAAGGTACAATTAAGAATGAGAACCAACTCACATTTTACAAAGGCAGGGTCATTAATGAGTATCTTAATTAATGTCCTCTGACCAAGATATACCTGTCATGAAGACTTTAAAATAAATGCTGTATGTGATCATTTTGGCATAATGATGCTAACATAGATTTCTTAAATGTGATTTTCAGCCAGATGGAGTCTAAAGATGATAGTGGGATTTTTTTTTTAAATGAACATAAACTGGGTTTAGGATAGGCTGTATCAGCTGAATCTGTGGCCTTGGATAACATTTTTGCCTTAGTTTCTTTACTTGTCCTCTCTCATAGACTCCCAATGTTTTCCTGATTTTTAGGAGAACTCTCTATGTATGTTTGCTCTGCAAGAGCATGGCATGGCAAAAGAACTGAAAGAAGGAAAAAATAAGGTATAGAATCTGGTAGTGTTCATGCTGTTGTACATAAAAATTGAAACTACCTCTTCTAGCTCTAACAAACAAAAAATGGTTTTGTTTTTGTTTTGGCACCACACCCAGTGGTGCTCAGGACTTCTTTCTGGCTCTGCACTAAAGGATCAGTCCTGATGGAGTTCACAGTTTTTAAAAAAAGATAATTTATCATTTTTTTTATTTTTTATTTTTTTAATTAAAATTTTTTAATAATGTAGGAGTACTGCTATTTGTTCAACCATTGATTAAGCTGATTGAATTGGGCATGAAGTCCACATTACTTTTTATTTTATTGTATTGTATTACTGAGTTACGAGTTCTTACGTGATCATATCTGAGATTGCCATGAAGAGGAGGGCAAGTTAAGAGTCAAGAACTGAAGGGCAGGTTAAGGGTTAACCGCTGAAGTTGCCCTTTGTAACTACTTGACTGCTTTGAAAGATGTCTTCAGGACCTACCCCTGGGCAGGACTCTGTCACCAAATGAGAGCCTCCCCCGGGCAGAGATCTGCCGACCCTAACAGCCACATGCAAGACAAGCACCTTACCTGCTGTATTTTCTCTGGTTCCAAGATAGACTTTCTAAAAAAACCTATAAATCTATCTTTATTTTAAACAAATTTATATTGGAAAAAATGCTAGATGCCTTATATCATGGGCTGGAGCAATAGCACAGCCAGTAGGGTGTTTGTTTGCCCTGCAGGCAGCCGACTTGGGTTCGATTCCTCCACCCCTCTCGGAGAGCCCAGCAAGCTACGGAGAGTATCTCGCCCTCATGGCAGAGCCTGGGAAGCTACCTGTGCTTGCTATGGCAAGCTTGCGGATGGCAAGCTATCCGCTATGCCAAAAACAGTAACAACAAGTCTCACAATGGAGACGTTATACAATGGAGCCTACTTGAGCAAATCGATGAGTAACAAGATGACAGTGACAGTGACAGTGACCTTATATCATTGTGAGAGGATATTTTTAACATTGAAAACAAATGGAATTTATCTCCATGACTTACAAAGAAACTTGCATTTTTGTTTAGGTTGTGGGATGAGAAGAACAGTAAAGTTTACAATTCTTGCACACATGACTCAAAGACTTATCCAAGCATAAGCAAGTGGTTTTGATTTGAACCTGGTTGTTGATCACTTTTTACTCTTTGGTGCATTCATTTGTTCTTTCATGCAATTTAAATATTTCAATTTCAGCCATTGCAAAGACATGATTGACCATAATTCTTATGCTTTTATAGATAAGATTATGTTGAAAGCATTTCCTATCTGGGCTAATGATTGTGCAGATTGGAAGTGAAACAGGGCTTACCCTGAACTATTGAGTTCTGCCAAGAACAGTCACTTACAGGACATCTGCCAGTCAGCTGCTTGTTGCTCACACAGATTCCAATCTTTCAATTAATTTACTTATTTGTTTTGGATTTGGGACCACACGTGGATGTGCTCAGGGCTTATTCCTGGCTTTGAGCTCAGGGATCACTTTTGGTAATCTTGGATAACCCTATGGGTTGCTAGGAATTGAACCAAACTTGGCTGCAGGCAAGGCAAGTAAGTGCCCTACCTGCTGTACGATCACTCTGGCCTCTCTTTCAGTTTAGTTTGAGAAAAGTCAGAAATATAAGCTTTAAGCTGACCTTTAAAAATGAGAACCAAGTAGTCTATTGTCTGAGGATTGCTTTATTGTCCACTCAGATTCCAGCTCTGATTAGCTATTCTCTCATGAGTTGCCTTTTTACCGTGTGGTGTAAGTGCTTGATAACCTGGGTTCAAAATACAAAAATACACACACACACAAACACACGCACACATACACTCACATATACATGTGTCCAGAAGAATGCCTGAGGAACAGTAGGTGATAATGAAGTTCTTAATATTACTAGCTTCATTTGTGTCCTATCACTAACTGACCTTACCATTCTTTCTATGAGTACTGGGAAAAGAGGTGGAAACCCTCAAAATACTTTTGCCTCTTTTCCTAACAGTGTTCCCCATGCTAGGAATGAGTAGAATCAGAATGAATGGGAGAAGTGGGGAAGACATGTGAGGGAAGGGGGAAGGGAGAAAAGAATACAAGTGTCAAATTTGTCTGCAGAGATAAAGCAAGGAGCAAATAAAAAGACAAAAGCCATTGAGCAAACTTCCGGTCAGCAACACAATGATTTTAGGTTCAGATGAACTTCCCAAAGCAGGACAGAATCAAACAACTAACTGTCTCCTTAAAAAGTTTTTTCACCTCAACATGTTCTGTGGAAAGTATCTTTTGCTGTTTGTATTTGAAATAAAGAGTAAAAGAATAAAAGAATATCTGCTAATATAAATTACATGATGTCTTCCCCAGTTGGGGTTTAAGTTACATCTATCACCAACCCTAAAACAGAAAATTATGAAAATTTTTGTAGTTAATGCTGATATGATTTTAAAGGATTTTATTTCCTTTTCCATATGAGCAGTTTGAACAACGAATCTTGCTAATCCTTGCTTCATTGACTCAAACATATTAGGAGTCAGTGAAATTATCAAGGCCATAAACTACAAGATTAATAGATCTGTTTTCAAGAATCAAGCGGAAAACAAGCAGGCAAATAAAACACTCTGTCTCTTTATCACTTTAATCTTTGCCTCCCACTAGATTAAGAATATTCTCAGGTTCACAGCATCATCACTTTGCTAACAGTGGAACACCAGTATTATGAAGGGTACATTGTCCTATCCCAGGGTTTTGGCTGTCTCAAATCCCATCCATCAGGTGCTAATGGACCATGAACAGCTGAGTGAAAGACTTAGATAGCACAGAGGGTAGGGCGTTTGCTTTGCACTCGGCTGACCCGGATTTGATTCCTCCACCCCATTGGAGAGCCTGGCAAATTACCGAGAGTATCTTCCTCACATGGCAGAGCCTGGCAAGCTACCCATGGCATATTCAATATGCCAAAAACAGTAACAACAAGTCTCACAGTGGAGACGTTACTGGTGCCCACTAGAACAAATCAATCAGCAACAACCGGATGACAGTGACATTATAGTTCAGAAGTTTCAATAGTGTTGAAGTGGGGTTTTTTTAATATCTAAATTTGTTATATTTACCACCACCAATATGCCCATGACACTCAGCTACTGTCTTTATTTCTTTCCTTTTAAAAGACTTAGTCTAGAATCTTATGCTTCTTGGCTGAAAGAGTTTTGGCAACTTACTTAAACTTCTTGGAGTATCCATTTTTCAACTGTGATATAGGAATAATATTAGAACATATGTCAATGTTTGTCATGATTTTTATATGCAAAATAATGTTTAGTGCAGCGGGCTAACACATTTATTAATATTATTATTATAACTAAATTCGTTACTAATATAACTAAAACTTTTTTGAGGGGTGTTTGTAATGGTTCTCAAAGCTTACTTCTAGATCTATGCTCAGAGATCATTCCTGGCAGGGCTTGGGAGACCGTCTGGGATGCCAGAGATCAAACACAGGTTGGCCAAGTGTGAGGGAAGTAAAAACTTGCTGTACCATCTCTCCAACCGCTATGAATAAAACTTTTTAAAGGTAACATTGATCACAAGAACAGGTGATAAATGGCTTTGAATTGGAAATAATATCTTTAATAGTGGTTTACATTTGTATTTGATTTAAGGATTATTTGTGCAATGAAGATCATTGTGGGATTAAGTATCTTTATTCATAACTCTGAGAAAATTCTGGGGCTACAGTGATAGTACAGTGGGTAGGGCGCTTGCCATGTATGCAGCAGGCTTGAGCCCCCCAGGAGTAATCCATGGATGCAGAGCCAGGAGTGGAGTAAACCCTGAATACAACTGTGTGTGAACTCCCCGCCCCACCCCCACCCCCAAAAAAAAGAAAGAAAGGAAGAGAAAAGAGAAAAACTTAACCATTTCTTTTACAGGCAGATTTCTATTTCTTTAAATTATCCTGATTTGCAAAATGGGATGAAATATGGTTTTGTTCATAGAAGAAACAAATGGCATAAGTTTATAGCAACTATATGTGGATATATGTGGGTCAAGAACTCAACATGAGAAATGACCTGGCGCCAGAACTGCACAGGAGGAAGAGAGCAACGTGGAACCCTTGAAGAACATCAAAGAAGTGGTTCAGAGGACAAAGAACCTCTGGCTCTGGGCACATCTTTTCGACTCCATTGTTTTTCCTGCACTAACATATGCCTCAGAGACCTGGGCCCTATGAAAAGAGGATGAGAATGCTATTCGGGTCTCCCAAAGAGAAATGGAAAGAGCTATACTTGGAATATCACATTTCACTGAAATGAGAGAGAGAATCCAGAGTTCCGACCTCCGTCGATGATCAAGAATCAGGGACACTGTCTCATTTGCCAATGCGTCAAAAATCAGATGGGCCGGACATGTAATGTGATGTAATGCGATTCAGAGACGACCGCTGGACTAGAGCTGTTACCGACTGGATTCCACAGGACGTCAAAAGACCTCATGGCTGCCCACCAACAAGATGGTCAGACTTCTTCGTCAAAACCCTGAATGAACGGTTTGAGCTCTTCGTGTTCCCGGAGCGAGCAGATATCATTGGGCTACACTAGACCGTGATGAATGGAGACGCTACTGACGCCCATTCAAGCAGATCGAAGATCAATGGGATGACAAGTGATACAAGTGATATGTGGATAGGGAAGTGATGGACTAGAAAACTTAAACATGTTTTCCAAAATAAATTGAAGATGGAAGAAATTAATTTTTTTCAAAAGTAACTTTTTCTCTACTTACTATTTTCATGTACTAGATTATTTCTCATTTTTTTTTACTAAATAGGATAAATTTTTTTAACCCATATAAAAGTTTCACAAAAGTTGATTTTCTATTTCAAATCATGAAGTGTTTCCACAGATGGAAAGCACAAATTGTTCATTCTAAGGGACTATCTTTAAAAATTATTTCCCTGTATTACATTATTGTAAGTAGAAAAGCTAAATAATATGGAGGCAATACATAATTTACTGCTGTACCCAGAGACTCTAATTCAATATGTCTCTTATTAGGTACCCAAATGGGCATTTCTTTGAAAGATACAAGTTTCCAAGTACAGTTAGTGATGATGCAGGACATACTCTGAGAGCCACTCAGACACATTCTTTGCAATAAAGTTATTTTGGATGATATGGTTGTGAATAGCTGACTTACTATGTTAGGCCAATTTCTACATCTATCAATGATAAAATATTATCTTGGAATGTTTTCTGTGAACATTAGAGATTTTGTATAGATGTGTAAACCAATTATTAGGCAGTCAATAAATAGGGAATATTATCCTTTAGTATAAGACAAACTTGGATTCTAGTTAAAGCTGTGCTGACAGATCCATTGTCAACTGTGTAATCTTTCAAAACATTTATTTGTAAAGTGGGTACAATGGATTATAATGTGTCCTCCGCCTCCCCAACTCCCCAGCAAATTCATATGTTGAAGCCCTATCCTCACCAATGTGATAGTTGGTGTTTGGAGATAGGGCTTTGAGGAGGTAATTAGGTTTGAATGGAATCCTGGTTATGTAGATCCTTATGGGATAATTGTCATAAGAAAAGACCAAAGAGGCTCTTGCTCCTCTCCTATTTTCTCTCCTCACCACTTCCTCCCTCTTCTTTCTTCTCTCTCCTTTCTCTCCTCTCTTCTCTTCACACTGAAAAAATGGCAATCTGAAAGCTTGGAAATGAATCCTCACTAAGAAGGCACCTTGACCTCATTCTTCTTCAGAAATGTGAGAAATACATTTATATTCCTAAGCCACATAATCAATCTGTGTGCTTGTTATGGCAGTCTGATCTGATTAATATAGTGGGGAGAATTTCTATAATTTCTACCCTGAAGTTTGGGCTACAATTTGGGTTGTTTTTTTTTTTTTTGCTTTTTGGGTCACACCTGGCGATCCACAGGGGTTACTCCTGGCTCATGCACTCAGGAATTACCCCTGGCGATGCTCAGGGGACCATATGGGATGCTGGGAATCGAACCCGGGTCAGGCCTCGTGCAAGGCAAATGCCCTACCCGCTGTGCTATTGCTCCAGCCCCCTGGGCTACAATTTGGATGCTATGTGTACAGTACTCAGAATAGGACTAGCCTTAGCTGTAGCAAAAAGTAGCTAATGAGTAATTATATTATTATTCAATAATGATTGCATCACTATGCTCATAATTCCAATTAACTAGCAAAACTTTTAATCATAGATTTTTTTGCTAAGAACTTCCCAAGACTATTGGTAAACTGATAGCAAGGCTTATGGATGAGATAATGAGTTTGAAAGCTAATTCACATCATTGCCTTTCAGTTCTGCTGCTACAAATTAATTTTTGTTCCAATATATCATGTTTGGATGAACACATGTTTAATAAAAACAACAACAACAAAAACCTATCAACCCTTTTTTTAGGGTTGGACTAAGTGAGTAAGCCATTTCATGTGGCTCATTTTTTGATATTTTTACAACACACATTGGTCAGTTGTCTCCCAGGTGGTATCTTACACATGTGTTTCCTATTAAAGTAGCAACTAAAGAGTGGCAATTGTAAATCTTTTCTGGCTGGTTCTCATGTTCCTTTTTCTCCTGTAATTAGATTGGACTGGAAGTTCGGGGAGGAAGAGAGAAGGAGACTAATTTAAGAAATTGAAAATTGGACTTGATGGATATAACACTAAGTTATATCTCTCAGACTTAGCTAAGCTGAAATTTTTCACTCTTATTAAAATGTTTTTGTTTATAAATAGATCCCTCAACTTTTGTGCTTCTACAACCATCAACCATATATTTTATTGAAAACTTATGCTAAAAGGACTGGAGAAATAGTTCAAAGAACTGGAATATATGTTTCACATGTGGGAGTCCCAGGTTCATTCCCTGGCACCACATGGTCCTCTGAGCACTGCCAGAGCACCAAGTCTGGAGTATCACTTTAGCACCAGAGTGGACCATCAGTTAAAACTAAATCATGATAAAATATTAAACAATTAAATAAAATTAATTAAATTTAATGTTTTAATACTTTATGATAACATTTTTATCATAATGAATAATATTAATTATGCCTTAATCATGAATAATCATACTACTGAGTATTACTTTAGCAGTTTTCATTATTTTACTTCTGAAAAAAACATTATGTACAGGGATATAGCAGTTGCTTATACAGTAAAATATACATGTATATATGTATCATAAGACAGTAATTCCATTCATAATTATTTACTCAATATGAAAACTTACTTCCACAACAAAATTTTGTGACAATAGTTTACAACAGCTGTATTCATAATTGACCAAAGCTGGTAATAATTTAAGAATTCTCCAGTGGGTGAGTGGATAAACAAAGTGTGATGTGGTCATACAATACAACACTACAATAGAACTAAGCAGTAGAAATGAACAAACTTTTAAGACATGAAATAATTTGAATTAATCTCAAAAGCATTTTAATGTGTAAAATTTACATGACAATGTTCCTATGGCATTTCTAAAAAGATAAAACCATAGTGACAAAAAACAGACCAGTGGTCTGCCAGTGGTGAAAGGTAGGTTGGGAATAAAGTGGTAGAATTATGTGACCAGAAAGATAGCTCAAATCTGGAGCATATATGCCTTGTATGCAATAGGCCCTGATCTTTACCTCTGGGGTCTCATTGGGCACTGCCTGGTGTGATTTGGTGGCTTCAAAGCACCACTAGCTACCACATCACTGGGCCTAAGCAACTGAAACACTAGCCTAAGTATCACAGGAATAGGCTCTGAGCTCCTGGGCACTACTGGGAAGGTCTCTGGCAAAATGTAGAATTTTTAGGTGATAGAGTTGTTCTATAACATGATTAGAATAGCAGTTTCAAGATTCTCTGCATGTACCCCAGCTCTCTAGTTTTCCAACAACTTGGTAGTCACACCCACAAACTGCCCCCCACGCCATGTAATCTTAAAGCCAAGATCCACAGACTCTGAAATAAAGCCCATGGGAGAGAGCAACATAAGCCTTACCCATGAGTGAATCTGCTCTATAATCATATTTTACATTTCAGAATTTCTGGAGCACGCGGCCGCACGACCTTTCACAATTTAACCTGCTGATGTATCAAAAGTAGCACACATTTGTTTGAGTTTAACATACATACTTGTAATTTTTAATAAGTGCTTAAATGGCTCCAGGCTGAAACACAACAATCTTCACAAACTTTGCTCTTATGGTGGTGGGAAGGTGCATGATGGTGGGATTGGTGTTTGAATATTAAATGCAATGAATTACTGTGAGCAACTTTATAAAAACACATCTCTACATGTAGTAAATTCATAGGATTGTATTTGAAAAGGAGTCAACTTTATTGTGTAAATTAAAAACGAAGATTAGAGTGGGGGTATTTATCTTTCAGATATATGTGATTATCTCAATTTATTAACCAGTGAAGATTTTAATTGTGAATCATACTTCACCTATCATAATATTTCTGTACAAGCAGGAAATGTCAGAAAGGGATTTATTTTGGGTTTTTGTACATAACAAAGGGGGGAGGAAGGATGGGTTCAATTTTACCATAGTTTTAGATAAATAGCCACTAAAAATTATAGGTCAACATAATGGGTATATAATACCTACAAATTGCTTTTTGAAAAATATAATTTTCTTACTTATCAACTTTCTGATATCCATTATGCTTTCAAAAATGATTTGCATCTGGATTCTTAGTCTGAAATGCCTAAGATAGGAAGTAGTTGGGTCAAAAATGGGAATTCATTTTCCTTTATACTGCACACTAGCTATTCACATCCTACTATCTGAAACTAAATTGTTGTGTGCAATTTATTCAATAAAGTTGCAGGAATAAACAATGCAGAACAGTTTCTTAGGTGTGCGTTCAGCAGGGAGTTACTTGCTTATGTGTGAGTTTTCAGCCCTCTCAAGGTTTTCAGAAGTACCATCTAGCACTCAGAATGTCATGTGAATCCTCAGAGAACCTATTATTATAAGCCAGGTTACTTGGGTATGTGATTTGTTATCTGCAAACAATATGATATGAGCCTTGATCCCTATTTGTAAATTGTTCCAAGTAAAACTCAGTGACTTGGTAATGAGAAATATACATTCCTACTCTAAAACCCTGTTATAAATAAAAATGATTGAGATTTGGAGGTCAAATATGTGGGAAGTTATGGCAATGTAGCTTCCTAGGAAAACCTAGGTAATTAAAATGGTGCAGTTTTATAGCGACCTTTAGGAAGAAGATACATTCCAATAAGATCTTGCAAAATTCTTCACAGTGCTTATAGTGTAGGCAGATCTTCAAACTGCATTTCAAACTACATTTTGCTTTTTAAAAAGAGAGGGTAGGATTGCAAAGATAGTACAGGGCTTAAGGTGCTGCTTTGTACACAGCAAACCTGGATTTGATCTCCAGCAACAAAGAGCCAGGAGTAAGATCAAACCACAGGGGTGTGGTGCTCCAACAGGCCAACCTGTACTTGCAGGGTGAGTGTATCAGCAGCCTGATGGTGCCTTCAGGCTCTCTGATGCCACAAAATTGCTGCTGTGCCTTTGGCAGGACCCCAAAAACTTGAGACCAAGTTTACCAAGAAATTAAACGGCCAAAAGTTAGGTGTGTGGGAGCCACAGCCACAAACCACTTCTGACTCAGCTGTACAAGCTCATTTATTGGCCTTATTTCAGAGACCCATAGATAAATCTCAAAAGAGATCAAAATACACAGCTAATCTCGGTCGGACCCGTGCATGGCTGAACAGACTGGAGTAAAAAACAGAGGGGGGTTGGTTGGCCTGTGCCTGCTCAGGCAGAGCCCCTAGCAGTCACTTGCTTCCACAATCCAAAATTACCACCATACCCCCAGCCTGACTCCAACGTCTCAGGACAGACCTCACCAAGATATAATCTGCTGAAAATTTGGGTATGCAGGTTTTGTGATTGAAATCTCCAGGTTTTCACGAAGTTGGGGTCAGCTACCTCCCCCCACTTCCCAATACACATGGAAGCACTAGCAGTCACCCCCATGAACTAACTCCAGCGCCACCTGTAAAATCTATTACTGGCCTTGCTTCAGAGATCCATAAATAAATCTTGAAAAAGATCAAAAGCCAGAGACACAACAGTGAGTCCTGGAAGACACCATAGAGCTAGAGATCTCTCCAGGCTCCATACTGAGTCAATTTCACAGGGGCACCCCAGATGGAGCAGGTGTAGTCTCCCCGCCTACTCCAGATGGAATCCCTATGACCAAGAACATCCACAAACAAGGCCCAGGTATGTGGGTTCCAGGACTAAATCTCCATGCCACATGGTGGCAGAGTTTCCAGGCTGTCCCTCCCTGGCTCCCTGCCCGCTCATTGGCCTGACTGTCACCTCCACAATGTGTCTCTGGGTGCCATCTTAGCACACCAATAGCCCTGGTCCAGAGATGCCCAACTGAATCTCAGAAAGATTAGTGCCCTACAGAAATGTCTCTGGAACCCAACCATTTACAATCTAGGATTCCAGAAGTGCGTGGCCATGGCACCCATGCTACTCAAAATAAGCAATGGACAATAAATGATCTAACATTTGCCATTGGCAGGAAGGTTTGAATAGTGGTAGGAAAATTTGAGCAAAATATAATGCCCCAAAGTAGAAATAGAGTATTGGGGAAATTGCCTGCCATGGAGGCAGGTTGAGGACTGGGATGGGGCGCAGGGGCGGGGGGGATATACTGAGGACACTGGTGGTGGAAAGCATGTACTGGTAGAGGGATGGTGTTTGATCATTATATGGCTAAATCTCGAACATGAAAACTTTGTAATTGTATCTCTCAGTTATTCAATTAAAAAAAAAGTAATGTGGCGTTCATGCCCAGTTCAGTCAATTTAATGACTGAATAAATAGCAGTACTCCTACATTAAAAAAAAAAAGATCAGAGCACAGCTGGGTATGCTCCTAAAACACCATCAAAAAGAGGTCAATATAGTCTTCCTCTTAAAATTTTTAGTCTTCCTTTATAATAAAAGTACTTGATTTAAATATTTCCCTTCTGAATCTATATACTGTTCTTGTCACTTTAACACAACAAAAATCATTATGGATATCATAAAATGTTCTTGTAGTTCATAGAAATATAGGGTTTGAGTTCCTCCTTGTTGTGATAAGATTTTTTCTCCAGGAATCTTCTAACTCACAGTTAAATTTTGTAAGGATTTCCCACTGCTTTATGTCCTTAGAATGCATTGGTTTTTATGTTTTTTTCAGAAGTATTTTGAGCATCTTTTGTATATGCCAGATACTTTTCTGAGTACTGAAGAAAAATGGCAGTTATAGCTTCATGGAACAGGGAAATAAATAGAATAAACAAGGAAATAAATAGTTTCAAAACATGTTTGAGGGGTGAAGGTGGAAACTGCTATTTACCATTTTACCTTTAAAATTTTACAAGTCTTGCATTGGGTGGTTTAGGAGGTCCTAATGTCCTAAAGAAGGGCCTTTAATTGTGATCATCTGTTGGAATTCTGTGACATTAGAGATTGCTGTAGTTCCTACTTCTTTTTTTTTTTAATTTTATTTTATTGAATCACCATGTGGAAAATTACAATGCTTTCAGGCTTAAGTCTTAGTCATACAATGCTGAAAAAACCATCCCTTCACCAGTGCCCATATCCCACCACCGAAGACAAAAAAAAAAAAAAAAAAACCACAGTACACCTCCCATCCCGCCCACCCCCACAATCCCCGCCTTGTAACTGATAAATTTCACTTTACTTTCTATTTACTTTGGTTACATTCAATATTTCAACACAAACCTCACCATTATTATTAGGAGCACCCCACTAGAGACCTGTTGTGAAGAGAAATGAGGTCGCGTGGCCGCAGTAGTGGCCGCGCGGTTTTGTATTTCTGTACTTTAACAACTAAGTCCAGGGAGATTTCTTCCGGATATTCGATCATTGCAAGCTTGTAAACCCTGTCTGTGGTCGTCATAATATGGCGGTCCCCACGCCCTTCATCCCCGGGAAGGGACAGGCAAGAGAGAGAAATACCTTTCCCCTCCCGGGCAGGCATGGGGTCGCAGCTTAGTTCTCTGGCTGGAAACAATCTGCTAGGAGCAGTCCATGTTGTAGTTGGTTCAGCTGGGTCTGGATTCACGCGGGTGCAGCTGCGGAGGAGCCGCACACGTGTGCGGCCCCCAGGGTCACATCTTGGCAGTGGTCAGTTCCTACTTCTTTTGATGACTGTAGTTTTTGCTGATGATCATGAAATTAATTCTATGTTATACTTATTTCATGGTCCTTACCTTCTGCTAGAATCTTCACCTGTAGGAAATTTCATCTGAAAGGGTGATTCAAAAGTTTGTTCTGACAAGATATTTGTCTTTTATGACCTTGTCTTTTTTGTATCCCTATAATTTCTGCTGACCAGTATTTATGGGCTTGTGAATATGAGGCTGTATTTAGGTGAATCTCCTGGATTGTGTATGCACTCTTTTTTTTTTGCCCCAACTTTGTAGCAGCAATTCAATTTCTTTTTAGTAATTGATTCTCTCTACTTTGGTCAGTGTAAGAACTGACTATTGATTACTGTAATGGTGATAACTGAAGAAACTCAGCACTTACCTTAACTGAACTATGTTTATACATTAATTATTTTCTGTTAGTTCCCTTTTCTGCTATCTAATTTAAAGAACACTGGTGGTGATCGTCAAATCTGGGGAATAACTGAATTGATATTAGATCATTCAGTCCAACCAATACAATGATTACAGACTATGTTGAGTATATAATGATTTTGTCCAGATAAAGAACAAGAGATCATCTTAGGAATAAAAGTGGCAAACTATACTGGACACTTCACTTTTCTTTTCTCCCCTTCATATATACTCACCATTCTGTTCTGTGCACAAGTAGACTAACTTCTCAAAATTTCTGGGTTCTTAACTGGTTCCTTTTTGTCTTAAGATTTCCATATGTGTTTGACCAATGGGAAAAACTAGACAGAGTTAATAGAACACACATGAAAAGAGATTCTAATGCTTTGGGTTTGGATTTTTTACCCCCCTGTAACTCCACACCTCATCAGGATGTCATTTGATAGTCACTTCTCTCTACTTGAAGTATTATTACTTCATAGCAGTGACTGTAGGATAACATGGGGTTTGTCCTTTTAGCCTTGCCTCAGGGAACTTAGTTTACCTTAAGGCAATGTCCTTTCTGTATGGACACAGGAAGACAGTTAATGTTATGCTTTGTAACTTGGGAGCCGGTTGACTCCAATAATATTTACTCCTGGGCATCTGCTTTCTCAACTCAGTTGCCATTGGTTCCTAGCACCCCAAGGGCAGGGTCCCAACAGGGGACGGAATGGACCCAGGGCAAGCTGTGAGCTACCCTGGCATCGAAATGGGCAAGGCCAAAGTGCCACAATATTCAACTATAAGTTGAGAGCATGGTCATAGACGAATGCTGTCATGATCTAGAAGTAACGACGAGACTACGACCCTGCTGGGGTTAGGAAGACTAACCTGGCCTGAGGACTGTGTCTGGAATATATAGTGAATGTCCTCAGGAAGAATCAAACTTTAAGTCTGATATATCTCTTACTGTGCTCATACAGAATGACATTGCTAGAAATATTAGAAGTAACTTTACTGTAACTATTTAAGCGGATTACTAGTTGAGAAAGGAAGAAAGGGACACACCCTGACACAGCCTTGTTTGGACCCCACTCTTGAACGGATCTCCTAGTAATCTCCTTAGATGAGATTTTGTTACTTTTGAGAAATGGTCTTATCCTTCTTTGCTGATTTGTTAATGTCTAACCCACCTTTGTGTTACCGCCCTATGTAATTTGCTATATAAACTAAGACTGTGGAGGAAGACGGGGGAGACAGAAGAAGAAGACAGAAGAGACAGAGGGGAAGACACATGGGAGGACACAGGAGAAGAACAGAGAAGACACAGAAGCAGGGAGATGACACAAGAGAAGACACAGAAGACACATGGGAAGACACAGAAGCGAAGGAGACAATACAGACAGAAGAAGACACAGAAGCAGAGACAGAGAGAGGTCGGAAGAGTCTAGAGGAGAGACTACAGAGTCAGAGACAGAGAGACAGACAGAAGAGAGCACAGGAGCACACACAAAAGCAGAGCACAAGGTGGAGCCGTCCCGATCCGGTCCGTACACAGCGGCTTGAGAAAACCGAACTCGAGAGCGGCGCCTGCGAGAGAGAACTGCCCCGAGTTCCTGTGGACAACAGAACAGCAACACATAGCATCTCCCCCTCCCACACGTGCTGCCTTTGTAATTTTTCACAAGTGACCTCACTTTTTAAGGGCTTCAACTCTGATGATCACTTTATACTTTTTAATTGTAGATTAGAGATTGCATTTGGTTTTCCATTATTTCTATAAGTAAAAGTCATTGGTCCTTCAAAGTTTCTGGGTCCTTTAGCCTTAGTTATACGTTGGTAAATTTCCTCTAATTACTCTTTTGAGTATCTAGCATGCTCTTGCAGGAGTATTGACTAATACAGGGATAAAATTGTATGACATAAAATTGTGACAGATACACATTAGTTAAAACAAGTAGCATCATGTAGACAGCAACAAGCATCTTTTATTGCTTAGGAAGTTGATGATTGATTGCACGGAAATGGCATGCCTTTCCCTCTCTCATATTACTATTACTTTAGGAAAAGATCATTTTAACTATCTTAGGAAAGAATGGATTTGAAAAATAAATATAATATCAAAGTAATAAATCCACATAAATTGATATATCTATCTTGAATGCAACCAACTTTCCCAGAAGTAGGTCTTTGAATAACATCTACTTTTTTCCTTGATGTCATATATGTTAAAAATTATATAATTAATAAATCCTTAAATAGCATGATACAAAAATCAACACATCTTATGTTACATAAGAGAATAAGAAATGCAATAAATATTTTGCATGCATATTAATTTACATGCAAATATATAAGATATAACAAGGAAATACTCATGATAGTTGCATTATTAATTTCTGTAACTTCTCATGTGACTATACCTACTATTTATAGCTACCTTCTTCCACTGCCCATACTGATATTTTGGATGGTGGAAATATGATGACTACTGAATTCTATGAACTTTGGCTCATTACTATACTTCTTTTGCTATGAAGTGAGTTTATTATGAGAAGAAATGCCATCTGGTATATCATGATAGTGGATAAAGCATTCTATAAATATTTAGATGATTTAGATGGTAGTCTGGGCAGAATCATTGCATGCAAGAAAGGGAAATCTATGTCCAGATTAAGTGTCTATTACAGAAAGAACAAAACATTTATCCTTCTATGAAAGAAATGGTCTGATGTTATCAGCCTGTCTCCAGTAGCTTGCTGGTTATCCTCTGCTGGAAGATTGAATTCTTAGCAATATTTGAATTTTTTTAAATTTTGGGGCCATACCCAGTGCATACTCCTGGCATACTCCTGGGTCTAATTTAAAGCAAACACCCTACCCACTGTATTATTGCTGTGACTCCCATCTAGCAGCAATTATAGTCAACTGGGTCTTCATTAATGTAACTTAATTCTTGCCTCATTGGAGTTTGTTCAGTAGTCCATTAGTGATTTGAACAAGTGACTGAGAAAAGGGGTTGACTAGATCCAGAGATAGGCTCACCTCTTCTAATCAACTTGACTAGTAAAATCCTCCCTTGTTGAGGTCACCTTTTGGTGAATTTCCACATGGGACACAAATATCTTTCTTCTTCTTCCTCTTTTCCATCCTCCTCTTCCTCCTCCTCCTCCACCTTTCTCAAGAGTATATTTACATACGTCTTCTTAAGATTTCTTATCACCAGTTTTTCAATAATGTTCCTTCTAAATCCATCTCCATCTGGTTAAATCATTGACCATACCTCATAAGTCTGTTTAACATTACACATCTGGTCATTTGTGAATAATGTACACAGCTTGAAGTCCTGCCCACTGGGAGGATTTTCCTTTATCTTCTTCCTTCAGGGATATTCCAGAAAAAGACTGTAGTTCTGCAGCTGTTCACCTCTGGGTGGTGCCTGAACATTTAATAAAACCATCTATACATTGATTTAAGTCTTTTCTTCCTGTCAATTGATCATAGGGAATTTTTAATTGTTATCATAACTAAAGTCTGGGAGGAAGAAGACACTATAGCAGGAGCAGAGACTAAGAGTATTTGGTTACTCCATCCTATAACTTAGCTGGGTCTTCAGAACCTGCTTGGGTGAAGTTAAACATGTATGCCTTCAATCTGATGAAAGTGCTGCTGGGTATGTGAAACTTTATGGTTTGTCACTTTTATTATTAATTCCTACACATATCCTCTCAGTTATATCTGAATACGATAGAAATGTGAATATTTTCTTGAAATGTAGTGCACTTCCACATTGTCTTGTATGGAAATTGCTTTAGTCACAATTTCATTTATGTAGTCATAAACCTCCTAAGAATCTTTCTAAATTTTTATGTTTACATGTATAGATACACAATATATATACATGTACAGGATATCTTTATATGTATATTAATTTGGGAAAACAGAATTAAAGTGATGACTTCCAGTACAAACAACTAACTAATGCAAACTATTATTAAAGGACCACAATGTGCAAGGAAATATTATAGATACTAGTGATACCACAGTGAGCACCCATAGTCTAGCCCTCAATATGTATATAAGGTGGTAAAGAAGCCATAACAAAAGCAAGAAAACAAACCAGTATGCATGCAAATATCAAATATTCATAAGAACTATGAAGAAAAATAAAATTGAATAAGGAGTAGAGAGTAAAGGAGCTATTTAAATTAGGGTAATAGGGAAGATGTTCCTGGAATGAAGTAGAAATTTGTAGTGAGAGTTAGGGAAGTGAGAAGGGAGAATAAGAGAATATAGAACAAGGTGGAAAAAGAGAAGTAATAAAAGGAGGATGAGGCAGGTAGAGAGAGAGGGGGGGCATTGGAGAGAAGTGCAGGAAAGAGAGATAAAAGGATATATAAAATCTAGGTGGGAGGGGATTTACAGTTAGCAAGAATTTCAGAATTGAGATTGAAGGGTTGTAGAGCAACTTCAGGGCCATTAACAAGAGAAAATATTTCTAGAAATATTGCTGAACATTGTGATTTGCTTTTCCTTTAGTATTATTTGTAAGACATGATTAGACATGAGAATTAATTTTTTAAATAACTGTGTCCATCAGCTATATTCTTTAATGGAACTGGGCTACATGGTTCATAGTTGGGTCATATTTAACAAAACTCACATTTATGTCACAAATTATTACAGGAACTATTATTCAAATATTGTGCATAATATAGATTTCTATCCTTTAGGGAAACATTCTGCTGAGTCTCTGAAAGTACAGTCTAACAGTAAAAATATAGAGTTTTAGTATATAGTAATATAGAGTTTTAGTATTTAGTATTTAGTTTATAAGTATCCACAAAAGTTGTGTTATTGCTTGTATATAATAATATTTAATCCATGTTAAAGCAAATGTATCTCAAGACTTATATTCTACCGAAAACTCTTGATTTCACATAGAATTTCATAAATTGTATTAAGCCCCATTAGTGTAGTGACTTTATTTTGCTCACTGGTGTATCACATAGAAGAGTAGCTGCTGGCACATAAAAGATAGTCAATATCTACATGATAACTGAGTTACTAAGTGGCAAAAAATAAGCTTGTTCATCAAACCATCTTAGTCCTTCAACCGGAAAATGTTGAAAATACAAATGAATTCAGGCTCATTGAAAACAGAACTAAACTAACATGCTATATTTTATAGTAATTGGTTTTGCAGCATTTTTTGCATTACCATTTTGGTTATTAAGTTTTTAATTTAATTGTTTTTTGTGCTACACCTGGCATTGCTCAGGGATTACTCCTGGCTGTGCATTGAGAGGTCACCCCTAGCGAAGGGACATATGGGGTGCTGGTGGTCAGATCCAGGTTTACTACATGCAAGACAAGTTCCCTATTTAATGTACTATCTATTTGGGCCCAGTTGTTTGGTTCCTTATTACATTTACATTGGTGGTAACAGTGGTAAATAATTCCCATTAATTATCATTACTAATGTCTCTAAAAAAAAAACCTTAAAAAAAATATTGGCAGGGCCAAAGAGTACAAGGGTTAAGGTGCTTTTCTTGTATGCAACTAAACCAGGTTCAATTCCCAGCACTGTGTATGGTCCACTGAGCATTACAAGAAGTGAGCACTGAATACAGAGCCAATCGTAAGTCTAGAGCAACACTGGGGTGATTTCCCCCCCCCCAAAAAAAAACAGCAAGAAGGCAAAATAAGAAAACAAAAAAAATCAACTAAATTTTCTCACGTTTTATTAATAAATTAGGTTGTTGGGCTGGAGCAATAGCACAGTGGGTAGGGCATTTGCCTTGCACACAGCTGACCTGGGTTCGATCCCCAGCATCCCCGATGGTCCCCCAAGCACCGCCAGGAATAAGTCCTGAATGCAGAACCAGGAGTAACCCCTGTGCATCGCCGGGTGTGACCCAAAAAGCAATAAATACATAAATAAATAAATTAGGTTGTTTTATTTAGTAATATACTAAGCAAGTGTATTATAGGCCTAACTATGTAACTTTTTTGTTTGTTTGTTTGTTTTTCTGGTTTAAGTGGTAAACTTATGAGTTGTAAGTTAATGATAGGTATTTTAGCATTTTGGGGCCACTTCTTTCAGAAATGTTTTACCTCAGGGCAAATTTAAGAATGCCTATTTTACTATATCACCACAAACACATCACAGAAAGTCTAAACTTGAGGTGTTGATGCTTGTTTAGATGCTGAAGGCAATGCATTAGGAACTGATGGTGACCCATTTTTATCCAATCAGTTCCTGATGCAGTATCTACGACATCAAAAGCTTTATAATAAGACCAGAAAATTAGCCCAACGGGCTGATTACATGCTTTGCATGCATAGGGCCAGGGTTCATCTTCACCACCACAAGGCACCCAGAGTATCACTGGAGTGACCCCTGACCACAGAGATAAGAGCAGTTCCCCAGAGTTTCCAGGTGTGGCCCCCAAAACAAAGAAACAATAAAAACTCTGCAAAAATTTTATTAAATATTTCCAAATTCAGCAACATCTTCCCCTTTTGTTTCTACATAAAAAGTTTGCAACTAATTCTTTCTAACATATGTGAGCAACCAATATGAAGTTATATTGATGAATAAATCCATAAATTTACTTGGAGATATTTTAAATATGATGTGTGCATGACTTATTTGGCATAATTATTTATTTTATGGCAAACCAGTATGGTTAAGTATTTTTAAAGAAAGGATATTTTAAAAATAGCTTGGCTTTTATCAGCTTATTCCCGATTTTTATGATGATTTTAATGAATATTAAAGTCCTTAGGTAGATTTGAATGAAACCATTGGATAATAATAAATATCAGATTCATTGATTAATATATACCATATGTATACATTTAAGATAAATTTATCATATTTATGAATTTGTATTTATAAATAGAATTCTAGCTCAATAAAATGGAAGGATTTGAATTAGTAGATATAAGAGGCACATGATGTGAAGTATGTAGTAACCAAATAACCCTATATTACTAATTTTCTATAGTTTTGACCATTTTGTTTTTTATGTCTAATGCATCATAGTCAGCTTTTCGTTATCTCATTAGAAAATTCTAATTAATCCTCTAGAATTTACCCAAGTATGGAATTATTAAAGGTCTTTAATGTTGCTAAATAAATCCATCCTCTGTCCAATGAACCTTCTGGACTATTTTGTATATATAGTGTAGGAAATAGTTGGGTTTAAGAGTTGAAAGTAGAATAGAGGTGGAAGTGAGAGGTGGAGATCATGGGATGAAGAAATGAGATTCCACTGATTGCTCTCTGTCAAGTGTTCATTTATCTGGATCCTAGATAGGACTGAGAGATAATATTTCACATATTTTTATTTTAAAGACAGTAAAATTTTGTAATTTTGTAAAGTACTCTAGGGTCATAATTCCCTCCTTATTTTTCTTCTTAAACCTCTTCTTAGTTGTTTAACTTCCATTTCCTCATATTTTATGTCTTCCCTACAAAGTATTTAAGTAAAGTCTAATGATCTGGAAGTTAATTGTATTTGGATCCCTAAAATTTCTTGTAGGGCAAAGGGCTTCAAAAGGTCTAAAAAAGTCAACTTTCCCATATTTTTAAATAGCTAACATGGTTCTTTTGTAAATATGATTTCTGATCTTGCAGGTAAATTTGGTGGATTAGGGTACTGAGTTAACAAATCTATTTGTGACTTGGAAATTAGTTGCTACAGTGTCATTTTGTGAGTTTAGAAGCATGTGACAAGAAAATTAAAAGTAGGTGAAGTTTCTCAAAATTTGAGAGTTTCTAGTTTTTCTGTGATCTTTTCTAGTGATGTTAGTTTTCAAAAATAATGGGAAGGTTGTCCGGATATTATGACTGTAGAGTCTATTGACTTGAGTTCCCAGTGTGATTGCAAATGTTTATAAGCCCTGAGAACTGGGATATGATAGTTAGGTTGGATATATATGAAAGGATCACTACAGGGAATCAGTTGGAAAAAGAGTGATGGATTCATGGAGATAAGTGAAATAGAACAGCAGTTATCAAAGAAGCATACAGAATTATCCAAAGAGCTTGTTAAAACACCAGTTCCACTACAACACACAGTTTCTGACACAGTAATTCTGGGATGGGTCCTAAAAATTGGCATTTATAACGATAAAGCCTAGGGACTATAATTTGAGAACCTCTCCTCTAGACTGATCTGAGACTGGTTATTAGAAACAGATCATATTAATCAGAATGGTGGTAAGTGAATGTGATGATTTAGAAGTGAAAAAAGACCAGAATAAAATTCCTATAGACGTTCAAGTCCTAGTAACTATCGGAATTTGGGAATGTTGTTCCTTAGACATCACTATATTACTATCAGTTAATCAGTGGAATATTCATAACTTCTTATTTTCATTTCTTTTGTCCTAGAAAATCTGTAAATGAAAAAACCGCAGTTTTCTGTATTGAGTTTGATAATATGCCTAGTATGTGCACAAACAGTAGCACAGTAGCACTGTTTTCCGGTTGTTCATCGATTTGCTTGAGCGGGCACACCAGTAACGTCTCCATTGTAGAGACCTGTTGTTACTGTTTTTGGCATATAGAATATGCCACGGGTAGCTTGCCAGGCTCTGCCGTGCGGGCGGGATACTCTCAATAACTTGTTGGGGTTTCCGAGATGGACAGAGGAATCGAACCTGGGTCGACCGCATGCAAGACAAATGCCCTACCTGCTGTACTATCGCTTTACCCTATAGAGTAATACACAGCATTAAAAGGAACAACTACCAATATAGATATCAACAGATGAATCCAAGAGTCAGTGAAAGAAGCTAGGTTCTCTGGTGGATAATGTGGGATTCTGTGTATAGGACATTCTGGAAAAGCTACAATACACAGAGACAAAACAGGTCTAAGATCACCAAGGTATGCCAGTGTGGCTAGGATGTGAGGAGGCAGACTTTGAAAGTGTAACAAAGAAATGTGGGTAGATTTGGGTAGAACTGTTAAGTGTATGATTGATTATAGAGGTAGCAATGACAGTATTTGCCAAAATGAAAGCCTGATGACACTCAAAAGGTAGGGCCCCACATGTAAGAGGTCCCGAGTTGGATCTCCACACTACATGGCCCAAGTGTAGTCTCAGAGGCCCTCAAAAAGGGCTGTGGGTACCCTTAATTCAATACATAAACCAGAACAAAAGTGATACTTTAATGAAGAAAATAATACTTAAGTGTCAGTCAGGTCTGAGCAGGGAGCTTGCTGGCGTACCTGGGTTTAATCCCAGGTACTCAGTACCCTGAGCATTGCAGAAGTAATCCCTGAGTGCAGAATACAAAATAAACAATACAAAGTAGTACCATGAACAGTACATAATAAAAATAAATCTGGCAATATAGCCAGTAAACTCACAGACAGTATAAAACAAAAATTAAAGGAAGAAGACTCAAATAGGCTACCCTGATCTAGGGCACATCAAGCATGCATCAAGCATGCACAGTTTAAGAATACATAACTGTAGGATCCAATGCTTATACTGAATGGTACTAAGAATTCCTAGCTTCCTCCCCAGATTAACGTGGTGGCCTATTTGAGTCTCCTAAATCAGGGCAGACTCAGATTTGTATCTAAAGAAGCAATCTTGAAATGGTATTTGCATGAGTGCTGAGAGAGCTAAGGTCTTTGGGAGGCATTTTGTCACTGTAGATCCTAAAGATAAAGCCAATTCCAGGCCTAACGAATATGTTATACATGAGCAATGCTTAGAGTCAGACAGGAACACACAAGCTGGAAGATGAATAGCACACTGCCACCTGCATTGAGCAGAAATAAAATTCCAGTTTGCAGCAATAGCTCAAGGTCTTAGATGAGCACATGGCTAAGGTGCAGGTAGAGACTGCCCAAAGAGTCTCTGCTCTGAGACACAGGCTGCTGTGTCCACTTTTGACTTACTAGTTCTTCATGGAGTAAGCAGACAGGAAATACCAAGTACCACCACAAGTACTGCAGGTCCTGGCACTTAAGATGAGAAGTAGCATCTCTGCAGTCCCTCCCAAAGTAGTGATAGTGATAGTGAGCAAATCAGAACCTCATTAATTGACTGAGATCCTGTTTTTCTCAATTGTCAGTAGTCAGAACTGGCATAATTAAATCCTACCTAACAACAATGTTTTGAGTGTTTTGTTGATAGAAATGCCAAATCTTTCCTTTATTTCATGGTAATATGACCAGGATGCAATATAGTTAATTAGCAGCCAAAGGAATTGGAGCTCCTGAGTCCATTTTCTTTGTTGTTGTTGTTGTTCTTCTTCTTATTATTTTGGTAGTTTTTCTTTTAGTAGGAACATGCCTATCATGTGGTCTTTATCCTAATGTTTAATTTCAAGGAAGTTATTTGAAACCCATCATAAGAATTTTCTTTTAGAAAGAGTATGTAAATGATTACATTTTAAGAAAATTCGGTTTGATCTATTTTACGTAAAAACAAGCTATATCTCTTCCCTAATTAAGACTTTTCAGTTGTTTCTCAAGTTTTTACATTAAAACTCCAAATCCCTTACCATGACCCACCCACGCTATCAATATGAAACCCTTCAATCCTCGTTTACTACCAGTTTTTCTTTTGTTCCACTTATCCAGTTTCCCTGTTGGCAACAAAATCAGTGATTCTCACCTCTGGCTGCATGCATATTAGAACCCTCTAGTTAGCTCTTAAATATTGATGCCTAGGCCCTGCTCTTAAGAAGTCTGATTAAATTAGTCTATATAAACCCTTGATATTGGTATTTCCAAAACTCACCTGGCACCTGTACATGTACACACGACTGTAAAGATCTACTGGAAACAATATAGTAACTGCATATATAAATATGGCAACAAATACAGTTCCTGACATTTGGTACATGCTCAACTATTTAAAATTGTGTGCTGTTAAAATACTTAACTTCCATTGTTTTTGAAAAAAACTAAACAATTTTTTTTTTTACAGTGGTCCCTGCCATTGTTGCTGGGGCTGAATGAGGATGGTACTAGGATACATTCTATAGTGCTAAGGATTTTATGAGGGCAATATGGTATTGAGCATGGAAAGTTAAATCACATATTGCTCTTTGAGCCACACCCCTGATCCTGAATTTTCATCATTATAAAAAAATTCTCTAAGAATTGGAATTAGGAATTTTTTAGGAAGGCACAGATGATATTTAAAGCACTTCAAGAGCATTAAAGATTCATTTTGAACCCTGACGATTGTTATGAAACCTCTGGGGACAGGGAGATAGCACAGAGGTTTAGGCACCTGCTTTGCATGTGGCCTACCCCAGTTTAATCTCTGGCACTGCATATGGTCCCCTGATAGCAGCAGGAGTGGTCCCTGAGCTGGGTTTGGGAGCTCAGGAATCACCTGAGCTCCCTGAATTGGGAGCAAGCTGGGTGTAGCCAAATACCCCTGCCCCATAATACTTTGAAATCGATTTTCCATCAAGCATAAACTATTTCCTGAATTCCTTACTCTTCATTTTTTTTCTATTAGTCTGAGAACCTCAAACTTACCTTCTCCTCCCCAATATCAACTTCTGGCAAGAAAATCTAATAGATTATGCTACACTAATCTCCCTCAGTAATATAATCATACAGATACCCAGATTTTCTTTTATCTTCCTGAAGGTACTAAAAAGCCTGCTGATCCAGATATTTTTAATAGAATTATTAATTTTGTTGTCAAAGTTAATCGTAGATTTAATGACAACTTTGCTTTATTCAATTTGTTTTGAGTTTGTTCAGTGAATGAAGAAAAAAACAGGCTTTGATGTCTTTACCCTGAGAAATTATATATATATGTATTATATATATATATATATATTTTAACTTTTGCAGATCTTTCAGAGTCACCAAGGATTAGTGTTAGGTAGATCTAAAACGCTTGTGGCAACATTAGTCCAAGCTACAGTTGATTCTAAATTTCAATCTAATTAAGAGAGTAGAATGAGAAACATTCACAGAAGGAATGAAGACGGTCTATTCAATGTAAATTTGAGTAATTCTAAATTTGAGGAGAGCTGACAGGAGATCATCCTCTTTGGATTGCCTGGAATTTAACAAAGTAGCACCCACAAAAAAGGCTGGGAAAATTTTTCAGAAGGAACATTTTTTAGGTTCTGCTTCCGATACACAAACATCTACAGCTGGAAATCTTTTCTTTTTTTTTAAGCCAAGTGGATGGAACACTATAAATAGCACATGAATCCAATTAAGAAAAAATATCCCCAAAGTTGGTTGCCTTTCCAGTACAACAGAACTTGAGAAAAAGATGAAAATATGTTGAACACAAGAACAGCAATTTACTAACAGTTTTGTTTTCTTGGTCATATAATAGAAATCTGGCACTCTAATTTTGGTTGCCATCCAAGTCTTTTGTTCCAAAAGGGCAAGGAAATTGCTCTGTTTAGCATAATCCCAGAGACCACTGTGGGGGGAATTGTATGAACATCTCACAGTTGCCAGCTGAGATTAAACCAACTCATAGCTATCCAGATTAAACCTGCAAGAAGAATCATGTGATCAAAGACAAGTTGGTGTCGGGGGTGGGGTAAAAGCATGGCTTTGTTTACTGAACCATCAACTAAAGATCTGATATGTAAATATAATGTCTCCCTGCTATTTTCTTGATGAGATGTTATCAAGCTGCTTCTCTAATTGAATTTTATTTACCACATTTTTGGAATATGCAGCATTACCATTGCATGTAATGTCATAAAAGTATATTGTCTTTTTTAAAAAAAAACCTTATTTACTCTTAGTTTTTATTTTTTTTATCAAGTCACTGTGAATTACAAATCTACTCATGATTATGTTTCAGGCATACAGTATTCGAACAATAGTGTACCCATTTTTCCTCTGTGGCAGGCACCCTTTTTTTTTTAACTTTAGGCCAGGTGGTTTATAATACAGTTACTGATGGAGTAAGTATCACGCATTTCATTTTATTTCATTTCAGCACCCCTTTCTCTTCATCATGGTTTTAGTGTTCCCTTTCTTTTGCTATCCTCCCATCCCCATAGTCACAAGTTTCCTACTGAAGACCAGTCTTTGTTTTTAGAAAGAAGTTGTTCTAATTAATTCTTATGTAATAGGAAATGCAATCAAGTAATAGTACTTGATGTAAAGGCCAGAATTTATTTATAAAGAACTTTTTATAAAAAAAAAACCTGGGAGGGGGCTGGAGTGACAGCACAGCGGGTAGGGTGTTTGCCTTGCACGTGGCCAACTCAGGTTCGATTCCCAGCATCCCATATGGTCCCCTGAGCACCGCCAGGAGTAATTCTTGAGTGCAGAACCAGGAATAACCCCTGTGCATTGCTGGGTGTGACCCAAAAAGCAAAAAAAAACAAAACAAAACCTGGGTAATATAAAAATCAAATACCCTATAAGAGTTCCTCAGGTAAAGAAAAGAGTGCTTGCATAAATGTAAACTATAATAAGCACATATACTAACCAAAGGGGTAGATTAACAATGGAGATTCAGGTCTCTAACTTTTTTAGATAGCAATTCCCATCTACTTTTCTTTTACCCTGCACCTTATTACATCCTGCGAAATGAGCCAGGATCATGAACCTCAGCTCCTCCAGTATGCTGGGTGAAACTAATCAATAATAGAAAGAAGGATCAAGAAGGAAGAAAGAAGAGAAACCTAGCATGGGTCCCCTGCTAGGGATTTTAAGTATTCCCAAAGGAACAACTGTAGATCCTTAAAATCTACTTCCAGATTTTGAATTCACAGATATATTTGGGGGATTGAAATTTGCAACTTGGAGGAAATTTCCTCTGCCTTTCTCATTTCATAATAAACTATTTCTTCCCCTACATTGTAGATTCCAGTTACAACAAATTTCTTGAAGTTCAAGAATCCAAATATCAATATTAGACCTTTATCTAGTGATTTCTACTTCCCCTCTCCCTCCTCAAAAAAAATGAGCACACACAAACACAAGTACTGGTAAGTATACTAATATACCCACTTAATTTAAAATCAGTTTTCAGATATTGTTTTCACTCCTTAGTCTTCCCTCTCTACAATCCCATTAGATTTGCACTATATTTTTACCTTTTATACACAATGGCATCTTGTTCATTGCATATTATTTCCCTCATTATACTGTTAATTTCTAAATGTATAGATCATGCTTATTTATCTTTATATTCTCAAGCATGCAATTCTCCATTTAGTATTCGGTACTTTAAAAAGTCAATAAAAATTTGTTGAGCCAAATCAAATGTTTGCTGAAGCAAAGCATTATGGATTCCAACTCATAACTTATCCTTACATAACTGAAACTTGACAGAATTAGAATAGTGATAATTTTTCTGTTAGCTTTTCATGGGTAAAACTCAGGTAAATGTAAAGTTAAACAATCGCAAAAGAATGAGTGTAAAAATAACTTGTTCTTCATACAGAGCTTAAGTAAAGTTCTACTTAGAAAATAAACATGCCTGATCTTTGATATTTGACTTTTAAAATAGAGCTCTAAGTTTATTTTCTGGAGTCAAATTGTTCAGATAAATATTAAAAAGAATATTTATGCTATCTTGCTTATGTTATTTTTCTTTTAAGAGCTTAGGAAGAATTAGACCCAGTATCAAAATAATATTCAGAATGAGTCCATTTTACCCCTTAATCTTAGTTTTATTTTTTCCTTCTTCTAGATGGCCTAAAGTGGCTATAAAGAGATCACACAGAATGAAGGGTAGTTCTTCTTTCCTCTACTTGAAAATATTAGAAAGAAAGCATAAATGCTAATACTGTCTATTCATGGAATGAGACTGCTATAGGTAAACAAAAGAAAAAGGGTATGCCATGCCTCCTTTGGCAGCTGAGAGGGCTCCAGAAAAGCATAAGCATGTTATTTGTGCCTTGCCTTTGGCTTGATGCAGTCATTTATCATGAAAAAAGAAGAAATTAACGTGCTTTTTTTGGTAACAAAACTATATTCATATGACTAGGTAGTCTTATAGAACAAAAAAAAACTGAAAAAAATGTAGGTATCAAGCACTAATTTATCTTGTCCAAGGATTGTAGGGTATTATCAAATAAAGGAAACCTCAAAATTCATAGTAGAATGATTTTATAGCATCTTTGAAGACATTACCATGTTTAGGATCTTAATTATATTGTAGACTTATGGTAGATTTATAGTTAGGTCACTGTCACTGTCATCCCATTGATCATCAATTTGCTTGAGCGGTCATAGTAATGTCTCCATTCATCCTAGCCCTGAGATTTCAGCACCCTCTCTTTACTCGTCCTTCCCAATGGTGCCGTATTAGAGGCTCTTCAGGGTCAGGGGAATGAGACCCATCATTGTTACTGTATTTGGCATATGAATACAGCACAGGGAGCTTGCCAGGCTCTCCCAGTGTGTTTTATATTTAGGTAAAACAAAAAAAATTCTTGTTCTTTCATTAGGTCTATTTAATTGTGACAATTTTAGCATTGTAAAATTAGTATTATTTTTGCAGAGTTATAATTACTTGAATAACTCTTGAAAACATGGAAGGATTATTCTTCTACCTCAAAATTGTTTGTGAAATGAAGCAAAGTATATTGGAAAGTCTATGAGCTTTGGAATAAGTTGAACCTGGATATAGTTCTTCATTCTGCCAATTACTAGTAATATATTTCAAGGAAAATAATTTTATTTTTTGAATGCCTATGATATGCATTGTTGGTACTAATTCATGAGATTGTTAAGTATGAATGTGCTAATATTTGTGAAAATATCTATCAAGCACAGAATCTAATATATAGATATTCAATAAATTCTAGTTTTATTTTTTGTTTAAATACCTCATGTTTTGGTAAGCTCAATTACCTTTCCTCCCTTCCTCCCTTCCTTCCTCCCTTTCTCCCTTCCTCTCTTCCTTCCTCCCTTTCTTCCTTCTTCCCTCCCTCCCTCCCTTCCTTCCTTCCTTCCTTCCTTCCTTCCTTCCTTCCTTCCTTCCTTCCTTCCTTCCTTCCTTCCTTCCTTCCTTCCTTCCTTCCTTCCTTCCTTCCTTCCTTCCTTCCCATCCAGTTGTTCTTAGGACTTACTCCTGGTTCTACACTCAGAGACCACTGTATATCCTTGTGGGGCTCAGCGACCATATGTGATGCTGGGATCCAACATATGTCTGTTGCCTGCAAGGTGAATATATTGATCAATATATGTCTTTCAGGCCCAAGGTCAATTACTTTTTCTGTTTTTATACCAAATTTCAATAGCTAGAATTTTTGAAAAGGTATCCAAATTACACTCATTTTAATTCATTCTTTGTTAATTTCTTGGAAGTCTTTCATATCTACTTCTGCATTTTTCTTGGGTAACTGACATTATTGTTGTACTAGGGTATGGGATATTTACTAGGGTATAGGTGAGATGGTATTCTTATTTCTGTATTTAAGTGGGCTTTTGATTTTGCATGTCTATAGTTTTAGTACCCTGTGAACTCTAGTGTGAAATAAATTCTATTTAATATTCAGTTTTTTCTTTTTTGTAGATATGGCTATGCTCTCATTTGAATCACACTGTTCAGAAATCTAGTCCTTCCTCAAGCTTAAGGTCTGCATCTTAAAACAGCTCAGATCTTTAAGTATTCAAAGAAGCAGACATAGATTACTACAGAACAATATTAATTTTGTCTAGTTTGGGCACTTTTTATATCTGCACTTTTTGATACTAATTCAAACAAGACAGAAAATTGATCAGGAGAAAAACCAACACAACCAAAAGGTATTGGTGAGGACCTACAGGAGCCCAAGCAGTGATTCTCTTCTGTATTCCAATTTCCTAACAGTTGTAGTAACGACCTAACATCCCCCAAGTGAATGTTCTAGGTGGGAATAACTTCAAACAATACCTTTTCTAGGTCTATTTCCTTTTATCTTGTTTTCTTGTTCTTTCTGAGTTTGGGACTGAATCCCCCATAGTTAGGAAGATAGCCAAATATTATTTATTATTTTGCACAGACATGTAGACATTTGGGAAATGTTTGACTTTGAATGGTTTTAGTTAAATAGTTGGCTGGGGTTACAAATGAGTATTTTGGCTGGACTTTTGTTAAATACCAATTTGAGGCTGAATTTTGGTAAAACTGCCCTGAATACATCTATCTTTTTCAATGGATTTGTTTGTTTATTAAGTACATTCTTTCTGGATTTTTTTGTGGGAAGAGAAGGTCAGACAGAGGAGCATGAGGATTAGAAGTGATTACAAATAGAGAAAGGGATTCATGGAGAATGATGTCTAAAGATGAGCCTTATGAGAAGGGAATTTGAGTCATACTCTACTTGTGGGTGTGAGGCTCAAAACTAGTCAGAACTGCCATTGATCAGACCTTTCAGTTGCTATGGTTTCCATATTTTGAATGGTGCAGATTCTTGAGTAGGGAGTCTCAGTTAATGACAGAGCATAAGTGTAACTGATAGAAAGAATGGTTTCCATGGAAAAGATAAAAGGATATTCTTCTTTTCTCATTTAAGCTTCTATAAAGCTTTCTAAAAAAGTCAGTTTTACTTAACAGGCTACAGTGTATTTTTCATAACTAGAATCAAGTAGATGAATAATGAACCTTTTTAAGAAAAATCATTAGCTACTGAATATTGCTATTGATGAGTAATTGAAGAGAAATTCATGAAGGATTGTTCTTTTCAAAACCATTAGAGTTCGTCTGTGTATAATTTCAACCTTCCACTCTTGGTGTATACTACCTTTCTTCAAAAAAGAAAATATTCTGAATGTTCTCTTTTTAATACCAGCAATATTAAAAAGAGAATATTGCTGCTTCAAAGTACTGTTAGGAGCTCTATATAAGACTCAAATAAGACTCTACATAAAGTGTATATCATTGTTTTAACATAGAGCACTTAATATATAGAAGATATAGTAGCTGTTTATTTCTTGTACCCTTAGCATTACAATAATTTGCACAAGAATTTGAGCTGACATTACTGTCATAAAAGAAAAACACCCCAAACTTAATCATCTATGACTTATAATAGCAAAAGCTGCAATTATGAGTGGTCACCCAATGTATAGTGTTCTATTAAGTGTTGGATGTGGATTATTTAATTTGTTATTGACAGCAACCATAACAGAAAGGGTCTTTTTAAAACTGAAAATGAGAGATTGTCAAACAGAAAATGGGAGGATATCCAATAGTAGTACTTGCCAATGAAGTTGCAAAGCAAACTCTGATTAATTTTTTTGAAATATAAGTTCTCCTGATAAATGAGAGAGAGAGAGAGAGACTCAGATGGAGACAGAAGAGAAACAGAGGCAGAGACAGAGAGACAAAGCCAGCAAACCAGGAGGCATAACCATTTTCTAACCGTTTGAGCCTTTCATGAAAAGGAACCTGAGGAAGCCACCTGGCGAGCACATGTGAAAGAGCATCTGGAGCTTTGGGGCAGCAGCAAAGTGAAAATGAAGAAAACATTTGTCTTTATTGTATCTATGATATTAAGATAAATTTCCTCAATGAAGTTGTGTCCTAACATAGATAAGTAAAGTCAAATGTGGCCTACTATGATTGTCTTATGTTATGTCTTTTTATATGAAAATAAAGGGCTTATTCTTAAAGCAAATTTGGGACTATACGTATAATCCACAAATTCTAAAAAAATTTTAATATACTTCAAACTCACTTTATCTCTGAATAAAGTATATTTAAATCCTGAAATATGGGATAATTTTATGCACCTCCCAAACCAATGAGGACATTGAAAACTATGATCCAGTGGGAAATTCTCACTGAACAAAAGGAATACCTCATATTTCTTACTTAAAAGTTTTAGAAACATTTGGCACTGTTCCAAGCATATGGTGTGGTATGCTCAGCAAATATTTGTCATTAACAATTGTAATAAATTGCCTTTTTTTATCTAATACATAATGACCTCAGGATTCCCAAAGGCAACAGTGTGTATAAAGAAATAAGACTTTAGGTCTTCTAAAATTTTTGGTTAGAGTCTTAGAAAAGAGAGTATTCTATATGAAATAGAGGTGATATATTTTATATGCCAACTGAAAATATTTTTCGCTTACCACCACTTCACCCCACAACCAAAGACAGATGTAAGTTTTGTAGAGAGGAAGGAGAAGATAGAAAGTAGTTGGGGAGGAACATGAAAAGACTAATGTTCAATTATAGTCATGTAGGAAAGGCTCTTTTGTACCCTCTTTTGTTTCAAGAATAAGTATTATAAGTTACTATAGCTATTAATCATCCCTTTAATTTTGTTTTTTATTATTTTATTTGGGTACCTAATTTGTTATTTGTGAGCTATATAGCAGTCTCTCTGGGGGAAGTCAGGGATCTCTAAAATAAAAAGGCATTTTTCAAGTGGAAAAACATATTTTTCACATATTAAATCCTCAATGGATTTTCCAGTTAAAACATTATAGAAGACAGAGTGCAAAGCAATGTATAAATATTACAATGAGTAAAGAGTCTTGTAGCACTTACCTGTTAATGAGTGCTAACTCAAGCCTGCACTTAGAAAACTTCCAAAATGTTGTGTTTTTCCTTGCTTTTTAAGTGTCAGTAGAAATTTGGAAAGGGTGAAGCATCTGTTTCTTAACGAAGTGTGAATTTAATGATTTATCATATCCTCAACAATAGAAAGGGATGATTTTAGCTTTTCCCTATTGGGGTTTAAATATAATTAGATGGAGATTTAGTCTGAACATTTCTTCCCTGGTGCTCATTCCAGTCAGCTAATTATAATTTGGCAACTCTGATCTGCTGTCATTTGGCCTATATAACAAAATGAATAGTTCAGAGCACTTTTTTATGATTATAGACTGTTCAAGTAAATTTTTCAGGAATAATATGTGCGCATACAAAGCTGAGATACAGTATCATTTTGCCATTTTCCATTTTATTACCTAAGGACCTTAAAATTGGGTGGTATAGTTAAGATGTGATTTTTGGAATAAAAAACATATGGTTTGGTGTTTATTTAAACCTCAACAAGCTTTGATTTCTCATTGGTTAAATAAGACCATTAACAGCCTGACTTTCTGCAGGGTTGTTTTAAGGGTTAACTGGAGTAGAACTAACCTAAAATGCACAATAGATTCACGACAAGTAATCACTATTTTCTTTCCAGGTCTGAAATGTTAAGATTGTATGAATAGTAAAACTTCTAAAAGTATCTGTCAGTAGCACTGTAGCACTGTCATGCCGTTGTTCATCGATTTGCTTGAGTGGGCACCAGTAACGTCTCCATTGTGAGACTTACTATTACTGTTCTTGGCATATCAAATACGCCATGGGTAGCTTGCCAGGCTCTGCCATGCAGACGGATACTCTCGGTAGCTTGCCGGGCTTTCTAAGAAGGTTGGACGAATTGAACCCAGGTCAGCCGCGTGCAAGGCAAAAGCCCTACCTGTTGTGCTATCGCTCCAGTATTGTATCCAATTAAGAATTTCAGGTTGCAATATTGTTACTGAAAGGTTATCATGCATATACCTTTACCTCTTTTCAGCTCTCTGTTCCTGTCCAGAGTGATCATTTCCACTATCATTGTCATAGTGCTCCCTTCTCTGCCCTAAGTGCACTCCTCCCCTTTGTGATAAGCTTCCTACAGTGAATTAGTCTCCTGGCCCTTGTTTCTACTCTCTTGGGTATTAGTCACACACTATGTTTTGTTTTGAAGGAAAATGAGAGAGAGAGAGAGAAAGAGAGAGAGAGAGAGAGAGAGAGAGAGAGAGAGAGAGAGAGAGAGAGAGAAGAAAAGTATCTGCTACAGGGGCAGGCTGTAGGATTGGGGACAGGAGGGAAACTGGGGACATTGGTGGCAGGAAATGTGCATGTAAAGGGATGGGTGTTGGGACATTGTATGACTGAAAGTCAATCGTGAACAACTTTTTGACTGTGTATCTCACAGTGATTCAATTAAAAATTAAATTTAAAATAAATAAATGGGAGTAAATTAAAAACAGTATTGTAAACACCAATACCTCAACAGAAATCATTCCAAGAAGATTTTCAGGTTGCAGGGACTGGAAAGATAGATCGTACAGTGGGTAGGGCACTTGTCTTGCACAACACGGCTGACCTGGTTCTACTGCCTCCCATAGGATCCCCTGAATTACTGCCAGGCGTGATTCTGACTGCAGAGTCAGGAGTAACCCCTGAGCGTTGCTGGGTTCTCCTCACTGCCCATATAAAACAAAAAATGAATTTCGGGTTGCTAAAGTACAACACATTATATAGGACCCTTTGTTTAAGCACTGGTGTATTACTTATGTACTTTACTGAAAACCCTGATATTACTCGAAAGAAGAGACAAGTAAATCTATTACTCTGTCAGAAAAGAAGAGACAATGTTGACCTAAAAGCTGTCTGTTTGCCTTCGGATGGGTGGCCTCAGGATTATTAGGGTGGAACAAAGAAGCCTGGCAGGACCCAGAAGAATGACCACGGACAGAAGGTCTTAGTGGGTCAAATTGTTATTCCCATCAGTATTACTTGTATTTTCCAGCTATGAATATAATTTGTAGTGGTCGGAGGAGTAGGGGGGAGCAGCTGCTCATCTCCAAATATTGTCTAGTTGAGCCCAAATATAATAACAATATCTTACATCTTCTCTAGCATTGACAAGTGTTTTCCCAGTCCTGGGAAGTAAACAGGAAAGAGGATACTTCACTTGCTTTCAGACTAGGAAATTGAGATCCAGAGAGGCTTAAGTGGGGAAGTCAAAATTGTTCTTCCATACTATTTGTCTCAGACTCAGATTTTGTTGTTTCATTTTCCTTGTATCCTCTTGTATGTTCAGTTCATAAACCAGGGTAGTTAAAGTTTTCTGACCAAATTTGTGCAAGAATTAAATAATAGTCTGTATGAAAACGCTTCAAAAATTAACAGCAGAAAGTAGATAAAGGACCAAACATGATGACCTCTCAGGTTGAGAGGTCTAAAATATCTTGTTGATCTCCACCTCTGTCTTTGCAGATTCTGGACATAGTTGAACTCTCACTTTTCAGTGAAAGAAGCCAAACCTTATTATTATATGAGTGAGTTGACATTTTGTATTTGTACATGAACTAATTTGATTTTTAATGTTACCATAGTTTCTATCATATCCTGATGAATTGATGTTTCAGAAATAATGCAATGGATTTTTTTATAGATAAACTGAGGAAGAGTTTTGAATTTTATGATGAATAGGCATATTGTTTATATCTACATTCTCATCCTGCATATTTCAGTGATTGCCATCAATTTGTTGTTCATTGCCATCAATTTGTTGTAAGGTCTAATGCAACTAAAAATTGGGAGGGGAGGTTTTGGGTCACATCTACCTGTGCTCAGGGCTGACTCCTGACTGTGTGTTCTGAGATCACTCTTGGTCATTCTTAGGGGATCAGATGCAGTGCTGGGTAGGCTACACACAAGGCAAGTAACTTAACTCCTATACCGTCTCTTTGACCTCGTGATTATAATTTTTAATATTTTTATACCATATGTCAAGACAATATTTCCAATTTAAGAGAGGAAAGAAAAAATCATTTTCTTATATAATAATCTGCAAAAATAAGATGTTTTATAACCAAATTTAACTGTTAAGAGAGAAAATTATGAAGTATTAAAAAGTACAAATTTATATAAATTTATCTTCTATTTTGAAAAGAAATGTTCACAGAGAAGAAGCCTTGAGACTTTCAAATACTATTGGGTCAGGCTGGAATAATTTCATTGTGAGAGCATTTTCTTTCTCTGTGTGGAGTCTAAGTGCATATTTTGTGCTCTTAGGAATAACTTTCCAAAGCTGTGTGAAGAATGTAGCAATAAAATCTAATAAGAAATATGGCTCATGACTTGAATGATGTCAGTACCCTCTTAATCCTTCCAAACATGAAGCGTTTTCTCCTCTTAAATAATATTGCTTAACTCTTTGCTTCTAAGGATGCAATCAGAGTTCTGAAATTCTACTAGAAAAGTATTAGTTAAAAAAAATAAGTCATTTTATTAATACTTATGCCTATTATAGATATAATCATTGTTAGGCAAAGAAACATCCTGAGCAATAATATTTCTATAAATACATATTGCCTTAGCTGTATTTTTCCTTCACATATTATCATCAAAAGACCTCTAAGTTTCAATGTTTCCGGTAATATCTTATTTTTTTTTTATGCCAGTGATTCTCAACCTTGAGCGGAAATCAGCGGTTTGGAAGGCTTGTTAAAACTATTAATTTTCAGTTTCTGATTCAGAAAGCTTAAGGGAGGTAAGAATTTGCATTTCTAATGGAATTTCTTGTGATGTTAATGCTGTTAGTCCAGAATAGCTTTATTTTCTACAGGTTATCAACTTTATGAATTACAAAGTTATAAAATTATTCATGATTGAATTCTAAGAGTCAGTGTTCAATCAGCAATCCTTTACCATGCTGACTTTCCTCAACCAGTGTCTCCAGTTCCCTCCAGCAATCCCAGCCTGCCTCTCTGGTAGGTACTTTGCCCCTTCCCCCTATAGGTACTTCGGTTTACAATACTGTTGTTTTAGAGTATCATGCACATCACTTTACGTCTGCTCATATTCCACTTCTTGTCAGAGTGACCACTTCCCTCTATCACTGTCTTAGTGGTCCCATCCCTTAACTGTCCCTTTTCCCCCACTGAGGACCTGTTCCCTGTTCTCCTGCCCTTTGTTTCTATTATCATGAGGAAACATTTTGGTAACAGCTATTAAGCTATTTAAACCTTTTCTATGATTTAAATTTGTTGGTATCCAACCATTTGGTGGCTTCATTTCTTCCATTGGTTTAGAAGAGGTTCCCAAACTTATGTGGCCTCCACCCCTTTCTTCAGAAAAGTAATTAGTGCCCATCATCTCTAATCTACATTTTTAAAGAATTTACAGAGAGCATCCCCATTCTGTGGGCAAAGTTCCAGTCTGCTTCCCCTGATGACCCACCCCAAGAAAATAGTATCATTCCCTCCCCCTCCCCCTTGGGAACACAGATTTAGAAAAAGCCAAATTTCTGTATTCTTGCTATGGTTGGGTATGTTGCCTCTCGAGACTTATTTCAAGTCAATGAAGTGAGTACAGAAAAGTGTGACTGATGAAACAGTTTGATGTTTGAAGATGTCAGACTGAAGAATCTCTACGGGTAAGTGTGTGAATTATTTAGTGACATCACATTTGCCTGCAGAGATTTTCCAGTCTAACACTTGAAATATGTATTTAAGGTATAAAAAATTTGTCTTCGTTCGACAGTGATCTTTATAGGACAACTAAAATTTAAAACTATATTTATCCAAGTTTAAATGTAGAATCAAATCATTGATTCCTCCATGTCTTCCTTGTTAAAGTGTTATATTGCTTCTTCAGTACTACAAATTTTTCGTTTGAACAAAAATTTACAAAGCAGTTCATTAGGCAAGGGCCTGTGGTCAACCCAAGGTGAAGTAGGGTTAAGGAAAGCCATGGGGACCAGTTGAACAACTATCAGCCTATACGCATGTAATAAGGGACGCTTGAAATTCAAACATAACCAGCAGTAGCTGGATTGTAAACAATGTGCCATGATCCTTCCTTCCTATGTATCTTCTGATTCCCCAGGTGCAATCTTCTGCCATGAGGAGTACTGAGCCTGCTTTATTCTGATAATAAGGAGATTGCACTCCCCTACCTGATAGTTGGTGGGAAAGCATGTATGCCAAGCATGTATGTATACCTGGAGACAGAGCCATTTATAGTGGAAATAGTTTCACAAACAGAACAGAATTTTCAGAAGTTTATGCAGTTAATTGAAAATGGGTACTTTCTAATGTGGCAACACATTTCCTGGGAGAAATAAAATAGGAAAAATTAAGCTTTCTGAACCACAATCTCTCATTTGTAACTATTTTAACCATACTGAAAAATTTTAAGTTGTCTGCTAAGTGAAATGAGTCTGGAAGACAGGTCCAGACATAGAAGGGTTGCACTTATTTGTGGAGTATAGAATAACACAATTTGAGGCTGAAACCCAAGGACTGTAGATACAATTAGAAAATGATGGCTGGAGGAATCAGTCAGGATGGGAGATGCATGTCGAAAATATATTGAACCAAACAAGATGACCTCTCAGTGTGTGTGTTGCAAGCCATAATGCCCCGAAGTAAAGAGAGACTATGGGGAATATTGTCTGCCATGGAGGCAGGGGGAGGGTGGAAAAAAGGGGATATACCGGGGATATTGGTGATGGGGAATGTGCACTGGTGGAGGGATGGGTGTTTGATCATTGTGTGATTGTAACCCAAACATGAAAGTCTGTAAATATCTCATGGTGATTCAATAAAATTTTTTTAAAAAAGAAAAATTTTAAGTTGTTAGTCCAACTTAAAAATTCTAGAGTTTCAAGCAATTTTATATAGATTTCTTAGTGTCTTTCTTAATTTGCACTTATGCCTAACCAATCAAAAGAGTAGAATGAGGAGGTATGTCTATCATATTGGTTTTCTCCATCTCTCTTTTTCCTCATAGCTGTCATAAAATAAATAACATTACCTGCATTTAAAGCATGGGAGTGATCCATAATAAGCAATATTTACTTGAGAAGATCAAGAATAAAGTATAAATATTGTGATATTATAAATCTACAAATGTGGGGTTTATTTGTCAGATATTTTCTTACAACATTGACTATAAATTAATTTCAACATTTGACTATAATAGAAATTTTGTGTCTCTGTTCCTGCTATATCCCTGTTACAAAAAGAGATTCTTGTACACAGAAGGTAGTAAAGAAACATTTACTAACTGAATCACCATTAATTTACTTAGTCTTTTTTGGCAAATCTTAAGTCACTTTTTGATATATAATATCTATATAAGTATATTTCATTTCATAAAAAAATTAAATGTGAAAAAAAAAGGGGGCTGGAGAGATAGCACAGCGGGTAGGGCGTTTGCCTTGCACGCGGCCGACCCGGGTTCAAATCCCAGCATCCCATATGGTCCCCTGAGCATGGCCAGGGGTAATTCCTGAGTGCAGAGCCAGGAGTAACCCCTGTGCATCGTCAGGTGTGACCCAAAAAGCAAAAAAAAAAAAAAAAAAAAAAAAATTAAATGTGGAAAATCCATTATGAAACTAAAGAATATCCCTATAATTAGACTCATTATAGTGAAATCAAAACTTTTCTTTCTAGTATAACAATATTATAATATGTTCTGTCACATGGAGTTTTATTTCAAATGACAAGGTTTTTATATCCAAATTTATGTAATAATGAATCACAAAATTAGGTTAAATTGTGTTTATACTGAATAAACACATTATTTAGCTCCACCAGTATTAGATAAGGGCCACCTCTATATCCTCTACATACCAATGAGAGTAGAAGTCATCATGAAGTAAAAAAATTGTGTAGATGGCATATTAGCAAGCAATCTGCCATCTACACAATTTTTTTACTTCATGATGACTTTTAAAGTATCCTTTCAATTGCATTTTGAATTTTCTGGATAAAACTAATATAAAGTTATTTGTATTTATGTTTTATGTATTTATGTTCTACTCTCATTGGTGTGTAGAGGATATAGATGTGGCCCTTATCTGATACGGGTGGAGCTAAACAATGTGTTGAAATAATTGGAGTTTAGAGAGATAAAAAACATCTGGGGTTTAAGGAAGAACACTTCAATTCTTTTTATCGCTTTTAAAATAGAGAGCAAAAAAAAAAATAGAGAGCTACATTATCCAGTTTATGTAGGAACAGGCAGCTATTGTTAGGAACATCACGATTCTCATTCTGACCATCTGAGTTCTAAATGGTGGGAATAGTATGCATTGATTATGGAAAAAATATAAAGCTCCTTATCCCATATTTTATTTTTATTTTATAATTATGCTTTATATGTACTTGCAGAATTTGTTAAAAAGAGAAATCTCCTTTGTACCTGAATTGTACCTCAATTACTACCAACCCCAGGAATCATTTTTGTTCTTTTGAGGAAAAATCGAGCTTGTGGATGATGGACTCAGACTTCCCATGTCCCTGATTGCTGAAAATTTGTCCATTTCTTTGCTCCAAGGGAAAGGCATGGACAAAACAGATATTTGGTTCTGTGTCTAGGCTTAGAACTTCATTTTAGCTCTGTGTCTAGGCTCTTTAGAGATAACCACCCTGTAATACTTAAACTCAGGCCCTTTTAGTTTAAATCAGAAGTTTTCAAACTTACTTGGTCTCTTTTCAGAAAAAAAATTACAAAGAATAACCCCCTTATAAATCTTTTTTTGGAAACCTACCTTTTTAAAACAAACAAAGAGAAAGTTCCTCAGCCTCCATCCCAACTGTACCCGAATTGCACCTCACTTACTACCAACCCCAGGGATCATTCCACAGCCTCTGGAGGGTGTGGTATAATAAATACAAATACATCTTTATGCATTATTTGACACAAATATATTAGTGTAGATGAATATGTCAGACTATATCTAGTAGAGATTAAGGGCTGAAAAACCAGTACAGTTACAATTAAAAGGATCAAGAGGTCAGTATCTACCACTGGTTCTCGACAGTGACTACAAATCAGAATCATCTTGGAACTTACAGAACAGATTCTCAAGCTTAGCCAAGACATCTCGAACATTAACTTCCAAGATGTGGATTTGAGACGTTTCTCAACGAAAAAAAATGAGTTAACTTAATTTTTAGGGTAGTTTTATATCCTCAGAAAAATTTAGTGCGAACAGTGCTTCCATAGACCCCTGTCTACACATATCCACATTCTCCCCCATGATAGATCTCAGTCACTATCGTGACATATTTGTTACAATTGATGACCCTATATTGATGCATCATTGCTACTCAATGCACATTGTTTAAACTATGGTACATGTTCTGTGGATTACAACAAATGTATAATGAGATCACTGTCATCTCTGGCACTGTCATCCATTGCTCATCGATTTGCTCGAGCGGGCACCAGTAATGTCTCCATTATGAGACTTGTTACTGTTTTTGTCATATTGAATACACCGCAGGTAGCTTGCCAGGCTCTGCCGTACAGTCAAGATACTCTCAGTAGCTTGCTGGGCTCTCTGAGAGAGGAAGAGGAATCGAACCCAGGTCGGCTGCATGTGAGGCAAATGCCCTACCGCTGTGTTATCGTCTAGCCCCAAATCCATGATATTTTTTACTATTTCTATATTGGTCTTTTCCAGAAATCATACATTTGGAATAATATATACACTAGGCAGTCATTTATCATTATTTTTATTCACTTAATAATACGTATTTACATTTCTCCTTGTCTTTTCTTGGCTTCATCATTCATCTTTGAAATGAGTAATACCTCACTCTACATACATAAATATATTTATGCATTCGCCTATTCTTTGTGGTTGTTTCTATGTTTTTGGCTATTATGTATAAAGCCTCTATAAATACACATGTGCAGGCTTGTGTAAACAAAGTTTTCCAACTTATTTAGGTAAATACCAAGGGTATTTTTCTTTTTATTTATTTATTTTTTATTTTGGTGGGGCTAGGCATAAAACTAAAGTCTCGTGCATGAAAGGCATGGTTTCACTTCTTAGCAACATCCTCATCATAGGTAAATATCAAAGAGCATAACTGATGAATTATCTGGTAGGAGTATAAAGAATTGCTAAACTTCCTTCCAAAGTTCCTGTGCCATTTTGTATTACCAACAGCAGTGAGGGAGAGTTCTTGTTGACAGCATGTAGGTTGTAAATATTGGTTTCTGACCATTCTAAAAGGTATGTAGTGGTTTCTCATTGTAATTTGCAATTCCCTAATTTGAATTCCTTGGCTGTTCCCTCATCTTTATATAGCCTACTTGCCTTCAATATATTTTCTTGCATAGATTGTGCCTTGGTATTCCATTTAAAATGTCATGATTAAATTCAAGGACATCTAAAATTTTTCTTATTTTTTCTTATAGGCATTTTGTAGTTGTGCATTTTTATTTAGGTCTGTAATCCATTTAGAGTTAATTGTTTTGAAATGTGTAAGTACATAAGTAGATTGTTATTTTTTTGCATAGGACATCAAATTGGAGACAGAGGCATGAATGAAAGGGCTAGAGCACATACTTTGCATACATATTCAATCCTGGGACCATACAGTTTCCTGAGCACTTTTGGGAGCAATTCCTGAGAACTGCTGGGTCCCTCCCCACCCAGAAGTTCCTAGAAATAGTTCCCAGGAATTTTTCAACCTAGGAGTTCTCAGGAACTTTTCTTCAAGATTTTCCAGAGCCATTTATAGAAAAGAGTATATTCACCTTAAACCCTAGATTTATAATAGGTCTATTTCTGGACTCTATTCTGTCCACTTTTTCTGTTTGTGTATTTATTTTACCAATATCACACTATTTTGACTACCGCAGCTTCTTGCCTATTTATAATGGAGTCCATTAAAATAGTGATTTTATCTCTCTTTTAATTCTATCAGTTTTTGTCTCATATATCTTACTTTATTATTTTTATGGTTTGGGGGTCATGGCCAGTTGTGCTTGGAGGCTACTTTTGCCTCCGTGTCTGAGGAATATTGCAAACAGTATTTGGGGACCATCATATGATGTGGGAATCAAACCCAAGCCTCCCACTTGCAAAACATGTGCTCAGTCTGTTGAGCCATCTCTCTGGCGCTGCCTCATGTATTTTAATATTTATTGTTAGGCACATGAAAATTAAGAATTGTTATGTCTTTTTGAAAAACTTAGATCTTTACATTTATCTTTGTCAATCATAACTTTTCGGCTCTGAAGCCAGAATTTTCTACAGTTAATATATAACGATTCTCACTTATTTTTGGAGGTTCCAATAACAGTTTATTTACAAAGGCAGATATTTGGCTCATGGGTCATATTAAATGAAATAGTATTTAAATTCTCAAAATAGTTTAATATGTTATTACTATAATCAAATAGAAAATATTCTAAAAAATACAATGTTTCCACTTTTTGTGTTTTAGGGATCACACCCAGCTATTCTCAGGGCTTCATCATGGATGTATATCTAGGAATCATTCCTGGCAGTTTGTGGGATCAAAAGTGGTGCTGGAGAATCAAACCATAAGGCACATACCCTACCTGTTGTACTATTTTTGCTCTCCACCTTATTTTGCTTAATGTTGGTGTGACATAACTTTCTCCATCTCTATTGCTCTCAATCAATATGTGTCTTCATTGTAAAGTGGATTTTCTGTCTATAATATGTAGAGTCTAACGTTATGTTACACCCTGATTGTTTTGTCTTTCAACTGGTGTACTTATACCACTGCCATTTAAAGTGATGATCGATGTGGTTGGGTTGTATTGATATTTATTATTGTTTTCCATTTGTTATTATGTATATAATATATATTTATATATATATTTTTATGTTTGGGGCAGCTCATCTGGCAGTGCTCATTGGATTATCCTGGTTGTATGCTTGGGAGTTGTTCCTGACATTGTTCAGGCTACTGTGCTCTGGCAGAACTCAAACCCATCTCTCGAGCTTGGGCAGGAAGCAGTGATTTCCACTGTGAACTCACTTCTGTGATGAATATGCTAAGAGCTGTTGCTTTTTTCGTTTATTCAGCTTTTTATTGAAAGGATATAGTGATGAGTTTTAAACTTTTTCCTGTGTAAACTTTACAATGGGAAACTGAGAGTGTAGAAGACCCCTTTTATCAAGATGCACTTGGTTGGATTTGGAACTCACTGACTTTTTTTTTTTCTTTTTGGGTCACACCTGGCGATGCACAGGGGTTACTCTTCACTCAGTAGCTCTGCACTCAGAAATTACCCCTGGAGGTGCTCAGGGGATCATATGGGATGCTAGGAATCAAACCCGGGTCAGCCGTGTCCAAGGCAAATGCCTTACCCACTGTGCTATTGCTCCAGCCCCTGGAACTCACTGGCTTTTAAGCTTTATTATTTTTATTTTAAATTTTCAACTTTTGAGTGATATTCAAGGCTAACTTCTGGTTCTGTGCTCAGGGATCACTCTCAATTGTTCTCAGGTGACCATATTCAGTGCCAAGTATTGAACCAAGTCTACTGGGTCCAAGGCACGTACTATCACGTATTATCTATCCAGCTCCCCAGCCACACTTCTGAAACCTTAAGGAGTAATTACATCTCATTTCAAATAAAAGCTATGAGTTTATAATATAAATTACATAAACTATAAAATTGCTAGGATTGGAGCTGATCTGGATAAATTGTGTTTTGTGAGGTTGAGATCCCGAGTTTCTTCTCTACTAGAGTCTTCCTGATGGCGGTCCCAAACCGCCTCTACAGAGTCCCTCGTTTGCCAATCATACGGGTCTTCCAGCATTGGATAAGCCAATAATCACTGAAAGCTCTTGGGGATGTGGGTGCATGTGAGTGGAAAATCAAGGGAAAGTATACAAAGGAGTAGTGGCTTCAGATACTTGCTTTTAATTGCCTTTAGAAAATGAGGGAAGTTGGAGGGGGTTGCAACTGGAACTGAAGTTAAAAATCTGTTTGTAAAAACCATTTTGCAATTTGCCTTGTTTAGCACCTCTATTCAGTGTGTGTGTGTGTGTGTGTGTGTGTGTGTGTGTGTTTTAACTTAGTTTAAGTGGTTGTTTTAAAGGTGGAGGATTGCCCTGGTGATGAACAAATATGAGAAATAAACTTCCAGTGGGGCTGGGTTGCCTGCTGTCTGTGATTTCCTGATGATCTATAACAATGGTTACTCACTAACAGCTGGTGCATGTCTTCTTCAGACAAAGCCACTGGGAAGCACAAACGCTGGGATTGGTGAACCAGAACCGTTTCCCTGGAAACAGTTAACTAGCACGTGTTTTATTGTTTCCAACTGCTTTTCCTGGGGTATTTGCAGGTGGTGGAAGATGCTTTCTTAGAGAGGGGTCATAACCTCATGAACTTTCAGATGTTGCAACAAATTGGGGAACAAAACATTTTTTTTCTCTTTCAAATATATTAAGTAAATCTTTCACAAAGCGTTTCAAGACAAATTCAGCCCAACAGGTCCCCCCACCCCCACCCCCATTTTGCCTCTATCTCCAGATGTTATCGATTTTAAAGTAAGCGTTCCAGTTTATGATCAGGATCTATACAGGACGGTAATATTAGTGATGTGTTTGGAGGAGAAAAATAATTACCTTTTAGGGAGTGTATTTTGATTCTATAGTGCTATAAAAGTACCAGCAAAGGCAAAAAATGTGTATGAATATGTTTTAAATAGCTTTTTAAGTGGTTTATGTATTTGGTTTCTTAGTTCAATGCTTCTGCAATTTGATGGTAGTTTTCTTAACTGGTTTTAGTGTCCTAGAAAATTTTATATAGTTGGTATAAAATGCAAGGCTAAACCAAAGAAATCTTGATCATATTAGAATTTCTCCTGTATTTTTTGACATATTTTTAAAAGGATTAATTTCCAGATATATAGCTCCCTCTTCTGTCCAGTTTGCAGAATTCATATCTCATGAAACTAGGGGTGCTATATAAATCAGTTTTCTTTAGTTTGTTGACAGTCGAATGTGGAATGGACAATTTATGAATTAGAATATAAAGGGTTCTTCCATTTAATAATTGGTTTTAAACAAAATCAACAATCTTACTGTAAATGTGACTGAAAGTAAGGCACTTTTAAAAGTGAATATTGAATTTCACCTGCCAACATCACTGAAAAATGCACAGCTCATCAATTGTTTTTCTAAGCTCTGGGATTTTTTTTTATTTTTAGCTAAATTAATGTTTGCCATTTGATTTACAAAGATTTTAAACAATGTTGTAGCTCAATTTTATTTATCTTTTTATCTTGCAAAGCTTGTTATGGTGAATGTACCTCATGAGTATTAATCATTTGACTTGATTCTATTAATAAAGTATGATTTCTTTCTTGTTCCTTGACTCTTATTCATCATTTCCCATGTTCACTTCTTAATGAATTGCTAGCTGAGTTACTATGAATTAATTATGTGCTTGTTTTCAATGGTATGAAGTGGAGATAATAATGCATCTCCCATAAAACTAATGCAAGTGATGCATATGGCATAGAACATACTATGTATGCTTGATGAAGATCGTTTATTTTTTTTATTATTGTAATTCCTGACATTATTCCTCCAAATGGGATGTTATCTTTTAAAATTATATGCAGTAATCAAATGCTAAGACAACTCAAGTTAGTATCCCCTCCAAAGTAGCATTATTCACAATAATCAGATGGGGTTAGAAACACATGTTCACCATAGATGATGTGATGTAGTCATGTGATATAATGGGTGTACCATATGATAAAATAGATTGTATTCATGTAATAAAATCTATGGAAAATGTGATACATATTATATATACAATTTATCATTTGAATACTATTTAACATTTAAAAGAATGAAAATTCTTACACATGCTAAACATAAACTTTAAGATTATTATGTGATACAAGTCAGTCACAAAAAGGCAAATACTGTATGTTTCTACTTATATGAAGTAGCTAGAGGAGCTCAATTAATAGAAACAAAAAATAGGAAAATGGTTGACAAGGGTTGGGGCTGGAGCAATAGCACAGCGGGTAGGGTGTTTGCCTTGCACTCGACCGACACGGGTTCGATTCCCAGCATCCCATATGGTCCCCTGAGCACCACCAGGTGTAATTTCTGAGTGCAAAGCCAGGAATTACATCACTGGGTGTGATCCAAAAAGCAATAAATAAATAAATAAATAAAATTTACAAAAAAAATGGTTGACAGGGGTTAATGAGAGAAGAGAATGGGGTATTATTTGTTGACTATAAGTTTCAACTTTGCAAGATGAAAGTGAAGATTGGCTATTCAATAATGTGAATTTGATGAGCATTTAACACTACTGAACTGTGTACATTAAAAATGGTTAAGATGATAAATTTTACAACAATTAAAACTATTTTTAATTAAAAAATTGAAGGGTCTAATACAATTAGAAAGTATTTGCTATAATAGCTAGCCCTATGTGTTTTAACTTCTTGACCCCAGAGACCTGAGTTAGAACTGTGGGTTAATACCAAAATGTTTTTGTTGAGTAGATAAGAGTGCAATAATAATAATTCTTGAACATCAGATGTTTGTTTCTGTTCTTTCCTCTAGGACTGCTGATACCTTGTCAAGGGTGGACTTAATTTGTATGGTTTATTAGTTTATAGATTTGGATAAAATCATATAAGCTCAATATGCTTCAAACACCTATTGGAAGCTGTTTCAACAGTACAAAAATTCACAAAAAAATTTGATTTAGAAAATTATGATTAACATAAAATACATTAGGTTGTGTTCACAGTGTGTAGACTATTAGAAAAGAAGTTTATAAACTGTCTTATTAAACCAACAACAAAAAAGGTAGAAAAAGAAAAAGAGAAAATAATACATCCTTGTTTAGGTTTTTTCCCCTCCATATTTCTGTTCAATCATCATTACTGTCCATATTGGTGATTAAAACCATTATATATTTCCAAACATTTACAAGATAAAATGTGACTACAACTGGGCAAGAGTTAAAGATACATTGGATTGGATTTCTTTAATAGCATGTAAAGATTACATCCCTTTTACTTAAACTCAAGAATTCCTTTTATTCAATAGATCATCTTTTTAATTTTATTGCAATAGCATTTTTGAATTTCTATAGTGAATAACCTATATATCTCAGGATGGGATAAAGTTTACAAAAATTTTAAAAACAGGTAAAGTTTTTTTAATCTTAAAAATAAATATACTATAAGTAATAATAGTAATATTTTAAATTAACATTTAAATTATATTCATAGAACTTATATAAATAAATTAGTTGTAGAAAAAAGTTCTTCAAATATATTATTGCAGAATGTCTTTTTCAGAACATTCTAGTAGGGATCAATCACCACAATGGTAGTTGTGTCTGCTTAAACAGTGTCAAAATGAGATACATTTCTTATGCATCAGCTATATCAAAAATATCAAGGATAAAGCTTGGTAACAGGACAGGATTAAATGTGTCTAGCTGTCACTTTCAAAATACCACATTTTAATTATAATTTGTCCTTTTGGAATAATTATTGGAATTTTTTTTAAATGTCATATTCATAATTTAAAAACTGAAAAGAAAAATATTAGCTTATTCAGGGACACAACCACAATCCTAAATCCAGCATCAGCTTAGTAAAAAGCATGAGTTTTATGGATCTATCACAGGACTTGTTTTCGAATCCCAAGAGGAAAATAGCAACCTGAAATCACAAAACATACATCAAGGAAAATACCAGACTTACCAAGAAAAATAGCTGTAACAGTGCAAGACAAAAGGTCAATTTTGATGACAGTATTCACTTTTCTCTTAGCATCAGATACTTTCTCTGACCATCTGAAGGCTCTAGGCATAGGTTAAAAAACAGAGGGGTGGTTTTCATGTTAAGAACTATGAAATGTGAGAAACAGACTCCAACAAATCTAAACTTATCAATGTATTTAATAATAGAAATGGTTTCCTTTTCATTCTTAGTATTTCTAGTTGGATAAATAGTCGAATCACCACCTTAAGTATTCTGAAAAACAAAACAAAACATTTTACCCTTTTAAGAGGGAGAACCCATTAAGTCCAGTTTGAAAGGTTCACATTAAGCTTTTAGCCAAAAAATCTTTGGTGGCCTTTGAATCATTTTCAAGTTGTGAAAGCTTAGAGAGAAACTAAAGAGAAAGAGATCAGATCTCAGCCTACCTCTTTCAGCCCTTGAGAATTCCCTTTCCAAGCAGTTTCATAGTGAGGCTGCATCAGAGCCCTCAGTTCTTCCCCTTGGAAGTTACTAAATCAGCAGAAAGACTGACAATAATGGCACATGAAATCTAAGTTTTGTATGGAAAACAGACAGACATTCTACACTTTGTTATTCACTTGATAGACAGAGTCATTTTGACAGCCCTAACCTTGGAAACCACAGGTCCTGCTGAGCTCAGCAGGAGTCAAACGCTGAGTACCATCTGTCAAAGCTTTATTTCCTCCTCCTTCTTATCCAGGACTTTACCATAAGATGCTTAAAAAAAAAAAAAAAAAAAAGCCTGAATGGAAGTTGCTAAGTACAGTACAACTTGTGTACATTGTAACACTTATGTTGAGGCAAGAAATTCACTTCGCAATCTACCATATGAGTGAACTAAATTAGGAATGTTCTTTCTCATGGTTATCAACTAATGAAATGTGGGCTGAGGAATTAAACTTAATTAAATGCCACGATTAAACTTAAACAACTCACTACAAAGTAAAGAAATCATACATAGTTTGGCATGGTTTTGTCAACTCTGTAGGCTAAAGTGAAGAGTGGTTTGGAACGTTCTCAGGTCTAAGATGAATATTTTTCTTATGATAATTTAATTAAATTCATATAATAACAATAAATTTACTTTCAAAAATGGAAATTTGCAAGGTAAAATCTGCTTTTTAAGAGAAATCCTATTCAGGAGACACATTTTCTTTCTATCTCCTACTCTAGCATAATTAAGTCTAAAAATTTAGCAAGCCTAATAATCTAAATCAAATGTGGCATAGAATATGCCGCACTTGTATAGAAGCCAGCATGTAAAGTGATAATATAAAGGAGTTAGAGATAGTGTTGTCTTTGCTTAAATATTACCTAATTGTTATTATTTTTGAAATACAAAGTTTTGCATGGCACTTTAAATTTTAGTATATTTATTCTTTCAGAGTATATAAAATTCTTTAATTTAAAATACCACTTCTTGTACATACAATTTATATATTCATAGAATCATAAAATGGAAGTTTATGAATTTAAAAGTTGAAGTGAAGTGATTTTAAACAAAATAATTCCAAATCTTAGTTTTCTATTACATTTTTGATTTATTTTGAATTTTTGTTTTAATGATCTTATTTTCCAAAATGCTGAAAAATAGTTGATGCTAAATGTCATGAGAATACTTCTTTATATTCTTGACATGTGTGGTAGATGTATTTATAGCACATAACTATTCATGTTTGATGGATAATTACATTGTCAAGAAGACATAGTGAAGAAGTATTTCAATCAATTATTTTTATACAGATGTATACATTTTACATGCCATTGAATGTGCTATGTATATAAATTTTGCAGGAATTTGAAAATCCTTAAATATAAATGTTTAAATTGTTCTATGCTAAATATTTTAAATTATCTACTTAAAAGGTGTTTTTCTCATGTGCCTCTGAGCCATTCGGATTTCTTCTTTAGGAAAGCTTCTGTTCATTTCATCACCCCATTTTTTGATCGGGTTGGCAGTTTTCTTCTTGTGGAGTTCAACCAGTGCATTGTATATCCTTGTTATCAACCCTTTATCGGATGGGTACTGCATAAATATCCTTTCCCATTCTGTAGATTGTCTTTGTACTTTGGTCACTGTTTCTCTTGAGGTGCAGAAGCTTCTTAGTTTGAGATAGTCCCATTCATTTATCTCTGTTTTCACTTGCTTGGCCAGTGATGTGGAACATTTTCTCATGGCTCAGAGGCACATGAGAAAATGTTCCACATCACTAATCATCAGGGAAATGCAGATCAAAACAACCATGAGATATCATCTCACACCACAGAGACTGGCCCACATCCCAAAAAACAAAAGCAACCGGTGTTGGCATGGATGCGGGGAGAAAGGGACTCTTCTTCACTGCTGGTGGGAATGCCGACTGGTTCAGCCTTTTTGGAAAACAATATGGACGATTCTCAAAAAATTAGAAATTGAGCTTCCATTTGACCCAGCAATACCACTCCTGGGAATATATCCCAGAGAGGCAAAAAGGTATAGTAGAGATGGCATGTGTATTTCTATGTTCATTGCAGCACTGTTTACAATAACCAGAATCTGGAAAAAACCAGAGTGCCCCAAAACAGATGACTGGTTAAAGAAATTCTGGTACATCTACACAATGGAATACTATGTAGCTGTCAGAAAACATGAAGTCATGGAATTTGCATATAAATGGATCAACATGGAAAGTATCATGTTGAGTGAAATGAGTCAGAAAGAAAGAGACAGACATAGAAAGATTGCACTCATATGTGGAATATAATGTAACTGAGAAGTACAAGTTGGCAACGATGCAACTTCTGGCAGATATCTCTCTGGACTTAGTTACTAAAATACTAAATTACAGAAACCCAAAACTGAGAGGCCGATAAGTGTGGTCACTCGACCTCATACCTCTTCATCCTCAGCAATGGAAAACAAATTATCTAATGCTTCCTTTTCAGCAGGTCTGACTTTAGGGGAGAGACTCTTCAAACAATAATAGTGAGTTTTGTTGAAATATTGTATGAATCAAAGTGAAAGTAAAGTGAAATTTATTAGTTACACAGGCGGGGGGGCGCTTAAGGTGGGGGGGCTAGGGGCGTGGGGGGGTTAGGGGTGTGAGGGGGTGGGGTGGAGCTATACTGGGATTCTTCGTGGTGGAATATGAGCACTGGTGAAGGGATGGGTATTCGAGCATTGTATAAATGAGATTTAAACCTGAAAACTTTGTAACTTTCCACATGGTGACTCAATAAAAAATTTTTTAAAAAAGGTGTTTTTGTTATTTAAGGTAACCAAGGAATAGTTTATTTTGCAATGTTAAAACTAGAAAACTGATAAAAATTTATTTTTAATATTATAAGATTGGACTTTTGTTAATCAATTTTCTAAGACACTTCAGCTGTATTTTTGTGAACGTACGCACAAACTCATTTGAACTGATTCTGATGAGGAAGTATTTGAGTAAGGGCTTTGCCCCCATTCCCGCTTTCCTCACCTGCCCTTTGTCCTAAGAGGGATGGATCTCACTGGGAAGGTGAGGGAGAAACCTGCAGTCCCTGCTTGGTAAACACCTCTTCCAAGAGCTCATTAATGCCTGAAATCCTTTCCTCCTGGAGGTAGGGACATACTTTCACTGTATTTAAGGAAGATTTAAAGACAAATGATCTGAGGGAAAAGGATCACGTGGACTAAAATTAAACTTGCTGAGTTATTCTGAGAGCAAGGAAAAGCAGAACAAGCTAAGGAGGCAGCCCTAAATGGAGAAGGGGTGTGCACTGGGTGTGCAAATCAACCTCCTCAGGATTTCACCTAAGGATGGCAGGTTAGTATCCATACAGTAACCTTGCATCGTGCACAGCTAAACTTTATTGATTTTCATTGTTGGTGTAGTTTGTTGTCAGAATCTCAGGGTTTGGGCAATATTAATGGTCTGTTCCTTGCCATCTTTCAGTATAGAGATGAAGAAAGTGAGATCTAGGCAAGTCCACTTCTTAGCTTAGCTGAACTATTTTTGTTTGTTTGGTTTTTAAAGCCATGTTACAATGAAATGTGACAATTTAAAGTACTCCTAGAGAGTTTTATTCAACACTTTCTTCTATAGTCTGTAAGCAATAATTATGCCCTATATTATATATTTTATGTATATGTACAATAGCTATTTCTAAAATGCATGGAAATAGGTCTTTATGTATATGCTAATTTCGAGCTTATAAAATACTTCTTTTTCTTTTTTTTTACTCGAATTACCGTGAGATAAATACAAAGCTTTCATGTTTTCTTTTCAGTCATACAATGATTGAATACTCATCCCTCCACCAGTGCACATTTTCCACCGCCAATGTCCCCAATATCCCCCCTACTCCCCAAAATACTTCTTTTGTTGTTGTTGTTGTTGTTTTGGCTTTTTGGGTCACACCCGGCGATGCACAGGGGCTACTCCTGGCTCTGCACTCAGTAATTACCCCTGGTAGTGCTCAGGGGACCATATGGGATGCTGGGAATAGAACCTGGGTCGGCCGCATGCAAGGCAAACGCCCTCCCCGCTGTGCTATCCCTCCAGTCCCCTCCCCAAAATACTTCTTTTAAAAAGATTTCACCTTTCTCCTCCATCCCCTTTCCTTCTGTTAACCATTTTTTAAATCAAGTTTAAAAGTTATTTTTATAGTTTTGCAAAACGTTTTTTTTTTGCATTGACTTTTATAGATTATCTGGCATAATAGCCCTTATTTTCTTTCTTTCCACTTGATGAGGTGGAGGGAAAGGAGGAATCAAAATGTCCTGTTTAGCTTTATTTCTGCAGTCAATTCAAGACTACTTGATTTATTGAGTATCTGCCATTTGTACAGCTCTGTAGTAACCTGAACGTCACTGTATCACTGTCATCCCATTGATCAACAATTTGCTCATGCAGGCCAGTAACGTCTCCATTCATCCTAACCCTGAGATTTTAGCAGCCTCTCTCTCTCTTTTTTTTTTTTTTGCTGATTAGTTATGGTTTATTCAATCTTCCATCTTTCTCATCTCCCACACTCCTAGCTCCGTCCTCTCTCTGGATCTACTGCAGCATCTCTGGATTCTCTCTCACTGTGTCTCTCCCATACTTGTCTCTCCTCACCTTGCCCTCTAGGCTACACACAGCCAGGTAGCAAAATCAACATAAGAAAGGCCTTCCTGGGGGGCAGGCATTCCAAAGCCCTTCCTGACTAGCAGCCTCTCTTTACTCATTCTTTCCAACAGTACCACATTAGAGGCTCTCAGAGTCCGGGGAATGAGACCCATCATTGTTACTGTATTTGGCATATGAATACTGGAAGCTTGCCAGGCTCTCCCAAACGGGCAGTAAACTCTCAGTAGCTTGCCAGGTTCTCCAAGAGGGAGAACTAGGCTATCAGATGTCGCGCTGCGGCAAATGTGGCCACGTGCTTCTGGGAGCTTGATTTTGTAGTCTCTGGATGTTGGCTGTTGATGGGGTTACAGGGCACCGGTGGCAGTTTCTGGGTGTGACTGCTTAGCTACTGGAAAATGGGGAATTGGGTGGAAGAGGCCCAGTCCCGATTCGAGCATCCTTGGAGATCTCGGCCCTGGGTCCCTCACACCTGGGTTCCTCTGCAGATTCCTTTATGTGTGAAGCTCATCCAAACGTGTGGAGAGGGGCCTTGAGCATGGCTGTGGCTGGGTTCCGGAGGACTTCAACTGCCGGGGCTCTGCTTGGGGCAGGTAGGGAAACTTAACCCGCCCCCTCCGAGGGCCCCGGTGAAGACAGCCAGGCACGGAGGCAAGAGACTGCGTCACTCTCTTCTGGGAGCTTGGTTTTATAGTCTCTGGATGTTGGCTGTTGATGGGATTGCAGGGCACTGGGCAGTTTCTGGGTGTGACTGCCTAGCTACTGGAAAATGAGGAATCTGGGTGGAAGAGGCCAGTCCTGATCTGAGCAGCCTTGGAGATCTTGGCCCCAGGTCCTGCTACCTGGGTTCCTCTGCCGGTTCCTTCATGTGTGAGGCTCGTCCGAAGTGAGGGTAAACACCCACAATTACTTTCCCCTCAAATATGACAATAGCACATAGTGGCACACGATAAGAAAGAGACCCTTTGTAGTGAGCTGTAATCAGTTTCTTTGGAGGCCATGAGGGCCAGACAGAGCTCAGGGGGACGGGGACATGTAGGAAGAATATTTACTAGTATTCAACAGAGATTTAGCAAGAGCCTGCCATATGCTAAGAATTGGAGCTATTTAGTAACTACAACAAAAGAAATGCCCCCGTGTTCAAAAATGCTTATTTAGGATGTTAGGAGAGAGGTATGAATTACAGAGTTGCTCAAAATATTATACAATTGCAACTGCTGTCTAAGGTCATGATAGAAATGAATATAAAACCACGAGTGAGTACTAGTTGAGCCTTTCTTGGGTCTCCAGGTACTCCTGAGAAAGTTGTGACTGAACAGAGAAAACTAGGGAAGAATAGAGAAGAGCATGGTACCCAGAAATAAGAGTGGCATGTGCAAAGGCAGAAGCAGACAGGCTAGTGTGAAGCCCTGAAAGAAAGCTGTCATGAGGGCAGCAATAGAGTATGTCAGGGAGGCCTGAACTCACAAGACTGTGAGGCCTGTGCTAATTGTGACTGGGCTTTACCCTGAAAGAAACTCGAAGTAGATGAATAGTTTGAGACAGCATGGTAGTGTCGTGACATAATTAGTTTTATTTTTGACACTATGATTTTGGCTATATGGTGAAACAGTGGCTGGTCAAAAGTAGAACCTTGGGTGGGAAGAGCTGATCAGCCCAACAATTAACCTGTTATACTGATGGAGTAGCTGAGAGCAGAGAAATGACACAATCAGGCTAAGATCCTTGATCTCCAATGGGTATGCCAGATATTACTGGTAGAACTGTACCACTTTAAAATGTAATGCAATTTTCTGTTGTTTAGCATGTAGCATTGTAGCAGTGTCATTCCATTGTTCATCAATTTTGTTCGAGCTGGCACCAGTAACGTCTCCATTGTGAGACTTGTTCCTGTTTTTGGCATATTGAATACGTCACTGGTAGCTTGCCAGGCCCTGCCAGGTGGGGGAGATATTCTCGGTAGCTTGCTGGGCTCTCTGAGAGGGACAGAGGAATTGAATCCGGGTTGTCCTCGTGCATGGCAAATTCCCTACCCACTGTGCTATCACTCCAGTCCTGTTTAGCATGTATGCACTAAAATTATTATGACTTTAGTATTTCTGAGGATGTGACTTGAGTTTATCTCCTTTTGCAAGGCCTTGATTGATGATAGTCTCCAGGGGCACTGCAATCAGGGAGCTACTTCTGCCCCCACCTTGAGAAAAAGGTAGAATTCTCTCCACCCCCTTGCTCCCAGCCTTTTTAGTTTCTAGTTCTCTGTTACTTTTACACAAAACTATACAGAATAGCAAGTCAATGTTTATTAATCCTCAAAAGAAATATGGGAGATGGATATTATTATTATTTCTCTCTTTATCACATTACACACACACAGACACACACACCTAAAATTCAAAGAGACTGAGATTTTCCGTGTTGTAGTTTCCTGATGTGTTGAATTCAGATGATTAATATTACTGACGTCAAAGGATTAATGATCAGTGCTGATGAAATCTTTTACACAGAGTAAAGTGCAGAGTTGCACAGTGATTTTTCACTTTTGTCATTACCATCTGTGGGGTTCAGAACCAATTTAATGACTATAGTAATTATATTAGGCTTTGTGGTACTATATTTTCATTTCCTGTACTATATTTTCATTTCCTTTTAATACTCCTTTTAAAGAGATAATAAAAGCAATGTAATAACTATAAAAAGTTTGGAAAGCAAAAGGTTATATCCTATTTATTTTGATAGAATCATATATTTAACAAATGTTTTTAATTTTTTTGTAAGTTTAGGTCTTTTCACAAAGTTGGAATAATTATATTCCACAATTTTATAATCTTCTATTCTTCTTGGCACTATATTAGAGTTTTTCCTATCATTGATAAGTTTTAAATAATAGTAATAAATATTCACTACTATTTATAATAAATATGCTCACTGGGCTAATGGCCATTTTAGTATGTATATCATTTTCTTTGAGGGAGTGATTTCTTAAGATATATTTTTATGAAGTATATTATTAAATTAAACTATTTGTGATTTTGAAATGAAAATAAACATAACTATTGTAGTTTTTGCTACTTATTGATGAATCGAGTTCCTGTTTCTATAATTTTTTTACTTTATTGACCTAATTTTATAAATATCCTTCATTTCATTGGCTTCCAATCTACTTCCTTAGGAAACAATTTATTCAAAGTCATATAAAAGGGTAATGGTAGAACCAAGACTTGGAATCTTCTTTCCATTATATTAATGGAAGAAAATTCTTAGTCATTCCTTAGGGACAACTGAGGCAGAAGAAAAGATGAAAGGCTAGTAGTGGAGAATTTTGAGTTTGTGTGTTCATCTGTCACACAATTATTATGTACTATTTGCATTGCTTCTCTTAACTGTAATACAGAACAATTGTTTCTTGCTCAAATTTCTTGGGAAAAAATCTAAGTTTGAGGCTTAGACAATGCAGTCGAGCATTGTTGGAGAAGTGTATATCACTACATTGGACTATCTGCCAGGGAAGCACCTTGTTTTCTGAATCCTGAGCACTGACCTTTTCCCAGAAACTATAGTATAATGTTTCTTAAACATGAATTGGCATATAAATCATCTGGGTATCCTATTAAGTTCTGTTTCCGTATACATGTAGTAGTCCTGAAATTTTTCATTTCTAACAAGATTTGAGTTGATATATCGCTGCTGGTATATGGACCATGCTATGAAAAACAGGCCACAGCAGTTAATCTAAATTGTCATTTAACCACATGGGTTATTCTCTCCATTGTGCAGAATAATTTCCCCCGAAAACAATTTTATTAAATGGGAAAAGATAAGAATTAATTGTAGTTGGTCAGACACTCCTGAACTGGGGTCTGACATACTGGAATTTGTGGATATATGACCTGCTTGTTGAAGAAGTGTTATCTATCCTCATGAATGCCGGCAATCCCCTGAACCTAAGAATGTCCCTTTTCCTGAGGTGGCAGGAAGAAAATGGTAGTAACATGGAATAGGATGGGACGATCCTGTCCATCTAGCATCATTCTCCTTTTCTGAACACAAACCTTTTTCCATCCTTTTTTATTATTAGTATTGTCAGAGATTCCACCTAAGTCCCCTTAAAGCTGACTAAGAAAATTTGTCAGTAGCAACGTAAAAATCATAATAAATTGTTAAAATCTTTCCAAACATCTGCTGCATGAAAAGCAGCAAAATCCTGTAATGGCTGAGGGCACGGGGCATCTCTGAAGTGGGATATCTCATAGCTACTCTGTGGAAGCTCTTCCTCTGCATGGAGACTACTCTGGGGATACTCCAGCACCTGTTCTTACACATTCCTGCTGGCTTCTGTTGTTTACAATTGCTGTCAAAAATGTCCCAGGAGAGGGCTGAGACAAGCCTTGTCAGGGAACAAGAAAAGCAGGGTGTGTGGCAGTTGGCCTCACAAATGTGAGGATGTTCATAGTCCCAGTAGGGACTCTCATTTTCCTTTTCACATCATTACACGTTTTGTGTCAAAAGGAAACCCTTTGATTTTACGTACTATGCAGAGAATAGTCCTTCGAAACTTTGAAACTTCGTGACATTGACAGCGAATATTAATTTTTCCAAAACTGAAATGCTAAGAGCAGAATTGGAAATCCAGTTATAGGACCATGTGGAGTTACTGCCTAATTATGTGATATACAAAACAAAGAAATATTTTTAAGTTGTGAATGAGTTAAAAGAATCTGTCTATGCATTAGCTTGAACTTTGAAAGATTAGCGTAGATTTCAAGAGAACATTTGAGAGAGAATATGATAATTGTACTTTTATTTTTGCTGTATGAAGTTGATTCAGCAAAGATTTCTGAAAGAATTGTGCATTTATTTTATTCAATTTGATAATGCAAGTGAATCTACCTTAAATTCATTGTGAATCTCTATTTAAAGTGTATGAACAGTTTTTGATGTAACAAAAACATGACCTTCAACATTTTTATATTAACCTCATTATAAGCAGTGGGAAGTGATATTACTTTGTCTCAGATTAAGTTTTTCTTTCTGTTCACTTGTCCCCCAAAATCTCAGTTTAAAATACAAGGGATGAAGCCGAGATAAACAAATAAAGAACACTTATATTTACCTCCTCCCATGAATATGACAAAGCTACAGCCAAGAAAAACTTGGATTAATCTATACAAAAACTGACTGGCAGCAATGATAAACACAGTTTCTTCAGAAAGGGATTAAAGGACAACACACAGATGACAGAAATATTGGAGACACAGATGTTCTTTCCAAGAAAGAAACCCCCATAGGGCAACAAGATACAATAAAGAAGTGATTCTTAAGGTGTGGAAATTTGGAGCAGAAGGGTTGTTATTCCAAATACTAGGCACCCTAATACTTCTCCTGTAATTATAAAATTAGAATGGGAGGTAAAGAACTATAGGGGATAAACATGGGTTGGAGTTGCTGGCAGGCACCATCTTAGAAACCTCTCTCTTCTTTTTAAAATGTATTTTATTTTTATAAAGTCACAATATTTGATTACATTTAACATTCAAATACCAATCCCACCACCATTACACCTTCCCGCCATCATATTTTGGATGTTTCCCAACCTCTGCCCCAAAGAAGAACCAAAATAATTTATGTTGATTTGTTTGTTGTGAATAAACCACTGAAAATGCTCTAAAAAACTTTCCTTAGAGGACAGTGTGTGAAGATTGTTGTATTTCACTCAGGCATCATTAAGCCCTTCTATAAGAGATTACTAATATGTTGTTAAGGGTTGAGCCTTATGTGCTTATATATACAATATATATGTACATATACATGTATATATACACTATATATTTTATTATATAGATAGATTGTATGTTATATAAGTGTGTGTGTATATTGGAAAACTCTCTTAACTTTGTTAACAGTGCTGGTAGAGTCCATATTGGATCATACAGATTATTCTTCAGAGCAATAGGTACTGGGGAAAATCCCTGGGGACAGCTCCACTAAGCCCTAACAACTAGCTTAATTAGCTGGGGGCTAATTATTAAGAGTACTTTCTCCTGGCTCTGACCTGTCCATAGTGTCTAACTGCGATAAAAATAAATATACATTTATAGCTAGAAATAATTTGTTAGACTTTCTAAACAGACAAGATTATCCCATTGCTTGCTATCTCACTGCCCCCAGGGAACCCACAATCAGACACATTTTGCTCTCTCAATCTCTGGAGTGCACACTCTATCACCAGCTAGAACAAAGGCCTCAACCTCCTCCAAACCTACCCTGTGTAGGTTTCCCAGCTACCCCTTAGGTCTGTATAGTCATGATTGCCTAGTGCTACTGGACACTGGTGATTTTAAATCTCCTTGATTGCATCCAGGCCCTCTGCTTGGCACGTAGATACCTTTAAGTACTAGCTGTCTAGACTCTGTGGTTACCATTCAGGCCCCTGCCCAAGCCCTCATGAATTACAAGAAGTAATTAGGAGAAGGAGGAACTCACCCACCAATGGATCACCACAGCATCTGGGAAAACTCCTATTACAACAGAGTTCAGCAACCTTCACAGAGAAGGCTTCAAAGCAGTAGACTTAATGATGCTCACTAAAATTAAGGAGCTGAATGGGAGAGAACTTCAGTAAAGACACAGTTTGAGAAAGGTTCAACCAAATCATAGTGCTAAAAAATACACTATCTAAAAAATGCTAATATAAAGGTTTAGTAGCATAATTAAAGAATCCCAAAGCTGAATTGGTGATCTCACAAGTAAAGCAGTGTAAAGCATCCAAAAGGCCAGCAAATAGAAGAGTTAAAAACAACAAAGTTAATATAAGAGCTATATGGGACAGTATTAAGGGGACTATCATTCATATAATAAGGTTCCAGAAGGAGGGAAGATAGAAAAAGTGGTAGAATTCTTATATAGAAAGATGATTATTGAGACCTTCTCCATTCAAAAAGCAAGCATAAATAATTCAAATAAAATAAGTGCAAACAGACACTTACCAAGACACATTATAATTTAAATGACAAAAATAAAAGTTAAAAGGAGATCCTAAAAGCAACAAGATAAAAACAAAGAATCACTTATCTGGAACTCTAACAGAGCTATCAGCAGATTTCTCAATAGTCTTCATGTTAGAAAGAATGCATGAGGTATAACAAGTGCCGAATAGCAAAGACCTTCAATCAAGAAAAACACTACCTAGAGTGCTAGCAAGGATAGTGATAAATAAGTAATGAGGACAAATAATAAGTTTTTTATACAAAAAAGTAAAAAAAATCATCATCACTAAATAATCCCTCTAATAAAAATGGAAAAGAACTTCTGAAAGCAGTGATATGCCAAAACAGAGAAAAACACAGGAAAGAAAAAGAATGATAATGTGAACTCTCTGTATATTACTTTTACTATCTCTATTCTATTAAGTTTATAGAATTTAAATTTGAGCAGTTATATTTTTAAGTTCTCAAATTTATTTTGGTTAATCATACAGTGATTGAGCACGCATCCCTCCACCAGTGCCCATTCTCCACCACCAAGATTCCCAGTATCCCTCCCACTGCCCCCCCCAACCCCTCTCCCCCACCTCTGTGGCAGGGCATTCCTTCCCTCTTTCTCTCTCCCTTTGGGTGTTATGGTTTACAATGTAAGTACTAAGCAGCCATCATGTTTGAACAGTTTTAAGACCTTGAGTTGTGTTTGGAGGGAGAAAGAGTGATAGTAATGTTTATTCTCCAGCAAGTCACACCCAGAAACGGCCCCGACGCCATGTAATCCCACCAATGGCTAAGATCCAGGGACGATACAAAACAAAGCTCCCAGAAGCGTGTGGCCGCAAGACCTCTTATAGTCTAGCCCAGTGATATACCTAAAGCAGCACACATGTGTTTGGTTTTAACTTATTTGCTTTGTATTCTCTTATATACATTCTCTGTCCCTCTTAGCCCAGCAAGCTACTGAGAGTATCCAGCCTGCACGGCAGAGCCTGGCAAGCTCCCTGGGGCTTCTTTGATATGCCAAATACAGTAATAATAATGGGTCTCATTCCCCTGACCCTGAAAGAGCCTCCAAAATGGCACCATTTGGAAGGATAAGTAAGGAGAGGCTGCTAAAATGCCAGGGCTGGGACGAATGGAGACGTTATTGGCTCCCGCTTGAACAAATTGATGAACAACGGGATGACAGTGATACAGTGATACATTTATTTTTATTTACTTTATATTTATTGGGGCTTGGGGTTATGCCCAGCAGTGCTCAGGGTTTATTCTTGGTTCTGTGCTTGGTTCTTGATCATGCGTAGTGCTGGGCATCAAACTGGGACAAGTGCCTTAACCCTTGAACTGTCTCTCTGGCCTTATATGTTTTTAAATAGATATTATGAGCTGAAATTTCATTGATTTTTATCTATTATTAGCACAATTTTTGTTCCATTATTCAACTGTATTTATAATAGATGCTTAATATTATTTTGCTCATCAACACTTGGCTTAAATCAGGGTAAGTCTATGTTGATTCTCCTTTCTGTTGAGAGTGAATCATGTCCTAATTCTTTTGTTGTTATTTTGGATTGTATCCCAGATTATTTCATACATTCTATTGATTCTCTGGATTCCATTTAATCTTGATAAAATGTTGCTTTTGTTTCTTTTTAGATTTTAACTGTCTCATGCTATAAAGTCTCTTAAGTACATCTCAAATTTCGTTCTTTCTTCCCTCCCTCCCTCCCTCCCTCCCTCCCTCCCTCCCTCCCTCCCTTCCTTCCTTCCTTCCTTCCTTCCTTCCTTCCTTCCTTCCTTCCTTCCTTCCTTCCTTCCTTCCTTCCTTCCTTCCTTCTCTCTTTCTTGTAATAGTATAAATTGCAAGTCTGTTTTTTAACCCCTCAAAATCCCTCTTTTTAAAAAATTTAGTTTTGGAGTACTGATTTCAAAGACTAACCCATAGCTCCATGGAAAGAACTAGTTTGAAGAACTGTGGGATTGTAAGCTTCCTCATAATTGTATGTTTGTCCAGACATAGGAATACCAGAAATATTCCTAGGTATTTAGGCCTGACTTGTAGAAAAGTGCCTTCATGTATGAAAGCAACAGTAAAGGGCCACTTCCTCTATATGGACAGCCACACAATCTTGAGACCTTTCAATTCTGTTTTGGAGATGCTCCGAAAAGGAATTAACCTTTTGTTATGGAAAAAATGCCTATACCAAAATTGAATTTTAGGTAAAATTGTAATTGTCTTTCCTAAATTTGAATACATTTGACACAAACTGAAAGCATACATAGTCATTTGTAAGTTCATCTAGTAATTGATTTACAGAAACCTTTGAATATGTTCTGTCAGAGTAAAGTGCTGTTTCATGATATTTATTTAGTCTATAGAGTAAATTTCTTCTGCGCAATATCTTCCTGGAAATGTGTCTATTGTCATTTACTTGTATAAGCTTTGTGGGGTTAGCACTTCTGCTATATTTTTTATGTAGTCTAAGAAAGCTAACAGAGAGGTATGGCATGATTAATTTTACAGGTCATCAAATAAATTTGCATGTAGAGCCAAGTTTCCAGCTTCAAGCAAATGACTTATCTGTAATTTGATGCAGTAAAAAAACTGACCTTTCAAATGTTTGTTGGGCTTCAAGTGTCCGGAACAATCAATATGTACATTATTGTTTATATTTTATGCTTCTGATCCCATTAATGTATGCCTACAGAGTGCCGGGACACCATTAGTTTCTGTTACTTCTGAAGCTATTGGGTGGCATTTATCAAACAGAAAGGCAGCACATATTGACTTGTGACAGTGTTTGCATTTCTTGAGCTCAATGTTTCATGAGCTGCTTATCTAGTTTTGGTAAGCAAAGCTTTTATTGCTTTGAAGCCTCCTCAATTAAATAATAATGAATCAATTTGTTTTAAATGAATCTTACCTTGCACTCATTAATTTTGCTATTGTGAGTGTTAGTAAATGTGTTCTTGGGAAGGGGAGACCAAAGATATGTGGAGGAGTTGACTGCTGGGTATGGATTGTAAGGCTTTGTGAGTCTCAAACAGGTCTCCTCATGTCCTTGAGCCTCTGGTTGCTCAACTGTAAAGGGTTAACCACTACTGTCCCTTCCAGCATGGACATTCAATGGAAAATCAATATGTAAATATATAAATAGCAGTACATCCCTACCACAAATAGAAAACTGAGATATGGGGAAAGTTTTTTAGCCACCCTGCTTCCTATCTGAATAAGTAAATAAAGGAAAGCTGCATTCCTTCCTATTTGTCCAGTATTTATTAAAATCATTGTTGGCATCTAGAAGAAATATTTGTGAAATATTATGCAAATGAAAGCATCATACTCTATATTTGTCATAGATGTATATAATTATAGAAATTTATTTTTTAAAAAGGCCCTTTATTTTCTTCTACATCATTTCCTTTTACTCAACACACCTCCCTCACCCCTACCAAAAAAGAAGGTGCTCAAAGTAAAAATTACCTGTTACTGAGACAAAACAACAGAAACTTTGTTCAACGAAGAAACAATAGAAGCACTCATGTATCAGTTAACTCTCTCTAAGGTTTTATTATTGGACGGTCTAAGGGACTTAAATTTAACCATCCACAGTTCAATTAAAAAACCATGAATTGATAAATTGGTTTATAAATTCTCTGTGTTATCGACAAGTTATTACATCACTGAAGCTATAAGACATGTCATTTATTATTAACCTTGATAACATTAAAAAGATAAATTAGATCTTTTAGGCAGAAATGAGTTCTCACAAAAACCCACCCTTCTAAAGAGAATATGGTCTCAATTTTCTCTAAATTTTACCCCATTATTTGTTTGGCTTTTATTCTAGTTTCACTTAAATGTCATTGATTGTTTAGTAAACATTAACTGACATTAGAGGTTTCTTAATATGATGAGGTAATAGATAATCAATATGTAATACAGTTTAAGTGATAAAATAGTTTTTCCAGGAATAAATAATATGCCACAAGAACTGGAAGTACCTTCATTAAAAAATTCAAATTCAAAATGAAAATCTTATGAAGGAAACATGTCTCTTTGATGTACAGAAATCAAAGGTATTCTTAAGAAAATAAAATAGGAATAGTTAGCTAGACAGACTATTTTATAAGATACACTTGAAATATGCATACCTAGGAATAAATTATCACACTTTAAACTGCTATAGTTTGAATTAAGACACAAATAAGAAGCAAAATTGCAATTCAAAACAGTGTTGAAAATTTGAGCTCCGTTATTATAGAAGTAAAGCAGTCTTACCTTGACTTTTGCAAATATCCTTACGCATTATATTATTACTTCTTCAGTCTAAAGCTATCTTTTTTATAGTTAGAACATTATTTTTCTAGCATTAAAAGTGTGAAATTATTATTAATGTCTACAGAACCTGCTAAAACACAGTATGTGCTGGGAAAATGACTTAGGCATGTTTTAATACCTCAAATTAGATCCGCCTTTTCTCCCACAATCCCTTTTGTGTATCGCAATATTGATCATACTTATGCTATGTTTTGAAACCCAGAAATTATCAAGACAGTATTTTAGTGTACCATTTATCTCTTTAGCAAAATTGCTTCCATCTCTGACCTTCCAAAAATGTTTATGACAAGGTATTTGCTGATAGTTGCACACAGGAAAGAGTGAAAGATTTCTGAGTCAGATCTCATATTTACCAGAAGATAAGACTCTCAAAATCATATGTGAAATACATTTTAGTAGTTGTTTTAACTTTTTATAGCAAAATAACTTGAAAACTTTACTATTTTTCTAATTAACAGGCATGTTACTAGGATGAGTAAAGAAAAGGGTATGGTTTTATGAAGTATTTATAGAAAGAAACTCTATAAGACCAAGCTCCCAGAAGCGACATCTTACAGCCTAGTTCTCCCTCTCAGAGAACCTGGCAAGCTACCGAGAGTTTCCTGCCCACATGGGAGAGCCTGGCAAGCTTCCTGTGGCATATTCATATGCCAAAACCAGTAACAATGATGGGTCTCATTCCCTGACCCTGAAAGAGCCTCCATGTGGCACAGTTGAGAATGATGCATAAAAAGAGGCTTCTAAAATCTCAGGGCTATGACGAATGGAGACAGTACTGAGACCGCTCGACAAAATCGACGATCAACGGGATGATGATGATGATGATGATGATGATGATGATGATGATGATGATGATGATGATGATGATGATGATTTATTGAATCACCACAAAATACAGTTACAAAGCTTTGATGTTTGAGTTTCAGTCATAAAATGACTGAACACCCATCTCTCCACTAGTGTACATTTTCCACCACCACTGCACCCAATATTCACCCCCCCCCATCTGAATCCATCCCCTGCCTCTATGGTAGACAATTTCCTTCATACTCTCTCTTCTCTCTCTCTCTCTCTCTCTCTCTCTCTCTCTCTCTCTCTCTCTCTCTCTCTCTCTCTCTCTCTCTCTCTCTCTCTCTCTCGTTTGGGGCATTCACTGTCACTGTTATCCCATTGCTCATCGATTTGCTTTAGCGGTCTCCAGTAATGTCTGATTGTGAGACTTATTGTTACTGTTTTGGCATATCAAATACACCACGGGTAGCTTGCCAGGCTCTGCCATGCGGGCGGAATACTCTCAGTAGCTTGCCAGGCTCTCTGACAGGGATGGAGGAATCAAACATGGATCGGCCTCATGCAAGGCGAAAGCCCTACCACTGTGCTATCGCTCCAGGTTCTGGGCATTATGGTTTGCAATACACATACTGAGAGGCCATTACGTTTGATTGTTTATCTACTTTCCGCTCACATCTCCTATCCTGAGCAATCCCTTTCATTGACTTAGTGATCCCTTCTCTATTCAAGCTGCCTTCTCCCCCAGCTCATGAGGCAGGCTTTCAACCATGGAGCAGTATTCCTGGCCTTTGTCACAGAGCTGGTTTAGATGCAACAAATATCTTCAGCTATTTTTTGCCTGAAACTGTTCTTATCATTCCCTCAAATCTTATTGATAACCTTGTAGGATAGAAGATTCCTTGTTGGAGGTTCTTTCCAGTCAGTACTTAAAGTACATTACTACATTCCCTTCTTACTTATAGAGTTTTATTTGAGAAATATTATGTGAATTTTTTGTTTTCCTTGTACATGATGAGGCTTTGCCTCTCTGGAGGCTTTAAGGAGTACTCCACTGTTTGATCCTTGCTGTATGAACTACAACAATCTTGGTGTTGTTTGGTTTGAGTTTTTTTTTTTTTCCCTTGGTGCTCTTTGTGTCTCCTGGATTAGAGCACTAATTTCTTGCCATTTTCTTGCCACAGTTTGGGGAAATACTAAGCTATTATTTCTTAAATCAGTTGCTTTTTTAATCTTCCTCTCTTCTCCTTTTGGAAGTCCTAAGATATAAATGTTGTTCCACTTCAATTGTCATACATATAAAATTATTGTTAAGTATTTAATTATCAATCTATAAAATAATAATTAAGATAATAATTTACTTAATATATATTAAATGTTCTTCATTAAAAAAACTCTTTTCTGTAAATAATGGCTACTGGCTACCAATATCTCAAAAAGTTTCACTGTTAAGAAGAACAAAAGAAACAGTGCTGGAGTTAAGAAAGCAGGAGGATAAAGGAAGAACTGCTTTTCCTATTTTTCATTTTCTTTTTGTTTGAAGAGAATGCAATTGTGCCTTTTTAGGTCTTTCTAAGGAAGTGGAATCAATACATATATAAAGACATATATTTTGAAAAAAATCACTTTTCTATTACCTCTTTTTTATTGATGATGTCATGTGCTTATCCTCAGATCACTGTTCGGATTCAATTTTTATGCTCTTCCATTCTGTTGAGTTTTGCTACTGTGATCTTTAGTTTCTCCATTTTGATTTGAATGAGTCCTTTTAACTTTCCACTAATCTTTCTTTGAATTAATTTATTATCTCTTCTACTGATTTCCTCAGTTTAGTGAGCATTGAAAGGATTGTTGGTCTTAAATTATCCTCAAGCAGTGAGAATGTCATCCTTCTTTCTGGTGGAGACTCTGAGATATTTTTCTATGGCATGGCTGTTCCCAGCTGTGGCCTAGGGACAGATGCACTCTGGTTACTAGGTCTGATATATCATGTTCAGGGTTCAGGGAACTTTGATTCTGAGCTGTAGTGTCTACAAGTATGTCAGCTAGTAAGGCAGCTCAGACTTGTAAGATGCCGCCCCTCCCCGCCCACCACCACTGATTGGGCATAGCTCATCTCAGGAATGGCTGCTTCCAGCTTATGCCAGTCACTTTACTGGGTTTGATGAGACCAGTGTCTGTTTTCAACTTAGGAAGTGCTGTAAAATTTGCATTCAGCACTCTCCCACCCTTGGTTGGCATTCTATGTCCAGTACAAGCTTGCTAGTCCCTTTTCTCTTTGAGTCTCTGCTTTTTCCCTCCCCCTACCCAGGGGAAGCCCCCCTTAGCTCTGAACTTGTCTGTAGTTCTGTGTCCCTCAGAGTTGCATTTCTCTGAAGTGATAACTCATTTTTCCAGTGCATTTTTTTAGTAAGACCCACTTGGGAATGCTGTGTTTAGTTTTTGTGTTGATGCCATAGGACTATCGCAGATTATTACTTTTTGTCTATCTTAGCCACTTTGTGTGATTCTTCAGTGTTAGCAGTTGGTTCAATTTCTCTTTTCAGTTCAAGGAAAGAGATAGGGTTTGCCTCTGCCATGGGCTTAATGTTGGGTAGTAATTCTAGTAGCTAAATCACTTTCTGTTCTAGACTTGAGTTTTCCCTGAGTGTGTCTTCTAGATTATTTTCCTCTTCCTTCCATCCTTCCCTCCTTCCCTCCCTCCCTCCTTCCCTCCCTCCCTCCCTCCCTCCCTCCCTTCCTTCCTTCCTTCCTTCCTTCCTTCCTTCCTTCCTTCCTTCCTTCCTTCCTTCCTTCCTTCCTTCCTTCCTTCCTTCCTTTTTTCCTTCCTTCCTTCCTTCCTTCCTTCCTTCCTTCCTTCCTTTTTTCCTTCCTTCCTTCCTTCCTTCCTTCCTTCCTTCCTTCCTTCCTTCCTTCCTTCCTTCCTTCCTTCCTTCCTTCCTTCCTTCCTTCCTTCCATCTTCCTACCTTTCTCCCTTTTCCCTTCCTCTCTCTCATGCTTTCATTTTAAACCACTGTTTTGGGTTGGAGCTACAAAAAATCGATTAAATTTTTTTCTCACTTTCTTCCTGGAATCTCACTTGTTTATAGAACCTTAAACAATAGAAAATAAGGAACTTAGAGGTATGAAGGTAAACTTATTTGTGCCAAGGAACTTAAGCTAGTGGGCCCTAGCATTTTTTATAGAAAATTTTTTCATTGGTGGCTTAAGGATTCACCAATGCTTCAAGCATGAAAATTTTTGTTTCCATTTATATTATTATTTCCTGAGAATGCTCTCTAATATGAAGAGATGTTAACTCATATGCTTTTTCTTATTGTTTTTCACCTCCATGGCATGCACATTTTGGTTGGTTTCTAAAACCAACATAGACTTGACCAGCTGGTTGGTTTCCCAGAGTTAACATGCCCAGAGTGATTTTCAAGGCCTCACTTTCTTCTGATAAGGACACACAGCTTATCTACATCTGCTATGTTTCTTGAGGTTGATAAAAGAACTCTTTATTCTGAGACTAATGGAATATCTCAGAGAGAAATAATTATTGCTCTTGAAAAATCTGTTGATTGATATTGTATGGTTCCCCTGGAATTTGGGGATCAGGGATACCTTTTGAAGTCAGGAGTTCAATTCCATTCAGGATAATCAGAATAGAACGATGCTAAAGGATCCAATCACAATACACATTTCCAAGTATTTGCTGCTACTGTTATAAATAGCAGAATGTTGAATTCAGTTGCTGTAAAATGTCAACACAATGCAGATCATCTAGTACTATTGACTTTATTGGTTGAAATGTAATTTCACAGTATTAGATTGGGCATATATTCAAGAATATTAATTGAATTGTGAGGGTTAAATTTGTGTGACTGATTGGTTTCCCACTTCACTTTTTCCTATGCATAAATCTGAAGTCACATTTTCATAATATCTCCTAATGTTACTCTTGGTGCTGGTCTAGATATAAATATGAGAAGCAGGCAACTCTGTATGGCATAAAGTGAGTAGATTGGTCTGCTAGCATTTAGAATTCATTTATTTGATAGATATTGAAATTTATAAAACAAGCTTGGGACCATTGCAAGAGAATATGTGTTGCCATTCAGATTTTGAATTGTATAAAGAATTAAAACCCTTCAATAATCTACACACACTTTGAGTTTTTGTTTCCATATATTTTAACAACCCTTTCCAGTATCACAAATGCTCATGAGCACAAACACAAGTACACTCACAGAATAACAAGCTAATTAACTGCAGTTCTAGTCTTATCCTCAATTAGGATTTTGAAGATCTATATATAAATTCCCCTCTCAGAGAGCCTGGTAAGCACCTGAGAGTATTTCGCCAGCACAGCAGAGCCTGGCAAGCTACCCATGGTATATTCGATATGCCAAAAACAGTAGCAACAAGTCTTACAATGGAGATGTTACTGGTGTCTTCTTCAGCAAATCGATGAGCAACGGGATGACAGTGACAGTGACAGATATATAAATTCCAGTTATAACCCTTACCAGATGTCTGCAAATTTGTTCTAGGTTTATACATGCATCATACAAAATATACCTTTTCATAATTGTATGATGAAAATTAGAACGGTTCAAAATGCAGCATCTAGTAAACCCCCAAGCTATTAGTTGAATATGGAGAATTGGAGAATCTAATAAGTAATGAAATGACCAAAATACTGAAGGAGATACTGAATGTGTGTAGTAATGTTATTGAAATTTTATTCAAAAATATTTGATATGAACTTTTACTCAAATCATGTATAGATTTTGCCTCCAGCATATGTATCACCCTTATACATTTTTACCTACAGAAGGGGGCCATAGAATTAGACTCAGTTTTATCATTCATAAAATAAGAATAATAGTAATAACAGTCTCATAGAATTTGATGGGGACTGAATGAGATAAAGTATACGAGTTTTTTTCTTAATACCTGACACATAGTAAATATTCAATAAATATTTGACTAATTTTGTTATCATTTTTTAAAAAAGATTATGTGATAGAAGCCACTGCATTTCCAAAGGGAGGTTAAAATAGATGGAATTAATTGTCTTGAAGTTCATTCTAGCTTGAAAATTTTTATAATATTGATAAATATAAAATGATATGCCCAAGAAATATTTAATGCTTCATTTGAGCATTGGAATAATTTTAAGTGGCATCTCTTTATGTAAATATACATTGTAAAATATTTAAAGGTAAAATATTATGAATACAAACATTAAATGACATTCAGCCACTTGTCCCTTTCAATTTAATTAAAATGGCAACTCATCTTTTTCAATTTTAGAGATACTCAAATCTATTTTAGAGTTATTCTGCTTTCACCTCAAGAACTATAATAAAAATGAATTAAAATAAACAAAACTACTCAGTTTTTCTCCTAGTTATAAAGTGTGATGGCTTTAGTTGTTTGCAAGACAAAAGTGCTGATGCAGGAAGGTCTAATTGATTAAAACAATATATGGGCTGGCTGAATGCTTTAAGTAAAGTCCTTGGGAAATTTGCATTTCTTATGCAAAATTAAACATACTGCAAGCATTTTTTCTTTCATATGTCTTTTCTTGCTCATTTGGCTTCAAGTTTGACTTGTGGGATATATCATGGGCAGCATGGTCTCATAGATTCAGATGCTGTTTGTAGACAGCAATTAAGTTCTATTATTCTGCTTGCTATTTTTATGTTTTGTTATAATCTCCATTTGCCATTAGAACAGCTCAGCATTTCTCCTTCTATTTTGGTTGTCTGCAGGTTGTGGTTTGATCCTATTAAAAGATACTTTGGGTTTTTTTTCTGAGTAATTTGTACTTTCATTAGGGTTGATCCATGGTAAATGGGTAGTAGGATCGTGCCTAACTTGCCCTCACAATATCAGAGCCATTGGAGAGGTTAGTACCTTAAAGTGGTAGGCTTCTTATTAATATTGCTCTTCTATAGGGGTTGTGGAAATACACATTTCCTTTCAACTAATAACACTGATTTGTACCATTTAGGGGTGTCCATGTGATCAACTCTCCCCATCAACTCTCCCCTTGTTTCCCCCATCAGTTCTGTATCTTTCAGAATTTATGCCAGTTCATATTCAATCAGACTGGAGCAATAGCACAGCAGGTAGGGTGTTTGCCTTGCACACGGATGTCCAGAGTTTGATTCCTCCGTCCCTCTTGGAGAGCCTGGCAAGCTACTGAGTATCCCGCCCACACGGCAGAGCCTGGCAAGCTACCTGTGTCATATTAGATATGCCAAAAACAGCAACAACAAGTCTCACAATGGAGACATTACTGGTACCTGCTCCAGCAAATCGATGAACAATGGGATGACGGTGCTACGGTGCATATTCAATGGACCTTTTCAGACCTAGAATTGACTAGATGTTGCAAGCGGGTATATGGGAGGATAAGTGAAGCAAAGAAATTGAAGACAACTCTTAGATTTGTGCTAGCAAGTGTATAGGGCTTGTGGTATTATGAAATGAAGAAGTAGGGTTGGTTGGGAAAATCTTAAGCTCAGTTTTGGACATTAGTCTCTTTGCCTTGAGATTATCCTTCAGTTGAGATATATCAACAAATAATCAGAAAGATGATCTATAGCTCAAGATTGATCAGGTATTGTGGAATACCTGTTCAGAGGGATAGCCTGCACTTTAAAGTTTCTTGTTAAAAATATGAACATTAGTGCCAGGGAGATAGTTCAAAAAAGAGGCAGAGTTTATGCTTAGTGTGTTGGAGAGCCAAGTTTTATCCACATACTCCCCCACTGCATCATAAGCCCTGTTGATGGCCTCTGTGTATTGCTAGGTGCTCCCAGTTCTTGCGGCTACCAAGCCACAAGCTATGATACCTAAAAAAAATGAATGATAAAAATATAAACACATCCTATGCCCAGGTTATATGGAATTTCTACACATTCTCTTTCTCTAAAGAGTTCACTGAGCCTGGGAACTTGTGCACAGATCTGACCTTAACATGGCTGGGGTTAAGGGGTAAGAAGAGAAGGAAGGTAAGTGCGGGGGGAGTGAGGCACTGTGGAGGGTATGCTGTTGACATGTGTTGTATATGCATGAAACCCTATCATTAACAGTACTAGAAATCATGGTGCCTAAATTAAAATAATTGACATTTTAGAAAATACATCTCTGATTCAAAAAATATGTTTTCTAACTGAAAAATCTGATACAATGGTCTTTATTTTCTTTTTATTATAAAAATTCAAACAAAAACAAATGAATGAGAAAGATATAAAGAACCCAACTTACCTTTCATTACTGTTGTTTTCTAGTTATCAATTCTTTTTTTTTTTTTTTTTTTATAATTTATTTATTTTTAATTAGAGAATCACCGTGAGGGTACAGTTACAGATTTATACACTTCTGTGCTCACACTTCCCTCATACAAAGTTTGGGAACCCATCCCTTCACCAGTGCCCATTCTCCACCACCCGTAAACCCAGTGTCCCTCCCACCCTCCCCAATCCCATCTCCCCCCCACCCCACCCTGCCACTGTGGCAAGGCATTCCCTTCTGCTTTCTCTCTCTAATTAGCTGTTGTGGTTTGCAACAAAGGTGTTGAGTGGCCGCTGTGCTCAGTCTCTAGCCCTCATTCAGCCCGCAACTCCCTTCCCCCACATGGCCTTCGACTGCAATGTAGTTGGTGATCGCTTCTCTGAGTTGACCTTTCCCCGGAACGTGAGGCCAGCCTCGAAGCCATGGAGTCAACCTCCTGGTACTTATTTCTACAGTTCTTGGGTGTTAGTCTCCCACTCTGTTATTCTATATACCATAGATGAGTGCAATCTTTCTATGTCTGTCTCTCTCTTTCTGACTCATTTCACTCAGCATGAAACTTTTCATGCCCATCCACTTAACTACAAAATTCTTGACCTCCTTTTTTCTAACAGCTGCATAGTATTCCATTGTATAGATGTACCAAAGTTTCCTCAACCAGTCATCCATTCTGGGGCATTCGGGTTTTTTCCAGATTCTGGCTATTGTAAACACTGCTGCGATGAACATACATGTGCAGATGTTGTTTCGATTGTACTTTTTTGATTCTCTGGGATATATTCCCAGCAGTGGTATTGCTGGGTCAAATGGGAATTCAATATCTAATTTTTTGAGAGTCGTCCAAATTGTTTTCCAGAAGGGCTGAACCAGTCGGCATTCCCACCAGCAGTGAAGAAGGGTCCCTTTCTCCCCACATCCTCTCCAACAGCGGTTGCTTTTGTTCTTTTGGATGTGTGCTAGTCTCTGTGGTGTGAGGTGGTATCTCATGGTTGTTTTGATCTGCATCTCTCTGATGATTAGTGATGTAGAGCACTTTTTCATGTGCCTTTTGGCCATTCGTATTTCTTCCTTGGTAAAGTTTCTGTTCATTTCTTTGCCCCATTTTTTGATGGGGTTGGATGTTTTCTTCTTGTAGAGCTCAACCAGTGCTTTATATACCATTGATATCAACCCCTTATCTGATGGGTATTGTGTAAATATCCTTTCCCATTCTGTGGATAGTCTTTGTATTCTGGTCACTGTATCTCTTGCGGTGCAGAAGCTTTTTAGTTTAATGTAGTCCCATTTGTTGATCTCTGTTTTTACTAGATTGCTTAGTTCCGTGTCACCTTTGAAGATACCCTTATCTTCAATATCGTGGAGGGTTTCGCCGACCTTGTCTTCAATGTACCTTATGGTTTGTGGTCTAATGTTGAGGTCTTTAATCCATTTTGATCTGACTTTTGTGCATGGTGTCAGGTCAAGGTCTAAACCCATTTTTTTGCATGTGGTTGTCCAGTTGTGCCAGCACCATTTGTTAAAGAGGCTTTCCTTGCTCCACTTCACTTCTCTTGCTCCCTTATCAAAGATTAGATGGTCATACATTTGGGGTTGTGTGTAGGGATATTCCACCCTGTTCCATTGGTCTACGGCTCTGCCTTTGTTCCAGTACCATGCTGTTTTAATTGTTACTGCTTTGTAGTAAAGTTTGAGGTTGGGGATGGTGATGCCTCCCATCATCTTTTTCCCAAGAATTGTTTTAGCTATCCTTGGACGTTTGTTATTCCATATGAATTTTAGGATTGCTTGATCCATTTCTTTGAAGAATGTCATGGGTATATTTATAGGGATCGCATTGAATCTGTATAATGCTTTAGGGAGTATTGCCATTTTGACAACATTGATTCTCCCTATCCACGAGCAGGGTATATGTTTCCATTTCCTCATGTCTTCTTTGATTTCATGGAGTAGCGTTATGTAGTTTTCTTTGTAAAGGTCTTTTACTTCCTTGGTTAAGCTGATTCCGAGGTACCTGATTTTCTGGGGCACAATTGTGAATGGGATTGCTTTTTTCATGTCCCTTTCCTCTGCCTCATTGTTTGCATATATGAAGGCCATGGATTTTTGGGTATTGATTTTGTAGCCTGCAACTTTACTGTATAAGTCTATTGTTTCTAAGAGTTTCTTAGTAGAGGTTTTAGGCTTCTCTAGATATAGTATCATGTCGTCTGCAAATAGTGAGAGTTTGATTTCTTCCCTTCCTATCTGGATGCCCTTGATCTCTTTTTCTTGTCTAATAGCTATCGCAAGTACTTCCAGTACTATATTGAAGAGGAGTGGTGAGAGTGGGCATCCTTGTCTTGTGCCTGATCTCAGAGGAAAGGCCCTTAGTTTTTCCCCGTTGAGGATAATGCTTGCCGTAGGCTTGTGATAGATGGCTTCGACTATCTTGAGGAAAGTTCCTCCAAACCCCATTTTGGCAAGGGTTTTCATCATGAAAGGATGTTGGATCTTGTCAAATACTTTCTCTGCATCTATTGATATGATCATATGGTTTTTATCTTTCCTTTTGTTGATATGCTGGATTATGTTGATTGATTTCCGAATGTTAAACCATCCTTGCATCCCTGGGATGAATCCCACTTGGTCGTGGTGTATGATCTTTTTGATGAGTTGTTGGATCCTATTTGCTAGTATTTTGTTGAGGATCTTCGCATCGGTGTTCATCAGGGAAATTGGTCTGTAATTTTCTTTCTTAGTGGTGTCTTTGTTTGCTTTTGGTATTAGGGAGATATGTGCTTCATAGAAACTGTTTGGGAGAGTTCCTGTTTTTTCAATTTCCTGGAAAAGTTTGAGGAAAACAGGCAATAGGTCTTCTTTAAATGTTTGGAAGAATTCGCCAGTGAAACCATCTGGGCCTGGGCTTTTGTTTTTGGGGAGGTTTTTGATTACCGTTTCAATTTCCTTAACATTGATGGGTCTATTCAGGTATTCCAGGTCTTCTTTCTTCAGTGTTGGGAGATTGTAGGAATCAAGGAATCCATCCATTTCTTTTAGGTTCTCCTTTTTTGTGGCGTAAAGACTTTCAAAGTAGTCTCTAATGATCTTTTGAATCTCACTGGTTTCTGTTATGATGTCCCCCTTTTCATTTCTGATTCGATTTATTAGAGTTTTCTCTCTTTCTTTCTTTGTGAGACTTGCTAGCGGTTTATCAATCTTATTTATTTTCTCAAAGAACCAACTCTTTGTTTCATTGATCTTTCGGATTGTTTTTTTGGTTTCGATGTCATTAATTTCTGCTCTAATTTTTATTATTTCTTTCCTTCGGTCTGGTTTGGGGTCCTTTTTCTGGTCCTTTTCTAGGGTCTTGAGTCGTGAAGTCAAGCTATCTATGTGGGTCCTTTCTTCCTTCCTGAGGAATGCTTGGAGAGCTATAAATTTTCCCCTTAACACGGCTTTAGCTGCGTCCCATAGGTTTTGGTAGCTCGTGTCTTCATTCTCATTTGTTTCTAAGTATCTTTTGATTTCTTCCTTGATTTCCTTCTTGACCCACTCATTGTTCAACATGGAATTGTTTAATTTCCAGGTGTTTGATTTGATTTTCCGTATTTGTGGGTGGTTAGCTTCTATCTTCAGCGCATCGTGGTCTGAAAAGATGGTTGATACAATTTCTATTTTTCCGATTCGATTGAGGTATGTTCTGGGGCCCAGTACATGGTCTATTTTTGAAAATGTTCCATGTGCACTGGAAAAGAATGTGTATTCTTTCTTTTTGGGGTGTAAGGCCCTGTATAGGTCTATTAGGCCTCTCTCTTCAATTTCTTCATTCAGGGTCAGTGTTTCCTTGTTGAGTTTTGTTCTTGTGGATCTATCTAGAGGTGATAAGGCCGTATTGAAGTCTCCGACTACAATTGTGCTGTTAGTGATGTCCTCTTTGAAGTCTGTTAGGAGTCGTTTTAAATATTTAGCCGGTCGTTCGTTAGGAGCATATACGTTTAAGAGTGTGATTTCTTCCTGTTGTACATATCCCTTGATAAACAGAAAATGACCTTCGCTGTCCCTTTTGATCTTTTTCATCCTGAAATCTATGTTGTCGGATACCAGGATGGCCACTCCAGCTTTTTTAAGGGGGTTGTTTGCTTGGAGGATTGTTTTCCATCCTTTGACTTTGAGTCTATGTTTACTCTGTTTGTTCAGGTGTGTTTCTTGCAGGCAACAGAATGTTGGGTTTAATTTCCGGATCCATTTAGCTACTCTGTGTCTCTTGATAGGTGCATTTAGGCCATTGACATTGAGAGAGATTATTGTGATGTGGTTTTGTGTCATCTTTCTGTGGGATTTGTTGTTCTTATGGGGCTCCTCCTTGCCTTACAGTAGCCCCTTTAGACCTTCTTTCAAGATTGGTTTTGAGTCTATGAAGGACCTGAGCTGTTGTTTATCCGAGAAGTAGTGTATGTTTCCTTCGAGTTTGAGTGAGAGTTTAGCCGGATAAAGTATTCTTGGTGAGGCATTCATTTCGTTGAGTTTTTTCACTATGTCCCACCATTGTCTTCGGGCTCGGAGGGTTTCTTCTGAGAGATCGGCCGTAAATCTGAGGGGTGCTCCTTTGTATGTGATTTCCCTCTTTGACCTTGCTACTTGTAGAATTGTGTCTCTATCTACAGCATCCGCCATTCTGACTATGATATGCCTTGGAGTGTTTTTATTTGGGTCTCTTTTTGCTGGCACTCTTCGGACTTCTTGTATCTGGACGCCTGCCTTCTCCAGCTCTGGGAATTTCTTAGCGATGATGTCTTTGACTATGTTTTTTTCATTGGGGTTACTTCCCTGTGGTTCTGGTAGTCCAATGATTCTTATGTTGTTCCTCTTGAAGTCATCCCCCAGGGCTCTGATTCGCTCTATAGCCATTTTGAGGTCTTTGGCCATGATTTGTTGCTGTCTGTAAGCTTTCTGCAGCTCATCCTCAAGCTCGCTGATTCTGTCTTCGGCTGTAGTCATTCTGCTGTTGAGGGCATCTAGTGATATTTTTATTTCATCTACCGATTGCTTTATTTGTGAGACTTCGGTTCGAAGGTTTGAAATTTCTGCTCTCATTTCTGCTCTCATTTCTTCGTGTATTTTCTTGGTAGACCGTTCCAGCGCTTGATTCATCTCCTCCCTTAATTTATTGGATGTCTGTTCCATATTTGCTTGGAGTAGGTCGACTCTCCTCCATATTTCCTCTCTGAATTGTTTATCTGAGAGGTCGTAGATGTTGGGAGACTGTTTTGAGGTTTCTAGTATCTTTTGTTCTCCCTCTCTTGGTGGAGGGGATTTTCGCTGTTTCTTCATATTGTCACGGAAGTGCAGAGTTGGCACCTTGTAGTTCTTTATTCCTCTTCCTTTTTGTGGGAAGAAGGGGCTCCGATTGTGCTAAACTTCCCTTATTCACTGATAGCTTTTATAGTGTCAGCCTAAGCTAATGGGTATTTTGCGTAAATGTTTGAGATCGCAAAAGTGAGTTTTCAAAGGAATACACAGTACGGATTGAGCTGAGGTAGCAAAGAATAACTGCGGCCGCGTTAGCGGCCGCCGCTCCGGAAACAAGCCACGCCCACTTTTTAGGCCACGCCCCCTGAGATGAGGACACGCCCCTAAGCAGCAGAGTGGGGATTGGTCAGGATCCGACGGCGGCGGCGGACAGGTGCCAGGCAGGGGCTTCAGGAGAAGCCCCGAGCCGCGGCGGGCAGGGGGCGGGGAGGGGACTTCTCCGCGCTGAGGCAGGCTCTCCAAGGGATTGCCTGTTTACCTGCAGGATGGAGATTGGTCAGGATCCGACGGCGGCGGCGGACAGGTGCCAGGCAGGGGCTTCAGGAGAAGCCCCGAGCCGCGGCGGGCAGGGGGCGGGGAGGGGACTTCTCCGCGCTGAGGCAGGCTCTCCAAGGGATTGCCTGTTTACCTGCAGGATGGAGATTGGTCAGGATCCGACGGCGGCGGCGGACAGGTGCCAGGCAGGGGCTTCAGGAGAAGCCCCGAGCCGCTAGTTATCAATTCTTGTCTAATCTTGTTACACTAAAATTACTACCACACATTTCCTGTCTTTTTCAGTATTTGGCATGTATTTATAAAAGCTGAAAATTATTTTTAAAATAACACCCAATTACAGAACTAAACAAATCATGCAGTTTACTACATAAATGGAACAGTCAGAAATCATGCTGAGTGAAATCAGTCAGAAGAAGAGGGAAAGATACAGAATGATCTTTCATATGTAGGATATAAAAATACAATGAGGCAATAACAAATGGTCAAAGGCAACAATAGAGGAGAACCATAAAACTGAATTTACTATAGTAGGGATATGGTGGAAAGTAGGAAGTGTTCTGTGGGGAACAGTGGGGCACTGAGACAATCACTGTGGGATGAGACAATCAGTGTGGGAACATTGCAAGCATTGAACTTGATCAGTAACAGTATTGTAAATCACAGTAACTAAAATAATTTAAAAACATAATATCATTTCATCTAAAAATTGACAATAAAACACTTTGCTTTTTTTGTTTCTTTGGGGGTCATACCCTGCAGTGCTCAGGATTACACACCTGGACTCTGTGCTCAAGGATTACTCTTGGAGGACCATATGGGAAACCAGGGATTGAACCCGGGTTGGCTATGTGCAAGTCAAGTATCTACCCTGCTGTTTTATTGCTCCAGCCTCTGTTTCTTTCTCTCTTTCCTTCTGTCTTTTTCCTTCTTTCTCTCTTCCCTTCTTCTTTCTCTTTCTTTCTTTCTTTCTTTCTTTCTTTCTTTCTTTCTTTCTTTCTTTCTTTCTTTCTTTCTTTCTTTCTTTCTTTCTTTCTTTCTTTCTTTCTCTCTCTCTCTCTCTCCCTCCCTCCCTCCCTCCCTCCATCCCTTCCTTCCTTCCTTCCTTCCTTCCTTCCTTCCTTCCTTCCTTCCTTCCTTCCTTCCTTCCTTCTTTCCTTTTTTTTCTTTCTTTCCTTCTGAATCACTGTGAGATAGACCCTTACAAAGCTGTTCATGATTAGGTCTCAGGATATAGTGTTCCAACACCCATCCCTCCACCAGTGTGTTTCTCAATAGCAGTGTCTTCAGTTTCCCTCCCATCACCACTATTCCACCCCCAGCCTCTATGGCAAGCACTTTTCTTCTCTCTTTCTCGCTCTCTCTCTCTCAGCCTCAGTTTCTTAATATTATCAAATATATAGGTAATGTCTAAATTTCCTGGTCTCAAAATTTCAAAAATATTAAGATTGCTATGAAGACAAATTTATTACATTACCGTCTGTTGCTATGTTCCTCAAAATTTCTTTTAATCTATAAGTTCCTTTTCTCTATATCCTTTTCCCTACCAGTATATTGGTTGACATTAAAATAGGACAAGGTTCGTTTTCAAATTTCAGCACTGAATACATTTGGTTCTCAAAAACTGTTGGTGCTGTTGAAATAGCAAGTATGTCAAATTTTCAAAAAGTAGAAGTTAAGGAAATATAGTCCTAAAATCAGCACGACAATTGTGTACAATCTTGTGGCAGTTGAAGGACTCAGACTGGGAGGTTTCCCAAAAGCAGTATCTGTGGACTGAGATTCTTTTTTAAAAAATTATCTCTAGAACTTACAATCATTCCTCTGGCTAAAAATAAGCAAAGACTTATGGGTGATTATAGACTGGGTTATTATAGGCTCTTGATATGAACAGAATCTTCAGAAGCCTGTGAATTAGCACATTGCAGTGAACTCAATAGTATTCACATTGCAGTGAACTCAAAAGTATTCAAGTAAAGACAGGATGCTAAATAAATTTTGCATTTCTAGTATTATATGGACTGGAACGATAGCACAGAGGGTAGTTTGCTTGCATGCAGCCGACCTGGGTTTGATTCCTCTGTCCCTCTCGGAGAGCCTGGTAAGCTATTGAGAGTATCCCGCCTGCATGGCAGAGCCTGGCAAGCTACCCGTGGCATATTCAATATGCCCAAGATGGTAACAATAAGTCTCCCAATGGAGATGTTACTGGTGCCCGCTCGAGCAAATCAATGAACAACAGGACAACAATGCAGTGCTACAATGCTACAGTATTATATGGAAAGATGTTTTTAAAAAACATGCTTGGATGGAGTTTGGGAAATTATCTTGAATACTCCTTTCTTTGACAGCTTTAGCAGTATTATTCTTGTTTTACAGATAAGGAACTGAATCCCAGAAAACTGCAGAGACCTCCAGTGACCTGGTCAGCACTACAAGGCATAGAAAAGACAAATGAAACACGGTTGGTTTGGAAAGCTGCCCTCGTTACTCCCCTGCTGCCCACCAGAAACCAGAATCATGGTGAGAAGTATGCTTCCTTAGTGCTTTAAGAATGTGTGTGTGTGTGTGTGTGTGTGTGTGTGTGTGCTCACACATGGTACTAGGAATCCATAAGTTTCTGGAGATTTGAGTACCTACAATGTATCAGAAAGACCTTAGTTGTTCACTTGTCTGGTCCCATTTCAATCCAGCACAAAGGCCACAGAAGGCACTGATTGAAAATTCACCTATCAGTGCCAGTCCCATAACGTGTGTTCAGTGTCTGCTCTGCCACTCACCATTGTTTGTTTGTTGTTTGGTTTCAGGTCAGTGTTACCCAAGTTCTTTACAGTCCCTACCCACCCCCCAGGCCTTATGCCTGGTTCTCATTATTTGCCTACCTACCTGAGCCCATTGTTATTTTCCCTTGTGATCTACAAATTTAAATCTCAAATTAGTTAGTTGGCTTAATGAAAAACATGCTACCTATATAGCAAGCATCAATATTTATAAGCCATTCTGTTCAAGCTTAGTTAAGGCCAAATTTTTAAGAATTTTAAATTGGTTAACTATCAGTTTGAACTTGAGAGAAGTACTATCTTTCTTCTATCAATGTGTGGCTCACATGTGAACCTTTTTCGAATTTTTACTTTGTTCTATTTAAAATGTCATGAAAGGGGCCGGAGTGATAGCACAGCGGGTAGGGCGTTCGCCTTGCACGCGGCCGACCCAGGTTCGATCCCCGGCATCCCATATGGTCCCCCAAGCACCGCCAGGAATAATTCCTGAGTGCAAAGCCAGGAGTAACCCCTGAGCATCGCTGGGTGTGACCCAAAAAGCAAAAAAAAAAAAAAAAGTCATGAAAATAAGTGGGCATGGGGAAGTGCTGATGCTGATATAAAAGTTTCACATCATTCAGTGCAATACTTGTTAGGTATATTTAGCCACTCCACTGTGTTTAAGCTTGGAAAGCAGACACAAAATGTAGAGTTGGTATCACCACTCTTCCCCATCATTGCTGGGTGTATTTTTTGAGCCCTTCAAGCACCCATGGATGTAATCCTGGTGTTTCTGATTATGGCCGAGGTATCCTGGGGGCGGGGGGTGAGGCTGGCATCTCAGGGCCTGAGTAGCTTATTTATTCTTTCTCCTTTCATTTTCAAATCTCATAGAGGTATTAAGGGATATTGCGTGCACATTGTCTACATTGCCTGTGTTTGTTTTTCAGAGTACTGCTGGAGATACAAAGCCTTAGCAAAAGGAAACAAATTTAATTAGGAGATATCTCTAGGGTTTGATGTGGGCCATGTGGAGAGATTTGGGGCAAGCATTTATTAAGTAATGAGCAGCTGTAAGACCTTCTTGAATTATCAAAGGAGTCCTGGAAGTAGATATTGTCCTTGTTTATTAAGGCAACATGGTGTCAAACTACACTGAGGTCTATTTCCTGTCTTCTCCACTGACTTGCTCTGGGGCAGTAAGCAAGCAGCATAACTTTTCTAAGCTCCATTTTTGTCATCGATAAAATTGTTTATGGTATTATATGAGGTAATTTGAATAATATTAATAAGTGCACTTCCCAACATAGAGTAACTACTCACAAGTGCTGGCTTGTTATTTAGAGTCGGATCTTGAAATATTCCTGCTTTGTATCGCTGCCTATGCTTCTTCAAATGTAGGGGGATTTATTTAGTCCATTGAAAGCAGAGGTGGATACTTCCTGCGTGGGTTACCTGTGTTTGATGCCCCTTGACTGAGGAAAATGCCTGGAACTGGAGATCTGCTTTTATTCTCACTCTGGTTTCATTTGTTTTCTTCCTTTCTTATCCTGACCTTCTGCACAGCTTGCCTTCCAGTCTACTGCCTCGTCCTTGTTTAAAGTAAAATTAATCCCTCCCCCCGCCCCCCACACACACACTGGACACTTTTCTCAAAGGGCTATTTGCTGTTGTCCCTAAAGTTCAAATTATTTCATTGTTTTAGTGAATATTTCAGTGAAAAACTGGAAATGATGGTCTTCAATCTGGCTAGCAGTTTTAATTAGGTTGACTGTGTAACGTGCTGTTAATTGAATGAGGCATTATTTTTAGATCTGCATATTCATTAGTCCTCCTGAGCACCTCTTCTTTCAGATTTATGAAAACAGGTTAATTTATAGCTCATTAGTAGTCATTAACTCTTTTTTCATTAGTGAATCACCGTGGGGGTACAGTTACAGATTTATACATTTTTGTGCTCATGTTTCCCCCATACAAAGTTCGAGAACCCATCCTTTCACCAGTGCCCATTCTCCACCACCAGTAAACCCAGCATCCCTCCCACGCTCCCCAGTTCCATCTCCCCCCACCCCACACTGCCACTATGGTAGGGTATTCCATTTTGTTCTCTCTCTCTGATTAGGTGTTGTGGTTTGCAATAAAGGTGTTGAGTGGCCATTGTGTTCAGTCTCTAGTCTACATTCAGCACGCGTCACCCTTCCCCCACAGTAGTCATTAACTCTATCTTCACCTTGCTCAGCAAAATCACTGATGGGGCTCATCTTTCTGGAGAATCCATGTGAAGGAAGAATGAACCCTTGGGGAAAAAGATGCATTCTTTCCAATGATCCTTCCCAAAAACATGCTCTAGGATGCAGAGATTCACCCCAAATATTCTAATATTGGGTGCTTTTAAGCTTCATCACAGAATTTAGCTTCCAGGGTTCTTGAGTCATTATATACACACAGAATGATTCACCACTCTGTATTATTCACCACTCTGTCTCCCATCTGTAATGGCTCCATACACTGGATCAAACAGAACTTAAAATACTAAAACCCAAAGACAGTAGAAATGAGGGAAGGGATGACTCATCCATGGCAAGAAGCTTGCCGTAAGTGGCTGAACACAAAGGGACCACAATGACAGTGATAGTTGGAAATGATCACTCTGATAATCTGGTAAAGAACTGAGTGTTGAAAGGAGGTAAAGTGATAAACATTATAAACTTTCAGTAACAGTATTGTCATTAAGTTCCTAAAAAGAAAAAAAACAGAGTGTTGAGAGGAGAGAGAGAGAGAGAGAGAGAGAGAGAGAGAGAGAGAGAGAGAGAGAGAGAAGCAAAGTTTCTGCCTTCTGCCACAGAGGAAGGCTGGGGATTCAGGCAGGAGGAAAACTAGAAACACTGGTGACAGGAACTGTATACTGGCGAACAAATGATTATTAGAACATTGTATCATTGAATCCCAATCATTAACAACTTTGTAACTATGTATCTTGTGGTGATTCAAAAAAGAAATTTATTTTAAATAAAAGAACTTAAAGTACTTCAATAAACCAATAAACCTTGAGGCAAGAGTATACCTAAGAAATATTTGCATATGACTGAATATTCCATATATTTACTTAGAATTTTTTAGCATATATACATTCTGTGATTCTAATTAATACTGTGCTCTTTTTTATTTTTCTTTTTGGGTCACACCCGGCGATGCTCAGGGGTTATTCCTGGCTCTGCACTCAGGAATCACTCCTGGCGGTGCTCGGGGGACCTTATGGGATGCTGGAAATCGAACCCGATTTGGCCGCGTGTAAGGCAAATGCCCTACCCACTGTACTGTTGCTCTAGCCCCTAATACTGTGCTCTTAATGACTATATTATGGAAACAGACAAGCTTAGTATTTTCTAGTTGTTGGGGACAGGATGGGACTATCAAGACAGTCATTCTCTGTGGTAATGGATTAATTTTATTTCTTTATGTGGCTATAGTTTCAGAAAATTTTATGTATAATACATCTTTATATAACTAAACATGTACACACAAATAACATTTCTAACAAGATTATTATATCTTATAACATGTTTTAGATCAAATATGAATTTATATCATATAGCAAATAGTGCTGAAAATAAATATGGATTGCTAAACTTTAAGTAGACATTTTTTCTGTCTTTTAATCTAATAAAATTAACACTGTCATATCAAGTCATATTTACATTCATTAGTTGAAATAGGTTCACTGAAGTGTTCTGCTTTATTGTAGCTTTTATTGCCTATTGATGAATGACAATGCATTTGAATTCTCCACAACAACATAATTTCAGTACCTTGTATTTTGTTTAGGCTTAGTCAATCATTTCATGTGACTCAGCCTATAGTCAAGCCATAAAATTCTTAAGTTAACAAAGGGTTATATTTTGCATCAGAACAGAGCTCTGATGCCCGAGTTTATAAATGATCATTCCTGTGGTGGACATTAGCCTCTCTGTGGCCATTTATCAATAACGTAAAATTTATGGGAAATATCTCTTTTTTTTCTCTTTCTCTTTATCACCATTATCCCACTTCTCATATGACTATCGACTGTGATTGATTTTTAGGAGTGTGTGGGTAACTGAGAAGACCACCTTTCTCTCTGTTTCTGACTCTTGATTTTCTTGGTAATATTAACTCCTTTTATACACCTATTCTTGATAACTTGTGAGAGGTTTAAGCTTATTCTGTGAGATTTCCTCCCACCCTCTTTGTACATTGTTGCCCTTCTAATGATCCTTCACAAAAATTCCTAGTGCCTTCTTAGGGCTAAGGTCCTTTCTCAGTTTGGAAAGTGATCTGATAAATAGCATGATAATATGGTAATTCATCTGTAACTTAGTGGTTCATCTATCTATGAGATTGCTGGAAACATAAGTAGCAATCTATTGAAATAATGTAAGTTATTTTCATATTAAAATGCCAGCAATTAAACATGCCTCAGGGATACTTACTGCTTTCAATAATGTCCTCTTTGACAACAGATTGAAATTGGGACACTGCATAACCAAATTTTAGTCACATGAGAAAGAAAGAAAAATTTTCAGGGATTCACTATTGACTTTTTTGTTATTGTTAAAATTACAGTAATAAAGCAATTCCGTAACTCAAGTATGAACTTTTTTAAAAAACTATACTTAACATGTTACAAATGAAAAATTATACATCTGAAATAGAATTCATGGAATCTGTGCAACTCTTAGTATTACTACTATATTTTAAGTCTTTCGAGAATGGAGCAAAACTTTTTAGCTTTGTATTTTAGTATATTAGGTAACTATTTAAATATATTGATATATAGTAACAGACATAACTATGTATCTTAAAATTTTGATGCTCACATAGTATTATAAGGAGAGAAATCATAGATTACTAATTTCATGTTCTCATATCTCTAATTTTCCATGACACTGTATTTAGCAACAATATAGCATTAATTGCTTTATATTTTTGCCTTGATATTTTAAAAGATTATGTCGTATATATATTAAATTTCCTATATGTTTATTTCTCAAACATGTATACTTGATTCAAAACAGAACATCTGTGCTTTGGGGAAATGACAGTTTGCTATGTAACAGTCACCTATTGTCATTGTTCAAAGAGAAAACTTAATGTTGCTTCTCAGCAAAACAAGAACAGATGGCCTTTTACAACTCATACAATTATCAATAATATTTTACTACATTTCTGAATTTATATTTATAAATTTTATTCCGAGGAATGGAGAAAGAACATATATTAGTATTAAAAATAATTCTAAACTCTGAATACTAAAGGTACAGAAAAAATGGTTTTAATTTGTCGTTTATGTTTTTAAAAACCCATCTCACAAAATAACATTTTCTACAAAGGGTCAGATGGTAATTATTTTTCACTTTGCAAGTAAAATATTTCTGTTTCAACATTCAGTACTGTTCTTGTGGGAAAAGCTGCCACAGACAAAATGGACACCTGTGATTGGAACTGGATTTAAGCTGAGGAGCTCTAGTTTGTTTACCCTTGCTGCAGACACTATTAAGGGAAAGTCTATCAAAAATATTTTTTGCTTCATTTTGTGGACCAACCTACTGTTTTGAAGGCAATTCAACTGGAAATACTATTGAGATCTCTCAATATTGGTAGTGACAAATATTCAGAATGAAATTAGTAATGAATCTACAGTGACTAGAGTGAAAAGAGTTCGCACTAGTTTCAAACTAGTTCTCAGGTGCCCATGTAAAAGTAGTATAATTTTTTCCTAACCCTGTTTTAGTGATATCAATTAATAAATGTCCATTGGCACTCTCCCAAGGTGATGTGTATAGAGCAGATGGTTAAGGACTGGCACAAAGTCAAAGGCTGAGTGTATTTTTGACTGGTTACTCATTGCCACTTTGATACCAATATGGGTATCAAGTGAGTATCAAAATGGGAATCATGGGCATTTGCTTTCTATATTAGATAAAGGAAAAAATAGCAATCTGCTGTTCTTTCCATTTAGACCAATCTAAATTGATTATCTTCCTCATCTCCCATTTGCCCTGTCACACGTCTCTCTTAAACCATAATTTCAGAGGTAAAAGTATTTATACATTTTTGCTGAGTTCAAAGATTTAATGTGCTGAGCAACATATCATTCAAGGAGCTGACCTGCAATATTCTGATTGATAATGGAAATGTTAATGTATTGTTGGCATTCTTATTTTTGGTCTAACGTAAGCTAATAACTAGAATCATTATAAGTGTACAGGAAAAACAAGGTGAAGTCGTTGAGGTCTATTTTTCAAGTTAATTGTATTATTGGAACAATGAATTGAATGGAGGAAAAATTCAATTTCATACTCCTCTGCTGGAAAAATGGGCAATGGAATAACCAATATCTGAACTCTATAATGCTATTTTTTGGATATAATTTTGCAAAAATTTTTATCCATTATTCCATCTCATATAATTACAAATGTAATACCTGATACTGTGGATCCTAAGTTGTCATTAAATGAAATATGCTGTTTCTCTAGACTTGTTAATATCTCTGCCTTAGTCTCCTTATTTTTCCTTGCATTCCATGGAGCAATCACTCACCATGGATCTTCTAGCTCTGTGTTTTGCAAGGCTCATACTGAGTCTAAAGCAAATGTGATAACAGATCCCCAAGACTAGTTGGGGATAGAACTAGAAAACATTGTTCTATTGTATCAGGACCCACTGGGTAAGTCTTTTTTATGTACTACTTAAAGGAGGGATAACATCCGGAGAGATTTAAGGGATCAGTGAGTGATGGGCAAGAAAGATCTGTGGCATAAAATAGCTACAAAGAACCATGGAATATAAAGTATATTGGTGGTGTTAAAATTTCAAGGAGGATCAGTGAGAAAAAAAATTTTAACTTTTTATACTGCTTAGAAAGGCGATCATGAAAAATCATTGATACAAAAATATTTTTTGTGCTAGTCATTGCTTATTTTCTGAAAGAGTTTTGGGAAGTTTGTCTTTATTATTTGCTTATTTATTTAGTCTCACAATAACCACAAGGGTGAAAGAATCATCACCATTTAAAAAGAAAGTAGGATGGAAGAAATGGCTTAAAGGAATAGAAGACATGTTTTGTATGTGGGGGTCTCAGGTTTGAGCCTCTGGCATCATATGGTCCCCTCTGAACACACCTTCACCCAAAGCCCTATTCCACACCAGGAGTAGGAGTAGTCCCATGAATATTGCCAGATATGACACATAAACAAACAAAAAATGAAGTGAAAATGCAAAGATATATTAGCTTATTCAAAATTACTTAACAGGAGTGCTGCCAAGCTGGAGTGTTAATTCCTGAGCCAATCTGTCTATTTAAAAAACAGCTACCGTTTATGCATGTTTTGCTATGTTCTAGATACTATACCTAAGCATTATATGTATTGTGTAATTCAAATACTACAACAACACTATGAGGTATATATTATTATTCTCACTTTTCAGAAAAGTCAATTGGGACTAAGAATAGCTGAATTACTCCTGAGGGGTCATGGCTAATAAGGGGTATAATTGGGACCTAAACCCAACCTGTCTAGCACAACAGGGTCCCTGAAATTCAGAATCATGTAACATGCCACCCAACAATATATGGAAAAGTTATGTATCCTTCCATGTCTTGGCAATCTCTTAGCTAAATCAGAGAAGAAAAGGATTGATTGTGGGTTTGGAATTTGTGGAAAGGTGTCCTCTTACAGGAACTTTGTAAAGGACTAGCATGTTTTCAGCCTTTGCAGGAAATTGGAATTGTCTTGTAGTTGAGCAAAAATATAACCACTTTATTTTTTGTAACTTGGTTTGGAATCGCACCTAGAAGTGGTCAGGGTCCACACCTGGATCAGTGTTTGGGGTTCATGCGGTGCTAGAGATTTAATGTGGTTCTCCTGCGCACAAAGCATGTGCGCCAGTCTATCAGGCATCTCTCTGACCTAACAAAGGGCTGTTCTTAAGGGCCAACTTAATCCAGCTATAGACTTGTACTTTAGTAAGGACTATAGGCTCATGTTGCAGGGATGTGCTAAAGATCGATACTATGGGGTGCATGCCTCGGTGATTTTTGATTTCAGAAGAAAATATAAAAGCTTTAAGAGATAGTAAGAAGTTAAGGGCATTTGTTTGAATTTCTTGCTTGAAGAGGAAGACTATGCCCACTATGGAATGAATAAAAGCCCATGACCTGTTGTGCTGCAAGATTTTACTTACTAGGTAGTTAGGTGCTTTGCTTTTTTTCTTCTTTTTGCTGAACCAGAGTACTACAGGGTTATCTGGCAGGATTTGGGGAGTTTGTACTTCTATATACCTCCCTTGCAACATGCCTGAAATATATATAAACATTAGAGATACATTGCCTATGGCTACCTATTTTATTCAGTCTTCTTTCTTAATCTATCTAGAAAAATGTGACCAATTGATTTTGAAACCATAGACGAATGGATTAAAAATTGAGTTATGTAAACACAGATAAGAAAATATGAAATCCTGCACTTCACTGCAACTGGGATGAAACCACAGAGTATCACACCGAATCAAAAGGAGAAATGTCAAATGATCCCTCTTTGTGAAGGATAACAAGCAGGGAATAAACAATGACCAATAAATCAGACCCTGAGAATCTGCCTCTAGAACCGAGTTTGCTAAGTAGGAGTGGAATGGCGAGGGCACCTAGAGAGCAGTGGTGAAATCCAGTTGATGTGGTTGCTGGTGTGGTGTGGTAACACTGTATGTCTGAAACATTAATATTAACAATATTGTAAAGTATGGACTGGAGCGATAGCACAGCGGGACTGGAGCAATAGCACAGTAGGTAGGGCATTTGCCTTATATGCGGTCGACCCAGGTTCGATCCCTCCTTCCCTCTCAGAGAGTGGGCAAGCTACTGAGAGTATCTCGCCCCCATGGCAGAGCCTGGCAAGCTCCCTGTGGCGTATTTGATATGCCAAAAACAGTAATAAGTCTCGCAATGGAGATGTTACTGGTGCCTACTCGAGCAAATCGATGAGCAATGGGTATGATAGTGCTACAGTGCTATTGTAAATCACAGTGACTAGATTTCTAAAATGTGGAATTGTTCACAGGGCACTGGAACATCTAGGGGTGATGGGAAGGTAAACAAACAGAACTAAGACAGAAAGGAAAAGGATAACTTTATTCAGTTTACTTTTTAAGTATCCATCACTGTCCTAACTTTTTTTTTTTTATAACCAGATAGCCAGATTTGAGCCAGATTTAAGTGTTGACAAGTCTGCCAACATTTACTGTTCCTCATAACACAACTGATTCTTTTGAATTTGGTCTTTAACTGAGGAAAGGGTGATTGCTATCATCTGGGGGTTTGCTGTGAACAAACTTTTGTAACATGAGACTTCCCTTCAACCAGTTTGATGCATGTAGATCAATGCCAGGTCCTGGCTTGTCAGAAAACTTGCCCCATTAAGTTTCTTGTCTTCTTTTACAAATGTTGTTTCCGCCAATGACCATTCTATGTTCCAGACATGTGCTTTATAGGTTTTAGAGGCTTCAGGGGTCTCTTATAAAATAAAATATCCCTGAGGGCAGTGATACTTTATTTTGTTTTTAAGCTCCTTAGTGGTAGCAAATTTTAGTTAATAGTCTTTGAGAGCAAGAAGGAGATTATTTGTAAGATTGTGATTACTATTATTGGAAGAAGATTATGATGATGTCAACATGTTTAAGTCCCAAGAATGATCTCAACATTGTAGAGATCTTTTTAAAAGGATAAATAGCGATTAATGTAGAGGCTATATAAATAGTATAGGAGTTAAGGCTCCTGTTTTGCACACAATCATCCCTGGTTTAATCCCCTGCACCCTATTTGGTCCCTCAAGCACCACCAGGACTGATCCCTGAACACAGAGCTAGGAGAAATTTCTGAGCACTGCTGAGTGTGACTATAAAAACAAGAGAGCGAGATGAAAAATAAAGATGTAAGGTGGTCATATGAAACACTGATGGGATCTAGAAAGATAGCACAGTGGGTAGAGTGGTAGGGTTTGATCCCTAGGACCCTAGATGGTCTCCATGTCCTGCCAGGAGTGAGCCCTGAGTACAGAGCCAGAAGTAAGTTCTGAGCACCATGAGGTGTTGCCCTAAAACAAAAACAAAAACAAAAAATAGTACAGTGGATAGTACACTTGTCTTGCATATGGCCAACCTGGGTTCAATTCCTGGTACCCCATAAGGTCCCCTGAGCCCTACCAGGAGTGACCCCTAAGCGTAGTGCCAGAAGTAAACCCTGATCTCTGCTAGGTGTGGCCCAATACCACTTTTAAAAAGATAAATAATGTTGAAAATTATTGTAGTAGATTTTATCATGTAAAATAGTATTAGTGTTGGAAGGGGTTTTAGAATTTGTCACTGGGGTACTTAAAGTTTTATTAAATTTCTTTTAAATAAAATATGACATTAGATGCATTTTCTAGTTTCCTTTTATAGCTGTGTATATGTTAGGTTACATATAATATATATAAATTTTAGTGTATTTAATTAACTTATGTGTACCATAAGATAAAATATGGTGTAAACCCTGAAGAAAATACATTCTAAACCAAATTTTGAAAGAAGTAATTGAAAAAAGTTTGGCGTTTAGAGAAGATGAAATAAGCTCAGGGTGAGTACTGAAAAGAGGGGGGAAATCACACACAGGCTCCTGGAGTGACCAATGTGTTGAGACTAGGATATGAAGTTCAAAACTTTCAAAATAAATGCAGAGACCAGCTGATGAAGTAACCTGGAAGGATGACTTGGGTAGTTGGTCTATAGGGTTCCTGGTAAACATGAGCAGAAAAATGACTGAATATGGAAAGTGAGGGGAGGAATGGGAATGAAACCAGGTCAGGACTGATTGGGGATAGACTGAAAGAAAATAGTGTCTGGTCACTCTTAGGTCACTTGTAGATCATGGATGACGCTGTGAAAATGTCAGACACAATGTGGAATTGTTCTCATTTGTTTTGAGAAAAGGCATCATATTTCTTTACTTAAGTCATATTGAAAATTCCCCCAAATAGCTAGGAAAAGACTAGATGCTTTCTCTCTTGGGGTGGCAGGTGAGGTTTCTGCTCTCAGTCCCCCTAGCTCATCAGCACAACTTCTTGAGCAAAGATGATGTCACTATGGAAGGTGACTTCCTCTGGCTAAGCTTGTAGAGTGGGTTGAGTGTCTCATTTGGGTAATCCGTGCCTCTTCCTTGAGATACGGCTCAGGCTTTCTTCTGCACATCTATGTTGAGATGAAACATAAATCGAGCCATCTTGTACAGGAAGCCATCTTGTGCTCAGTAGTTAGACAATGGTAAATAGATCCACAGAGCCAGTAGTTGACTTTATTGGGGCAGAACTATTTCTTTAAAATTCCAGATAATAATGAACTTAAATCTCAAAGGATTTTTTCTTTTAAATGAAATGATGTGTTTGTGTTTTAAGTCTTAGACTTCAAATATCTTACAAAATTCCCACCCCTAATTTCTTTAAGAAGAGAAAAGTAAAGAGAGTAAATTTCTTTAATCTGACCCATTCTTAGTAAATTTAGAGAGATAATGTCACAACTGGTGTTTGAAGGTAAAAAAAAAGGGGGGTCTATAGATGCTTCAGAGAGTCAGAAAAGCTTCTGTTTTCTTAGTTTTAAAGAACACACCCTTGGTATGTTTGGAAAAATTATGGATAGAAAATCTGATATTTTTCTGATATCTTTTCCTCTTTTATTTAAGATATAGGGAATCTCTTCTGTAGTGGGTTTTCTTAATTGATTCCAAAGGAATATATTATGCTAACAGATTGCATCTTTACAAAATAAAAAGACACTTGGCTTTCTGTTCTAAATTTCAGGGCTGGGGGTGCATCCCCACTGTTAGATCATACTTATTCACTCTGATGAAAGAAAAGGAGATTGAACATTAAAGCTGAAGGTCATCCATATAGTTGTTCCAATAGCAATCTGTGTACCTTTAACCCTGTGGAGGAAAAGTAATTACCCTTTGGCTTCTGGTGACCTCAACTAACCTTTGTTGAAGAGCCAGAGAAAATAAAGGCTGACCATCAGCCTGCTCTGGCTGCCCTGGGCTTAACCTGCCGTATGAATGAGGAACAACCCAACAATAGGATGAGAGATGTTGCCATGGAAATAGGCCTGGATGAAGGAGCAAAAATCAGAAATTTATCACAATTAATTGTTTTATTAAGAACCTCCCATCTTTTGGATTTTTCCCCTGGGTGGGGGGTAGTGGTGGTGTAAGATGTGCTTTCATTTAGATCTTATGAAAGAAAATGTCTCCTCAAATAAGTGATGTAGCCCATAAGGTAAAACCATTTAAAAATGTGGCTCAAACTGGTGAGCTTTTTGAGATGAAGGATCTATAACTCCTCAGAATCTGTGTGGATGAAAATGCAAACAGTCAGGTAACAGGCCAAAAGCCTTATGCTATCAGGTGAATTAGTTGAAGTTCAGACTTAGATATTTGTCTTAAAATATTTTTAATAGACTGTTGCTTGTGTTTCTATGCTTTGACAAAGCCTGAAAAAGTTCAGGTAATCATATTAATAGCCTGTTAGTAAATATAAATGCATAGCTGTATTTTTATTGTTAAATAGCATCAAGAACTGTACGTATTTAAGGTGAGTTTGTTTAGAAAATAAACAATTTTTAATTCAATTAGGTTCAAATTAGACCAACCCAAAATTCTTGGGCTGCTATAGACTAATTCAAAGAAGTAGAACAAGCAGGAAATATATTTTAATGGAAAGTCTACAAGTTATCTCTTAGGTATAAGCATATATATTTTGGAACAGTATTTATATTTAACATAAGAATATTTTATCTAGGTTTTTTATTTTCATTTTTATTTTAATGCAATGTTGAAATTAGACATTACAAATTAAAATGAGGATTTTTAGTTAATTCCATCACTTATTTTTATTAAGGAGATGAATTGTTAAATAAAAATTGAATATGAACTTTTCCTTTTTCTCTGTTTTTTGGTTAGACCAGCAATGTGAAAAAAACATTTGTTAGATTTCCTAAATAGTGAGTTATTTGTATTTATCAGTTTTTTAAATAATTTGAGATACTAAAACAAAGCAGGCAGTTAAGCTCAGATATTGATTTTTTCTTTAATGGGTATTTCATCAGTGAAATTGTAACCACTGATAAAGAATAATAAACCATGGCAGGTGTTCACTGAGACCCTTTTCACAATGAGAAAATTAGCTTTTTCTTTTTTTTTGCTATTTTTTTGTCACAGCATAAGATGCCAATATGAGATACATTTGTGTATATTTACTTTAGATATTTGTAAGATATTAACCTCAAACTGGGAATAAAAATGATTTGGCTTTTATTAGAACTTGGAAACTTACATTTCATAGGCATAAAACTTTATAAACAAAAGGACCTTGTTGGCACTCTGTTAATTTACAATAAAATCCAGTTTGTGGGCTTCATGTTTACCTCTCTCCTGCCTGCAGTTAGCTTATCTCTCATTTTATGTATTTCTCCTATTGTTAGGGCCAGGGTGCTCCGTTTGCTAATATTCGAGCTACCTTATGGCCATAAAGCCCATTTCAAATAATAGAATAGATACAACTAGACTCATTAAATTCTCTCTGTGGGCTTTGGCAGGTTTATATTTTTCTCTGCTATAAGATAACAGTTTTCCTTAAGTGGCAGCATCACGTTTCTAAAAATAACCCTTCAACGAGGTCCTGGATGTGCTTACCTTACAGTTCAACAGCACCTTGCTTGTGATCATGCTTCTTCATTTCCATGTGCTTTAGTTTTCAGACAAGCTCATACATGCTTGTAGGGTGCTAGGAACATCCCTTCTGGCTGAGGGACCTGCAGTGTTGAGCTTGGTCTTCACAGTTCTCACTATATTTGGACCATCTCCAGAGTTTCTGTGTTTATTAACCCTCAGCTGGCCAGCTTGGCAGAGGCAGCAGAATCAAAAGTGAAGACGGTAAGGGGTGTCTGTGATTTTACCTGTTTGGGCAGAGCAGTGAGAGGGAGAATGATGATCAAGATCGAGATGTGAGAGACAATGCTATCTGTCCTTATGTGGCTGCAGCAGACCTCTACTTGGCTTTCTCCATTCAAAAGGATTATGCATAGTTTCTTCTGGCATGCGTAATCACTTCTTTATTATAATTACCGAGAGATGTTTCACTGTATGTAGCTTATTTGTGCAAATGTTCTAGTTTGTTTCGAGGAGTATCTTATATCTTTGTTTTTATAGAAACTCCCCTCAAATAATTTAGCTAAGAGCAGACTAGATGATCTCTCAGTGAACAGATTTGTAAATGAAGATATGAGAGTACTTATTATTTTACAACAAATAATGCTTCAACTTAACTGTTCTTCAATAACATCTACAGGAATTGGTATTAAAGTAAGAGGATTCACTTAAAAGGTGAGAATAACCAACAATAGTTCTTTATATTTTTCTAGCTATTTGTACTTCTGATATTCAATCCTGAGTATATAAATGACCTACAAAGTAAATACACAAACTCTGCGATTTAAGGAGGAACTTAATATAATATCAAAATAGTAACAAAAATAGTTATGTGATGACTGAAGGAAAAAATTAAATAAGGTATATGTGGAGAAAATGCTAAAATTTGCCATATAGTATACTTAATACGTATTGAAAAAACAACATGGTATTTGGGTGACAGTCTAAGATAATTCTTATAAGTTTAACATGAAAAATTAAAACAAATATGGCATTTTGCCAACAGAGTTTATTATAATTTTTACAAGGTAGACATGCATATTCTTTAACATGAAATTTTGTCAAGAGCGTTTGAATCAAATGGTTACTTTCAACTGAGTGAGGTAAAAGACTCTTTTAATAGCTTATGCATTCTAATGCTTCTAGTTCCAAATTAAGGAAGCATTGATAATGTTGTTATTTTGTCACATTCAGTATTTAAAATATCCTCCCATATATTATGCAAAGAGCAGTGAATCACATAGAGAATATAAGATATTTTAAGGGAACACCTAACGGTGATGTTAACTAACACTGTATGTAGGCTAAAGGATGGAAACACATTATTTAAAAAATTATACAGCATCAGAGTTCCCCCATATCAGGACATAATTCAGTCTTTTTCAACAGACTGATGAAAATTTAATGTAGTTGAACTTCCTATAGTTTCAACTGAGTACAATGTAGGAAGAATGCAACTTATGAAAATAAATTTAGGATTATTTAAATACATCTCAATCACCAAAGATATTCCAGAGAAAGGGTCAAATTTGTCTTTCATGAAGCCTTCTATGGTTCATCCTGAGTTTGAAGGAGAAAGTAGAAATTTTTTAAAATATGTCTTATAAAGATAAAAACATCTATGTGTGCATCATATGTTATTTACATATGTAAAGTAAATGCTTAACCCAGTTTAAAGGCGTAGACACCAGCATTTATATACAATAATAGCATTTATCTAGCTTCAAAATATCTGCCCCTTCACCCAAGCACACAACCACAGTTAAAATCTAAGCTTTGAGCAAAACCACCAGCTTTCCTAAAAGTTACCTGAAGGATTAAATACCTTATATGGTGCAGCATCCTGGATTTCCAGTTAACCAAGCGAACTCTTTTTTCCAGCAGAAACTCCTGAGATACTGTCTGCAAGCCTTTCGAGCTGGTCTTCTTATGAAGAAGTACTGGATGTTTAAGTTTTTTCTTTTTTTTAAATCCTGTTGATAATTTGACTCTCTGTCAACTAGTGCTTGTCGACCCATCGGCCCATCACTAGCCTTTCTTAGGATGGAGATGACTGGAAGGTTGAAGGGCTGCAGGTCATGCATCATTCTCCTATTCTCAGTGTACCTTAATATGAACATGGCATCATGACTGAGGAGAGGAGGGAGAGCTGAGCCATCATATATCCTACAAATTGCAGGCTTTTCCTGTGTCCTGCAGTGCTGGAGAAGGGGGATTATTGCTGCAGAAAAATATCCAGCCACACTGTAGAAATAATCACCACAGATCAGCCTGCCCCTCAGCACCTCTCGCTCTCTCCTCCTTTCTCTCTCTGTCTCTCTCTTTCTCTCTCTCTCTCTCTCTCTCTCTCTCTCTCTCTCTCTCTCTCTCTCTGTCTCTCCTACTCTCTCTTTCTCACTCTCTGTGCGAGGCCCCAGCTGATTCAGGCTGCATCCATCCATACATAAATCATTCCCCTTATTCTATTGGTTACATGGTACATGGCAAGTATTGATTTTTTCCGTTGCCTCATTGCTGGAGAACACTTGGTTTTTGTGAGACAGAGAAGGAAAGAAATAAATAAAAACAATCTAAACCAACCTACCAACCAAATAAGATCCTCACCAGAGTTTTGTCTAGCAAAATAATAGCCAAGCATATCTGTACCATATTATACACTAAATGTTTTTTAAAGAAGATTCTTTTCGAAGGTCCCTTACTATTATTTGCTTCTTCCAATATATCCTGTCTCAAAATAAAAAGAATTGTTCTTAGTTGTGAAGAGGTGGGGGTCATATACTGGGAGGGAGATGCTCTCTAATTTGCAGGGCAAGGAGGCATCTAATTGATCACAGCTGATCCGGGGGAGTGAGGGAAAGTTTAGTTAAGATATAACTCAACTTAAAAAACAAGACTAAGAAGGCAAACTGATATCGCATGGCCGAGGGACATGTAAGGACAGAGAACACGATGTTTATCTAGGTTTATTTTCTGTGGTGATGAAATGTGCAAGTGTGATTTGTTTGTTGTGTGAAGTGTAAATATAGAATGTGCCAAAATATATGTCCCTAATACACAGGGACAGGGCACAGCCAAAAAGTGAGTATGTCATAGCTTAAAATTCTGACATATGTTTATGGGAGATCAAGTGTGCTTTGGAACCTAAGTAAAAGCAAGTAGTATTCTTAATATATTACATGTCACAAAGACCAATTTATTTTAAAGTAATAGTATCTCTTGAACACTAATAGATTTTTACTCCTGAAATATCAAAATGGCTTCTTTATGAAGCAGTACTTTCTAAAGGTTAGTACCAATATACCAGAAAATTGTTACAATGAAGAAATAATTAAGAGGCTGTAAGGCAAAAGTAGGTGTAAAAAGTTTGTAAAAAGCATTTGTAAAATTATTATTATTGAGATAATATGATTTACAGTGGGGCTAATATTTATGCTTTAAGAATAAAATGTTACTGTACCACACCCACCACCAAAGAGCCAATACTTCTTCATTGTTCATCCTACGTCCCTTTTTGTCAGCACCTTTACAACTGTCCCTGACATCCACCCACCTTTTCCACCTGACTCTTCACTTGGCAACCTTAGTTCTGTTGCCAGCATCTGAGGATTTGTTTTCACTGATCATTGTCTGTTGCATTGCTTTTATTCTTCACATACCATGTGTGAGTGAGTTATTCCAGTATTTGCCTTTCATGTTTATTTTCTTAATATGACATCCTCTAGTTCTATATGGTTAGACTTGATATTTTCTTTGAGATCTTGGCCCTATACACAGGAGTGACTCCTGGCAGAGCTTGGGTGGGATGTGGAGGACCATATGAGGTGCTGGGAATCCAACTGGGCTCTGCTACATAAGGTTTAACATTTTCTTACAGCTGAAGAATATGTCATTATATGTATATATATATAAACTGTAATCTCATTCATTATTGCCACTAGTACTGAAAAAGCCCATATAAAATTTTATAAACCTATATAAAATTGAATATCAATCTAAAAAACGGTAAAATTTGGGAACAAAAATAATTCAGTACACTGAAATTTTTTTTTGGTGTCTCCTTAGAATCATCAGTTAACAAATTTACCATCAACAAATTGTTTATGAGAAGTGCAATGGCTTCTTTAACCTACTTATGGCTTAAAAGAATTCCTTTCAACCCAAAACCTTTACTCTATGCCTGAGTATATTAAGTTAAACTTCACCAATCTCAGAAGTTGTACTAGAATTTCTTCTCTGTCATCCCACAAAACCTGGAGAATTCTTCCCCCCTCCTTTTTTTTTTTATCAGTTTACCCTCTTTATTCGTCCATATTTATGGCATGGTCTGCCTAACAGAGATACTGCAGAAAGGAATTGCAAGGGTGATATCAGTTGGTGTTGAGGCCATAATATCTGGGTGTTTGACCCATAAGCACACACAATAACACTCTTACTTTGTTTTTATATTGCTATTTTTTTAATTGAAGGACGCTATATCACTACATAAAAATCTTGCTTTATCTAAACTACAATTAAGCATTTGGAATTAAAATGTGGGAAGAGGCCTTTGGAGTTTTCTCCAAATTAATACTTTGTTGCTGTTTTTTGGTAGTTTTAGTTTTGGATTCTAACTTTGGTGCATATTATTTCAATAATCTCCTACCCACATACAGTAAGTCTGTTTCTCTGCCTGCAAAATGGTGGAGTTCACAAAAAAAATTTGAGCTTTTTAGATTGAATGGGAGGCTGGACAATAACATAACAAAAAGTTGCAGAAAGCCCTTTGAACCTGATCTCTTTCTTTTTTCAGATTCAACAACTTGAGCAAATGTTTATTGACCATTTACTCTGAGCTGGTGATTTACTAAAGTGAGGGAAGTTGAAAGCTAAATGCCCTCTTCCAGCAAAGCGATCTCTGAGCAAATACACAGGTGTCCAGCAGAGAGGAGTGGCTCATGTAGTGAGTCTTAACAGGGAGCTGCTCTTTCATTCTCCGCACACACCTATTTTTTTTTAGAAAATTTATAAAATTGCATTAAACTGGCCAGATTAGTTGTTATTTTAATGTTTTATCTTCATTAACTCTAATAAGGTTTCAAATGGTTAGCCCTGAATCTTTCCCACTGCACACTCAATAGGCATTTGCTGGTATTAGTCTGGCCTTCAAGAAAGGTGATTATAATCAACACTAATAATTACCCCCTTGGTCGAAGTTCTGTTGACCACCTTATAGGGTTGTTTCCATTGAGGGTTATCTAATTCCTGCTTTGTGTTTTTGTATTCCACATATGACTTAAATCTGCTGTTTAATCCTTCTTTTTGACTCCTTCATGCATAACTTCTTGTCCACAAGTTTTTCTCTTTTTTCCTCAGAGCTGATTAGTATTCTTTTTTTGTATTTTATACCACAGTTTCTTGACCTACTCAACTGCTGTTGGACACTTGGGTTGTTTCTAAATCTTGGCTATTGTATGTAATGTAGTGATGAACATAGGGGTCCTTTTGTTTTAAATTTTGTGTTCTTGGGGTAGATGCACAGGAGTAGAACTGCAGAATTGTGTGGATACTCTATTCATAACTTAAAAAAAGTTCCAAAGTATTTTCCAAAGAGGCTGAACTAAACAGAAATTCCACCAGCGGTGAATTTGTAGCCACATTCCCAGCAACATCTTTCATTTTTGAACTTTTTGATACAAGCCATTCTCACTACTGTGAACCAATATATTTTTATTGCTTTGGTTGCATGTCCTGATAATCAGTGATGATGAACATTCTTTTCATATTCCTGTTGACCATTTTATGTCATCTTTGAGAAAGTGTTTATCTACTCTCCTTCTCTTTATTTTAAAAATGGTTTTTATTTTTGTTGAGTAGAAAATAAGTTTTAAGTTTATTAGTGTCTCACTTCTTAACTCTGGCTTTTAGAACCATGTAAATTTAAAAAATATTTTAAAATAAATTTGTTTATTATTTTTTATTAGTAAATTTTTCTTTGGTTGCCTATTTTATGTATCTATAACCTAGGTTGTGTAAAAAATTTCTCAGGTGAAAAGGGTCCATGGAAAGAAAAATTTAAGAAACTCTCAACTAGTGAAGATTAACAAGGAATTTGTGTGTGTGTGAACCTTTTAGAACATGGGTATAAATTTTTAAAAAAAATTTTATTAGTAAATCACTGTGAGGTACAGTTACAGACTTATAAACTTTTGTGCTTGTGTTTCAGTCATACAATAGTCGAGTACCCATCCCTCTACCAGTGCCCATTTTCCACTACCAATGGTCCCAGCATCCCTCCCACCACCCTTACCCCGTTCCCTCCACCCTACCTCACCTCTGTGGCAGGGCATTCCCTTTTGCTCTCTCTCTCCTTTGGGGCGTTGTGGTTTGCAATAGAGGTATTAAGTGGCCATCGTGTTCAGTCTATAGTCTACTTTCAGTCCACATCTACCATCCTGAGCGGACCCTCCTAGCACCCTTTACTTGATAGTCCCTTCTCTATCTGAACTGCCTTTTCCCCCAGCATGCGAGGCCGGCTTCTAAGCTGTGGGGTAATCCTCTTGGTATTTATCTCTACTGTTCTTGAGTGTTAGTCTCCCTTTCTGTTACTTTATATTCCACAAATGAGTGCAATCTTTCTATGTCCCGCTCTTTCTGACTCATTTCACTTAGCATGATACTTTCCATGTTGATCCACCTGTATGCAAATTTCATGACTTCATCTTTTTCTAACAGCTGCATAGTATTCCATTGTGTAGATGTACCAAAATTTCTTTAACCAGTCATCTGTTCTTGGGCACTTGGGTTTTTTCCAGATTCTGGCTATTGTAAATAGTGCTGCAATGAACATATAAGTGCAGATGTCATTTCTACTATACTTTCTTTTTTTGCTTTTTAGGTCACACGCAGCAATGCACAGGGGTTACTCCTGGCTCATGCACTCAGGAGTCACTCCTGGCCATGCTCGGGGGACCATATGGGATGCTGGGAATCGAACCTGAGTTGACTGCATGCCAGGCAAACGCCCTACCTGCTGTGCTATCGCTCCAGCCCTTCTACTATACTTTTTTTGCATCTTTGGGATATATTCCCAGAAGTGGTACTTCTGGGTCAAATGGGAGCTTGATTTCTAATTTTTTGAGAGATGTCCATACTGTTTTCCAAAAGGGCTGAACCAGTTGGCATTCCCACCAGCAGTGAAAGAGAGTCCTTTTCTCCCCAACTGCGCCAACGCCAGTTGCTTTTGTTTTTTTGGATGTGGGCCAGTCTTCGTGGTGTGAGATGGTATCTCATTGTTGTTTTGATCTGCATCTCCCTGACGATTAGTGATGAGGAGCATTTTTTTCATGTGTCTTTTGGCCATCCGGATTTCTTCTTTGAGAAAGTTTCTGTTCATCTCCCCATTTTCTGATGGGGTTGGATGTCTTCTTCTTGTGGAGTTCAACCAGTGCCTTGTAAATCCTTGATATCAACCCCTTATCAAGTGGGTATTGGGTGAATATCCTTTCCCATTCTGTAGGCTGTCTTTGTACATGGGTATAATTTTAAGGAAAGAAAATGCTTGAACATTCTTTAGGACAGGTCTACATACCCGTAAATGGAGTTTACTGAGGGTTAGGTTTAATTGTGAAAGTGACAATTCCAGCCTCAGAAAAAGGGATTTTCAAGCAAAAGGAACCTGAGCACTCTCTCTGAAAAATGATGCCTCTTCCGGTGAGCAGTAAGTCTGCTTACCTTAACTTTTAAAGGACCCAAAGTATCATTATTTTTATATCTATTCTATTCAAATAGTTCCATATGAGGCAATAAAAATAGCTAGTGGACTTTCTTGATCTACTCATAAAGTTTCAGATAGAAGTATCATTTTGGACCAATTTGATTATCTTATTCACATCTGACTCATTAGAGGAAAAAGCTGTTTTATACATGTTATGATGGACTAAAATAAGATTTTCTCATTCTGAATCCCCTCCTGCTCAGTTTTCTGGTCTCTACAACACAGAATGACTTACAGTAAAAAAAAATTAGCTCAGGTCAGGACAAGAGCTCAAGTGTGAAGAGCACAGGCCTAATTATGTGCAGGGACCTGACTGTGGTATTGAGCTCTATTTTATCCTCTCGCTCTGCAGGATGTGGTCTTGGTGACCTGTGAGCACTGTGAGAAGTATCACCATGAGAAGCACTCCGAGAGATCCCAAGCACTACTTGTTTGGGGGTGGGAGTAATTTTTAAAATGAGGTATTTTAAGATGTAACAACTATTGATACTAATAAAATATTGATACACATTTTCATCAGGTATATATTGTGTCTTCTCTCCACTAAATTTGTAATAGTTTTTAGTCTTTTGACTGATATACTAACCGATTCCCAACTGAGATCCAGAAGATTCATTATAACAATGCCAGCCTATTAACACACATCCCAGTAAGCCCTGCTTCCCAGTCAATCACTCACTCCCAAGACTGCATCAGAGGTACACCAGTACCAGGAAACATCTGCTCCCAAGTTATTTACACTATTGCATAGCCAGGTGGGAAAACAAAATAGATGTAGGTGTCCTGTTGGGGAGTTAGCACAACTATAAACTATTTTAAAACTCGACTGATAAGAAACAAGCTAATGTTAAGTTACCTGAATATATTGTTCAGATAAGACTCCACTCCAGGGAATCCTATTCTATAGGTTAAAAGTAGTTATGACAATTATCAATCAGCAGGCCAATTCATCTACATGTCTGTTAACCAGCTGAACAAGGACTGTGCACAACTCACACACAAAAGACACACATCTAATATTTAAGAGTTGAGAGAAGTCACAGCTGTATAGATCCTGCAGCCAGGTGGATTTAACGATTTTAATTAGAATCTGGATTGCCAGGAACTGCTGCACATGAAGAATCTTGTGGCAGAGAAGATACCAAAAATAGTTCCTTCTATAAAGCTGTCTTGTAGATATTTGGGGAAAAATAATTTCTCGTAGGTAAACACAAAGTACAAAATCTTGATGAAAATGAAGAGCCTGATGTACGTAGTCAAAATCAGAGAATAACAAAACAAAATTTTTTACTTCACAATTTCTACTCTGAAATGCTGAATTGCCTGGCTAGAGAAGAGAACATATACAACATTATCTTCCAGCACTGTGGCACATAAGCAAGAATTTAACATAAGCACCATCTTTATGCAGAAGAATTGGACTTAGATATCCTTGTTCTGAAGAACTTTATTATAAGCCAGGATTACTCACCAAGTAATTTCTATTTTGAACTCTGAGAGGGGAAAAAAAAGCAAGAGAAGTTTGTTCGCATACATTCTTCATATGCATATCTTTAGAATTTTTGAAATCTGACATTAATTTTTATTTAACTACATAGACACAAAACCACCAAATGGGGATAACATGTTTTCTACAAAGAATCAGCTAAGAACAGAGAGTCTGTTGTATATTGTATTGTCTAGAATAGTTTAAAGGAAACCTCATTGTATTCTTCCCCTTCCTACCTCTGCAAGACCCATTGGGGGCATATGAAAGACCTGTCTCTAGGAAATAGAATTCTAAAATGATGATAAAATTTTTTTCATAAATAAAAATACCAGTACCTCCACATCAATGTCACAAATTTTGAATCTTTACTTTCATTGCATTGATGCTGCAATTTGAGTGACTTTTTAAAATTCATATAATAAAATATAATAAAACACATCATATTATTTGATAGATTTTATTTTGGACAAACTGGGTGATATGACATCTGAAATAGTGTCTGGGACTGAGTTATCCTAAGTATGTATTTGTTGAATTAATGATTAGGTGAATCCAGCTTTATCTCATGAAATAGAAAGTTCTCAGTTAATTTGACTGATTTAAGAATTCAAATTTATATCTACTCTATGAAATTTGGCATATTAAGTCTGTTTAAGAACACAATATTTTTAGGAAAGTACTTCATTTTTTGTTATCCATTGATGCATCTGTGCTAGGCTTTTTTTTTTTTTTTTTAGAGATCCAGTGGTGAATGAGGCAGAAATACTATTGACTTTCAATAAAGGAAGAAAAAAATAAATATATAACAAAATGTCAAGTAATAATATATACCAAGAAAAAATAAAACAGAGAGGAGAAAGAATAAAGTGATAGAATAAGTTTCCTGAAGGAGGTGTTATTTGAGGAGAGACATTAATGGACAACACAAAAGAATCAGAAAAATCTGGGGTGTGGATTCTTTAAGGGGAAGGAAAGGCAAATGCAAAGATATCAGTAAGAGTCACATAACAATTATAATTTAAATATCTTATTAATAGAATCAGATCAAAGAATAGCTTCTAGGAGAAAGTGCAGATTCCTACAAGTTTTTACTTTGTAGGAGGAAGAATGTTGTGTTTAAGTTTCAGGAGGCATTTACTATAAGCCTCTTATTGATCCAATCCTAGGACTGCTATCTTTGCTATAGAATAACACTGTAGGAATCATCTTGAGCTTTATTCTGTATGTTAGTGTTTGAGACACAGAGCCTTTTGAAACCACATATTGTTTTCAAGATGCTTAGGATGCATATGATGTGACAGTTCTAGCATCTACATGACCTAATGCTAGAATTGTCGGTGGGCTTTTTATGCTACTCTAGTGGAGTAAAGACTGTAGGGACATATATTCTCCGCTTGCAACTTCCTGCTTCTCAGTGTGGAGTCTTCTACCCAACAGGAGCTCAATATATACATAGCTATACATATATACATGCACTGTATATTATACACAGAAACTGTATGTAAGTATAAATAAAACAAAGAACTTAGCATACACCAAAACCTACATAATGCCCTACTCACAGATTCTCACCCTGGTGTTTCAGAACAATATTTTAGGGGAAAATTCCATTAATGCAAAACCCGAGTTTCTAATTGAGCTCTCTCTATTTCTCTCTCTCTCCTTAGCATATCATACTTCATGCTGTAAGAGAAACTCTGCCTTCTATGGCCTGGCCTTTTGTTTCTTCTTGTGTTGTTCTTATCTATAAATAGTTCATTGCTTTTGCATTGGTCAAAGCTAAGAGAAAAAATATGGCCCCCACTTACTAGATAAATATGATTTTATGTCTATAAAGTAATGTGCTTTCATGAATTAATGTCTTCTTGATGAAAAAGATGTAAATATGAACTCATTTGTGGAATATAAAGTAACATAATATGATACTGACACCCAAGGACAGTAGAGACAGGGCCAGGAATAGTGCTCCATGGTTGGTAGCCTTCCTCATGAACTGGGGGAGAAGGCAGTTGGAATAGAGAAGAAATCACTAAGTCAGTGATGGTTGGAAAGGATAGTTTGGGATGGGACATGTTTTCTGAAAGTAGATAAAGGACCAAACGTGATAGCTCTCAGTATCTGTATTGCAAACCATAATGCCCCAAAGTAGAGAGACAGAGAGTATGGGGGAAATTATCTGCCATAGAGGCAGGGGGAGGGTTCAAATGAGGAAGGATACAGGGGACATAGGTGGTGGAAAATGTGCACTGGTGGAGAGATGGGTGTTCGATCATTGTGTGACTGAAACTCAAACATGAAAGCTTTGTAACTGTATTTCATGGTGATTCAATAAAAAAAGATGTAAATAGCTAGTTATCCCAGAATCATAATTTTCATTCATACTTTATTCATCTTATGATAATATGATAATTACATATTAATATTGATACATGTATATTTCATATAAATCTGTTCATGAGATACCATTCTGTTTATTCAAAAGAATATTTAAAAATAAATGATAATACTTCTAATCATGAACAGTAATGATCCTTAGAGAAATTTATTAGATTTAGAGAAAGAAGATATTGTTAAAGAACCTAAGTTTTAAAGTCATTTGATTCCAATGACTTTATCCTGTAGGACTCTGAATGACTAATTATTATTTATATTGGAATACTTCCCTCTTCTTCCTCAGGTAGCATGGGCAAACCTGGTGATTTTATTAATTTCTGAAAACTCAGCATGGGATTTTATTTCAGAACTTCACTTTATTTAATAGTGCTTTGTTGTAAAGAGGAAAAACTGTGAGAAAATAAAATTATCTAGAGTTTTCGAAGGTGTGAGACTTGAACACTTGATAGAGATAATAAATACATACTATTCTTTTCTCTTTTTTGTTTCAGTAATAAGTATGTTAATGGAATAGATTCATCCTTGCCACTTAACAGGACATAATAGGAGACTCCACAGTTCTCCAAGCAACTATTAGAACAACTAGTTATGCCTGGTAAAATGTAAACTATCTTCAGACTAATTCTAGTTAACAATATAAATTCGTAGGTTAAAGGTAAAATAGAAGAGCTGTATTATCAAAATGACTGGTAATATCCTTCACATCAGTTTTATATTTCAGCTTTTATATAAAGTTGAAGATGATTGGACAAAAAAGACTGATATTTTTTAGAAAAAAGAAACTTTATGCTAAATCTACATTACTGACATAAAGAAGTTTGCACCTGAGAAAATCCTTATTCTTCAAAAATGAAACATTCTGGTGTTTAATGGTCTCAGAGATTTATATAATAGACAAAATAATTTTTATCCTAACCTCTCTGTGACTTATGTGAAGTTAAAAGGCTAAGTTTTTACCTCCCTTAACCTCAGTACTCCCTTAAGGTTTAGAATAAACCTCAGTAGAAATTTGCTAATATGTAGAAAAAAGTTTGTACTATCATCAATCTTTAGGTCAAGCAATATTCATTAAGATTGTTATAGAGTAGATTTATAGGTCTGCGAATTGTCATCTCCCCTTATGTCTTGCCATCACTTAGTTAAAAAAAATAGCGATTTTGGTCTAGACTCTAATGTTTTCAAGTTTTATGACCTTACCAAATTACCTAAAATTTCTCATTTGAAGATTTGTAACTTCAAAATCAATTTTTAATCCTCAGCTTCAAAATGTATAATTAAAAATCTGTGTGGGGGCTGGAGCGATAGCATAGCGGGTAGGGCGTTTGCCTTGCACACACCAACCCGGGTTCAAATCCCAACATCCCATATGGTCTCCTGAGCACCGCCAGGAGTAATTCCTGAATGCAAAGCCAGGAGTAACCCTGTGCATCGCCAGGTGTGACCCAAAAAGCAAAAAAAAAAAAAAAAAAAAAAAAAATCTGTGTGATTTTTACCCTTTCTACTTTTAAAATGTTTTGTCCATTTCAGCTCCCTATTGTTCCCTCAGTATTCTATCTTGTGTTAAACCAAGTAGGATAAAGTGATGCTAAGACTTGTTAGACTGGACAAAAAAAATGGTACTAGGGATATGTTAAACCAAAAATGCTTAGGTGAAGCATGGTTGTGATTGAAGGCTGGGTGAACATGGAAAGTTTGGGTGGGTGGAAGATAACTCACCTCCCAAAATTCAAAAGTATACTGAGCAGTATTTAGTTAATTTTATTCTTTGGTTCTTTAACATTTGACTTTAACATTTAATGTAGGCAGAGAGAATGTTTATAAGATTTAATTATAGGATTCTCAGCACTAGGATCCAGAAGTTTCACACTCTACAACATCTTCAAATTAGGATGTCTTTGTGTCAAAATGTCAGTTCTAGCAGTTAGTTATTTTTATTGATCTTCTTGTTCTTGTTCTTGTTCTTCTTCCTCTTGCTCTTCCATTTCCATCTCTTCTTCCTTCTCCTCTTTCTTCACAATATTATTAATGGAAGTTTCATGTATACATCATTTCAACACCACACTGATCACCAGGGTCCCCATTTCCCTCCACCAAGTACCTAAGTACCCCTTCTCTTCCACACTCCATAAATGATGTTCTGTAAACCATTCCTCTAGTTCTGTTTCCTTTGGCCATTTATTTCTTCCTTACTACCTGTGTTTAGCTTCCACATATGAGAGAGATCATTCTGATATCTTTCCTTCTGAGTGACTTCACTCAACATGATGCCATGTAGTTACATCCATAAGAAAAATTGCATGATTTTTGTCTTTTATTAAAACTACGTGGTATTTCATTGTGTTTATACAGCATAACTTCTTGACATTTGTAATTGAGATTTTGGGTTGTTTGCCTATCTTGGCTATCATACTGAGAACTTGGCAGCTTCTTCTTTTCTGGTTATTGAAAAGTGTAGAATTCCTGGATGTAACCAGCACGCATTATTAGAGATAGATAAAAGGTGATTCTGGCAGGAGGAGACATTTGGAGAATGGTCAGTATCTGTCTTTGTAATCCAAAGGGTAATATATGAAGATTATGGAGAGTTCCAGGGAGATGATTGCTTGACTCAGAGTTGAAGACTACAGAAATTTCACATGCTATTACAAGTTTGGATTACTCTGTACTAAAATTGCCTCATTGGTTCAGGATTAGGAAACTAAAATGGTTGGAAACTTGGGATGCTAATAATTCAGCATACAAATAAGGATCTTTTGTTTTGTTTTGCTTTGGGGCCACACTCAGTGTTGTTCAGGACTTACTCTTAGCTCCTTGTTCAGAGATAACTCCTGGCAGTATTCAGGGTACTGCCTGACTGTGGGGTGTCGAGGTTTGAACCAGGTTGGCCACATACAAGGCAAGCACTACATCTGCTGTATTATTTCTCCAGTCCCACAAACAATAATCTTAAATGTACATAATTTTAGGAATGCAATTTCAATCTAATATAAAGATATCAATAAAAGTCTCTCTTCATTTTTCATAGCTAACTTCTAAAAAAATGTTACCACTCTATTTTTTGCTTTAATATCTTCCGATAGTTATCACATTAGTTCTGAATATGTAATTTTCAGGAGTTTAAATACATATTTCTTGGCTCTCATATTCAAATTTTAATTCAAACTTCTTGCTATAAAAATATGATAATTGGATACAAGCCACCTTTTTTGGATATCCACCACCTTTTACTCCTTTTTATCTATATTTTTCTCCCTCTCCTCTCTGGCTGTTTGGTTACCCCCACTTTTATAGGAAAATATTAATAATCTGTTTGGCCTTTCTTCTTGCTCATTGGTTTCAGACATAATGGGTAACTGCCTGTGGCTAAGATGGGTGGAGATGATCACTTCTTTAATTTCTTCCCTTCTCTCCTCTCACACCCCACAGTGCTCAGGCTTACTCCTAACTCTGCACTCAGGGATCACCCTGATAGAGTTTGGAGGACCATATGGATGCCTTGGATTAAACCTGGGTTGGCTGAGAGCAAGGAAAGAGCTTCACCTACTATGCTATCTTTACAGCTATATTTTCTTTTCTATTTTATCTACTATCTTTCATTTGTAAATGTATACTTCACATTTGTTGGTTGCATATGTTGAAATATCTGTAATGTCTATAATCAGTTTGATTATGGTGCATGATCCTTTTAATGTGTTGGTTTGTTTAGTTTGTTAATAATTTATTGAGGATTTTTGTATCTATATTTAGCTGCTTGAGTAGGCACCAGTAACAAACTTCTCCATTGTGAGACTTGTTACTGTTTTTGGAATATTGAATACACCACAGGTAGCTTGCCAGGATCGATATGCCAAAAACAGTAACAAGTCTTCCAATGGAGATGTTACTGGTGCCCTCTCGAGCAAGGGGACAACAGTGCTACAGTGCTACAGTGCATATTTAGCTAAAAGTTGACATTCAGTTTTCTATTTTAATATTGCTTTGCCTGATTTTGATGTCAAGTGTTCCCTTTTCATCTGTTTTCTTTTCTTTACTTTCTTTTTTTTCATTTTAAAATCAGGAACAAAACAAAGGTGTCCACTTTTAAAAAACATTTACTCAACATAATGTTTCAAGTTCTAGTCCAGGGATCTGATGAGGGAATAAAATGGGGGTATCTAAAATTTAAAGAAATAAGTAGAATTATTTCTGTGGATGATATGCATTTAGAAAACTCTAAAGACTCCATTCAAAGAACTACATGGTTAGAACTAATAAATTTTGTAAAGTTGTGCAGTAATATTGGAGTGTGGGGAAGGTTGGGTAGTTGAGGTCCGCTGCCGGGCACTTCCTACCCATTTTCCATAATTACCACACCATATTTGATGGAGTTCAGACAGTAGGCAACAAATCATAGAGTAATATACATATATATGTATACACACACACATATATATATACATATATATATATACACACACACACATACACACATACCTCTCAGAGAGCCCTGCAAGCTACCGAGAGTATCCTGCCTGCACGGGTAGAGCCTGGCAAGCTACCCGTGGCGTATTTGATATGCCAAAACCAGTAACGATAGGTCTCATTCCCCTGACCTTGAAAGAGCCTCCAATCGTTGGAAAAGATGAGTAAGGGGAGGCTGCTAAAATCTCAGGGTTGGGAGGAATAGAGATGTTACTGGTGCCCATTCAAATAAACCGATGAACAACGGGATGACAGTGACAGTGATACAGCGCAGTAGTATACAAACAAATGTACTTAGTCTTTATACTCAGTTTTTAACTGCCCAAAGTAAGGAAAATTTTTCTATTTATAACACATAGTTGTTGGGTCTCTGCTAAGAGAAAACAGATGTCAATTTTCATCAGGTGTATGACTTGTCATCCTGTTGCTCATCAATTTGCTTGAGCAGGCACCAGTAACATCCCCATTCTTCCCTGCCGCGTGCTAGTGTAGCCCAACGGCAGCTGATTGCTCCAGGAACACGAAGAGCCTCAAACTGTTCATTCAAGGTCTTGACAACGAAGTCTGAACATCTTGTAGGTGGGCGACCAGGTGTTCTTTTGACGTCCCATGGAATCCAGTCGGTAACAGTTCTAGTCCAGCAGTCGCCTCCAAAGCACATTACGTGTCCGGCCCATCTGATTTTTGATGCCTTGGCAAACGAGGGAGTGTCCCTGATTCTCTATCGTCAATGGATGTCAGAACTTCAGATTCCTTCTCTCACTTGAGTGAAATGTGATACTCCAAGCATAGCTCTTTCAATTCTTCTTTGGGAGACCCAAGTACCATTCTTATCCTGTTTTCAAACGGCCCAGGTCTCTGAGGTGTATGTTAGTGCAGGAAGAATGGTGGAGTAGAGAAGATGTGCCTGGAGCCAGAAGTTCTTTTTCTTCTTTGTAATTTTTCATAAACAACTTTAACAAAATAGGCACTTTTGTTTTTGTTAAGAGAACAAATTTGTTCTTAAAACAAGGGATTAATTTGTCTTCTTATTCCAGTGAGGTGGGCTGCAGTAATAGCACAGCAGTCGGGCTTTCACCTTTCACGTGGCCGACCTGTGTTTGATTCCTCCGCCCCTCTTGGAGAGCCTGGCAAGCTACCGAGAGTATGGAGCCCGCGTGGCAGAGCCTGGCAAGCTACCCGTGTGTATTGGATATGCCAAAAACAGTAACAATAAGTCTCTCAATGAGAGACGTTACTGGTGCCCGCTCAAGCAAATCGATGAGCAACAGGATGACAGTGACAGTGATTTTAGGGCTGGAGCAATAGCACAGTGATTGGGCTTTCGCCTTTCACGCTGCCGATCCGAGTTCGATTCCTCTGCCCCTCTCGGAGAGCCCAACAAGCTACCGAGAGAATCGAGCCCGAGGAGCAGAGCCTGGCAAGCTACCCATGCATATTGTATATGCCAAAAACAGTAACAATAAGTCTCTTAATGAGAGACGTTACTGGTGCCCGCTCAAACAAATCGATGAGCAATGGGACGACAGTGACAGATTCCAGCGAGGAACAGTGGCTTTGATTCAATGTAATTCTTCATATTTAACACATATAAACAGAATTCCTCCTTCTTTGGGTCTTCTTCAAATGTCACCTTAAACTGAGTATTCAAGAAAATGAGTGCTTACTTCAAGAAAAGATAGAGAAGAATTTTTCTACTTCAGCCATTTTATTTTAATTTTTGGTGATTCATACACTCCTTGTTAACATTTCAGCACCTGGGTGAGAGGATAAACAGATCCACAAACCGTATGTCCACACACTAAAGATTCTAAATCAGACTGGATGTTACATAAAATATGTCATAATGATAAAAATAATGTGATGGAAGTCAGGGTTCAGTAGAACTAGCAAAATGGTAAAGGTGACTAAACTGAGTTTGTACTGGTAGTAAATGCCTTAGTATTTTATTAATGGACCAATGATATTCAAATTAAATGCATACATTTTTCAATGATGTTTATATATGGTATTTGTAAGATATGCATATATCTGTAATATATAGGTTTTAGTTTATTTTAGGAAAATTATTATGTGTATTGTATTAAATATTTGGGGAAGGATGAGTAAAGAGAGGCTGCTAAAATCTCAGGGTTAGGACAAATGGAGACATTACCAGTGCTCGCTTGAGCAAATCGATAAACAGTGGGATGACATGATGATAGTGATGACAGTGGTGTTAATTAAGACACATAGAGTTTAGGATTCTGTGTAGAACTGAGTGTGTCTATAATACATTTTATGCATTTGTTTGTGAGTCTATGTGTGTTTGTGAATGCTATTTTAAACCTCTAAAAAGTTCTTGGTGAGAAATATTACAAACAATGACCATTCAAAGAGCAAGAGAGATTTTTGTTTGGGGCTGGAGTGATAGCACAGCGGATAGGGCGTTTGCCTTGCACACAGCTGACCCGGGTTTGATTCCCAGCATCCCATATGGTCCCCCAGCACTTCTAGGAGTCACCCCTGTGCATCGCCGAATGTGACCTGAAAAGCAAAAGAAAGAGAGAGAGAGAGAGAGAGAGAGAGAGAGAGAGAGAGAGAGAGAGAGAGATTTTTGTTCATTTTTGAATCACAATACACAGTGTTTTACTTAGTGTAAAAGACACTTGATAAGCACAGTTCAAGAGAAACTAGAAACTTTTGAAAGTGTTGCCATCTTTATTATTAAAGTCACAGGTTGTCCAATTTTTTTAATTTTTTTTTTTTTTTTGCTTTTTGGATCACACCCAGAAATGCTTAGGGTTACTCCTGCTCTTCACTCAGGAATAATTCCTGGCGGTGCTTGGGGAACCATATGGGATGCCAGGATGGAACCTGGTCCGCACAGAGCAAAGAAAATGCCTTACTTTCTGAACTATCTCTCCAGCCTTGGCTATTCAATTTTAGATCATCTGAGTAACATGTTCGTTCAGACCAGGGCAGACCCAAGTATTTCACTCTGAAACTCAGTTCTTGCAGATCTGTTCTATGGGTAGCCTATCTCAATTTAGTTTAAGAACTGTAGTAAACTGGCATCCTTAGATTTTCTGAACTGTTTATTACATAGATTTACATCATTTCTTTTCTTTCTTAATTTGTACTAATTTATTTTATTTATAGTTTATGTTGAGCTGGAGTGATAGCACAGCGGGTAGGGAGTTTGCCTTGCTCCAGTCGACCCGGGTTCGATTCCTCTGTTCTTCTCGGAGAGCCTGGCAAGGTAAGAGAGTATCTCACCTAAACTGCGGAAACTGGCAAGCTACCCATGCCGTATTCAATATGCAAAAAGACAGTAACAAGTATCACAATGGAGACGTTACTGGTGCCCACTTGAGCAAATCGATGAACAACAGGATGACAGACAGTGACAGTGATAGTTTATGTCACAGGAGGAAAGAGAAATGGAGTAGTTGGTGAAGATTATAGACTTCTTTCTGAAATCAGTTCAATTGTCAACGACTTCCCTGAATGTCTTCAAAAACCTCTTAAAATTGGAACCTCAAGAAACTGAACATGAAGATGAGCTAGTAAAACACACACTGAAGAAGGAATAGGGAGAACTGAGTTCTGTCATTTATTGTAGTGACTTTACTTAAGAACTTCAGATTTTTTGTCTGCTAAATTAAGAACTTTGTCACTGCAGCCTTTGCCTAAGTGATCTTTGTTGAAATGGCTCATTAAAAACAAAGAAAAAATTGCCCAACAAAAAAGTCTGATGACTGTAAGCAAGTGTATGACTCTTTGTAAACAATACAATCAAGTTATGTGTGACTTCTGGTCATTGTAACACAAAGAGAAGCATGGGAGGGGAGAATTAATTAAATTTTTATTTTTAAAATGTGCCTGAAGAAAAAGATGAAAAAAAAATGTGTCTGAAAACATCTTATTTACCACTTTTCATGTGATATGCTGAGTCTTCAGAGAAGCCAGAGTGTCTACTGTAAGAAGAATGCAAACAATTAATTTTAGTAGAATGGGATCGTTGGGATTACTGACTGTTTTTCAAGATACTTGATAAGGCACAAAGAACCGAAGAGTTCCTACTGAAGGAAAGGGGTGAAGGGGTGTTAGAAAAACCTTCGAGTGAAGGGATCCTTGGGAAGAGCACAAGGATTATTTTTAGTTCTATGTTTCGCAGTAATCCACGAGCTTTTTGGGTAGTAGCTTTTGATGAGTTTACTCTTCTCAGCAATGAAGATGACACTGACGATTGCAGTTACTATGGAAGAAGAGCCAGTGAGCATCAGACTTTGCTGTGGGCCAGCTCCGTTTGATTCATGTGTTTTTCTATGTCAGTAAATGATTCAGGTTTCAAATGGTGCATCATTTTTCCTGCAGTGGACCCAGGGGAGAGTATACCACTGAGCAGAGGTTTAGAGATGGATTTAGAGGCACATTGCTCAAGCTTTTAGATTACTTGTCTCATTAGCACTGGCAAGTCTGGTTAGAGGTAGAGGAAGGAAGGGAACCAGAGATGTTTGCTATGCAAATCACTTTATATCCGCAGATTCAGGGTCCTGTGAGAAAAAAAATTCCCATCCCTGATTATCAATCATTTTGCTCCATTCAGTATTGAGGCTAAACAGGGCAAGTTCTCAAAAAATATCCTATGCCTCAATAAATAGTTACTGAATGTATTCTATGTAACTGACATTTTCAAAACCTCTTAATAAGTATTTGTGGAGTTACTGAAATTAATTTAACTAATCAAATGCCAAAGCAAAACCAAATAATTTATATGAATATTTGGTTTCATGAAATAGAAACAAATATTGATTAACCTCTAACCACACTTTATATCAATGCATCCCTTCCTGAATAGCTTAAAAATGCTGTCCCACGAAATAATGACTTCTGTCTCTGTAAAATATTTACTTGTTATGTAATAGAGGAAATGAAGAGTGTTTTTATTTTTTTGTTGTTGTTGTTGGCTTTGTATTTTTCCTGGATACTCTTTATTTCAGCTTTTTTTTTAGCAATCTTTATGACTTTTCTCATATATTTAAAACATGTTCTGGGATCATCTGTACAACACGAAAACATAAGCTGTGCTGCAGGTAAAAAATTACCACTCAAAGTAATGATGATATCTGTACCCCCAAAATTACATTCTAAATAGATAAAAGTAACAACATTTTCTCTTAATATTTATGCTATAGTATGAGAGCGAGGTTTATGATCGAGAAAGACATTCAAGTCATTTTGATAAACCATATATCAAAAAATAAACAGAGAATCCTTCTTATTATAGTTTGAGTATTGGGAAAGAAAGAAAGTTATCGTACATTGTTGAATTCTAAATTTTTTATAATATGGATATAGTTTCATTAATTAATAACAAATCAAACTTAAATGATTGAGTTCTCTGCCTTTTTATTAGATGAAAAAAAGGAATTTTTCAACTCTAGTCTTTAGCCATATAATATTAGTATGTGCGTTTGAAAATCATATGCAGTAAAGGTAGAAAAGTTCTATTTATTGTGTTACTTCTAAGACATAAACCAGACCAAAAATGTCACAATTCTTTGTTATAGATTGATTTCCAGATTAATCTAAACTCTACCATTTGAGTCAGTCGTTTTTATTTTCAGGTGTTCATAGAATTTTTGGGTAAGATTCAGTGGAATAGCATTTTCTATTTGAAAATAGTTAACACAATTATTAAAAATATATTAGAAAAATGCAGAAGATCTAAAAAGTAAAACTTCAGTGGAAAGAAACTATCTCAGAGCAATTTCGGCTTCCTGCTTAATACAGAAAAGGGGGAAAGTTGCACTGGAGTCATTTTTTGAGCAGCAAGGTTAATCTTTAGCTCTACTCAGTCATGTTATTTCTGTAAACAGAACTTTATAATGTATCCTGACCCAAATTTTATGCTGAAAGTTCATGCGTTTCTTTAAATTATGTATTTTCCTTACTAATAACATTCCTGTATTTGAAATTACTCTTAATGTGTATTTTAACCACTCTTTGCAATTTGATTTTACTCATTTATTGAGCACCAAAAAGGGCTTTAAATGTGTATGGGTGTTTCCAGACATGAGACAGTTTGCTAGTTGAGTTTATTCATACAATCTGATGAGTTCAAAGTCACATATAAGGTGGTGAAAGTAGAGAAAAGGAAATAAAAATAAGTAAAATAAATTTAATTTAGCTTAAATAGTAAGCTAATGTTCATAAGAATAAATTATGAAATCCCCATTAATCATCGATTTCTTGAGCCGGCTCAGTAACCTCTCATTCGTCCTTTCCCTGAGATCTTAGAAGTCTCTCTCGACTTGGCCCTCCCAAGGATGTCACACTGGAGACTCTTTCAGGGTCAGGGGAATGAGATCCAGCTTGTTACTGGATTTAACATATGAATACACCATGGGAAGCTTCTCTGGATGTTGGCCATTGATGGAATTACATACACCTGGCTTCCTCTGCCGGTACCTTCATGCGTGAGGCTTGTCTGAACATGTGGAGAGGGGCCTTGGGCATGGCTGTAGCTAGGTTCCGATGGTCTTCGGCCGCCAGGAGCTCTGCTCGGGGTGGGGAGGGAATCTGGAGCCCATCCCCTCCAAAGAGCTCCCGGGGAAGACAGCCAGGCGTGAGGGCAAGAGACTCTCTGCATCGCTCTCTTATTTTTTTATAAGAATAAATGACTTATAAAATTATAAGTATACAATTATATAAATATAAACAATAAATATAGAAAAATTTATAAGTATACAATTGTATAGTTTAATTCAATTGTATTATGGTAGGGCTGGAGCAATAGCGCACCGGGTAGGACATTCACCTTGCACGCAGCCTACCCAGGTTCATGCAGTATGCACCCCTCTTGGAGAGCCTGCAAGCTACCGAGAGTATCTTGCCCCCACGGGTAGAGCCTGGCAAGCTACCCGTGGCGTATTCGATATGCCTAAAACAGTAACAACAAGTTTCACAATGGAGATGTTACTTGAGTCTGCTCGAGCAAATCGATGAGCAAGGGGATGACAGTGACAGTGACAGTATTATGGTAATCAAGAATCACTGCTCACGTAAGATTGAAATAAAAATTCATAATGGGCTTTTAATTTTCATCACTATTTTAGATATTGTATTAGAAGTCCTAGCCACAATAATTAGATAAGAAAAAAATTAAAAGTAATTCAAATTGAAAAAGAAGTTAAACTCTATTTGTGACTAACATGATAATTTATAGAGAACCCTCAAATAATTTGGCAAAACTTTATTTTGGGGAATCAACTTTACAAAAGAGGTAAAAGCCTTATAAATCGAAACCTTTATCTCACTATTACCATAGTAGTCACAGAAAATGGTAAAAGATTCCATGTCCATGGACTCAAAGAATTTACATTATTAAAATAATTATCCTACCAAAACATTATCTTACCCGAAACAATGCATATAAAAATTTCAATGTCATGAAAAAAGCAATCCCATTCACAATTGTGCCCCAGAAAATCAAGTACCTCGGAATCAGCTTAACCAAGGAAGTAAAAGACTTCTTCAAAGAAAACTATAAAACGCTACTCCATGAAATAAAAGAGGACATGAGGAAATGGAAACATATACCCTGCTCGTGGATAGGGAGAATCAATGCTGTCAAAATGGCAATACTCCCCAAAGCATTATACAGATTCAACGCGATCCTTATAAGTATAACCATGACATTCTTCAAAGAAATGAATCGAGCAATCCTAAAATTCATGTGGAACAACAAACGCCCACGGATAGCTAAAACAATTATTGGGAAAAAGATGATGGGAGGCATCACCCTCCCCAACCTCAAACTTTATTACAAAGCAGTAACAATTAAAACAGCATGGTACTGGAACAAAGGTAGACCGGCAGACCAATGGAACAGGGTAGAATATCCCTACACACAACCCCAAATGTATGATCATCTAATCTTTGATAAGGGAGAAAGAGATGTGAAGTGGAGCAAGGAAAGCCTCTTCAACAAATGGTGCTGGCACAACTGGACAACCACATGCAAAAGAATGGGCTTAGACCTTGACCTGACACCATGCACAAAAGTCAGATCAAAATGGATTAAAGACCTCAACATCAGACCACAAACCATAAGGTTCATTGAAGACAAGGTCGGCAAAACCCTCCACGATATTAAAGATAAAGGTATCTTCAAGATGACACGGAACTAAGCAATCTAGTAGAAACAGAGATCAACAGATGGAACTACATTAAACTAAAAAGCTTCTGCACCGCAAAAGATACAGTGACCAGAATACAAAGACTTTCTACAGAATGGGAAAGGATATTCACGCAATACCCATCAGATAAGGGGTTGATATCAATCGTATATAAAGCACTGGTTGAACTCTACAAGAAGAAAACATCCAACCCCATCAGAAAATGGGATGAAGAAATGAACAGAAACTTTCCCAAGGAAGAGATACGAATGGCCAAAAGGCACATGAAAAAGTGCTCTACACTAATCATCAGGGAGATGCAGATCAAAACAACCATGAGATACCACCTCACACCACAGAGACTAGCACACATCCAAAAGAGCAAAAGCAACCGCTGTTGGAGAGGATGTGGGGAGAAAGGGACCCTTCTACACTGCTGGTGGGAATGCCGACTGGTTCAGCCCTTTTGGAAAACAATATGGACGATTCTCAAAAAATTAGATATTGAGCTCCCATTTGACCCAGCAATACCACTGTTGGGAAGATATCGCAGAGAAGCTAAAAAATATAGTCGAAATGACATCTGCACTTATATGTTCATTGCAGCACTGTTTACAATAGCCAGAATCTGGAAAAAACCCGAATGCCCTAGAACAGATGACTGGTTGAAGAAACTTTGGTACATATATACAATGGAATACTATGCAGCTGTTATAAAAAAGAGGTCATGAAATTTGCGTATAAGTGTATCGGCTGGAAAGTATCATGCTAAGTGAAATGAGTCAGAAAGAGAAAGACAGACATAGAAAGATTGCACTTATCTGTGGAATATAGAATAACAGAGTAGGAGACTAACACCCAAGAATAGAAGAATAGTAGAAATAAGTACCAGGAGGTTGACTCCATGGCTTGGAAGCTGGCCTCACATTCTGGGGAGAGGGCAACTTAGAGAAGGGATCACCAAGTATAATGCGGTCGGAGGCCATGCGGGGGAAAGGTGATGTGGGCTGAATGTGGTCTAGAGACTGAACACAGTGGCCACTCAACACCTCTATTGTGAACCACAACACCTAATGAGAGAGAGAGAACAAAAGGAAATGCCGTGCCACAGTGGCAGGGTGGGGTGGGGGGAGACGGGAATGGGGAGGGTAGGAGGGATGTTGGGTGTACCGGTGGTGGAGAATGGGCACTGGTGAAGGGATGGGTTCTCAAACTTCGTATGGGGGAAACATGAGCACAAAAATGTATAAATCTGTAACTGTACCCTCATGGTGATTCACTAATTAAAAATAAATAAATTTTAAAAATAAATAAATAAATAAAATAAAAAGAGAAAAAAAATTTCAATGTCATTCTTTATAGTAAGAGAACAATCATTAAAAAGTATAAAATTTGTATAAGCCATAAAATTTCCTAAATAGTCAGAACAACCTTGAGAAAAAGATGGGAGGCATCATGTTCCCCAACTTTAAATTATACTATAAAGCTGGAGTAATCAAAACAGCTTGATATTGGAACAAAAGCAGACTGATACAATAGAAAAGAGAACATGAAAGTAAATCCTAAGGTACATGGATAGTTGATATATGACAAAGGAGCTTAATGCATAAAGTAGAAGAGGGGAAACCTCTTCAGAGACCCAGGAATTTGCATTTGTAACAAGTTCATATAACAGAAAAACCCTGTGGTCCCTCAAAATTGAGTACTATAGATTGAGTACCAGGAAAATTGGAAAAAGAGAGAAGACAGGAGGAGGAATAGGAGACTCTATAACAGTACTATGAGCATTACTGGCTGCAATTTGTGTCAGCATTATAGTACCAACTAATTTCAACCATTTTCTATTTACTAGAGCTTTGTTGATCTGAGGTAGAGATGTTTTCTTCTGAGTGTCAGGTACATCAAACTACTTTCACATTGCTTTTAGACCAATCTGAAGGGAAAAAATGACACTCCTGCTCTTACATCTACCAGATACTGTCATTCGGGGTCAGGTCATTAATAACTTGAACACAGTGGGGCTGAGAATACAGGCTCAGCAAGGGATCAGGGAGATTGATAAACTACATTTTAGTATTCCTAAACCATTAATAAATTATATACTCTTGTTTAAATAAAATTTTTAAATTGATCCCTTTTTTGGAATTCAGATACGTTGATGGAATAATGAATGTCGGGATAATTTCTAAAGAGTATCTGATAATATAGGGTAGAAAAAAAGAGTTAGTGTGGGAACTCTTAAGAGAGATGAGAAATCACTGTGCTAAATATTTTATGTGAAAATATTTTGGTTATAGGGGTTTGGTTTTCAATGGTAATGTATCAATGGTAATTGATCATTGAATGATCAAAACTCAAATATGAAAGCTTTGGAACTGTATCTCATGGGTGAATCAATTAAGAAGGGGGGAGGGGAGAATTTTAAGATTGGAGGATGATACCGTGAGTAGGGTGCTTGTCTTGTGTGCTTCCAACCCAGGTTTGATTCCTGGGCACCCCATATGATCCACTGAGCAGTTCCAGGAGTGATCCTTAAGTGCAGAGTCCAATTTTTTTGGTAAACAATATGGACCCTTCTCAAAAAGCTAGGAATTGAGCTTCTGTATGACCCAGTAATTCCACTTCTGGGTACCCAAGAGCCCCTAGACTCTATTCAGTCTTGCTCTCTTTTGTTCTTTACAGTACTATTCACAATAGCACAAATCTGGAAACTACCCTAGTGTCCAAGAATAGCCAACTGGATAAAGAAACTATGGTAATATACATGATTAAATACTACTCGTCTGTAAGAAAAATATGAAGTCATGAAATCTGTTGTTACGAGGAGGATCTGGAGTGTATCATGCTGAGTGGAGTTGGAAGAAGGACAGACACAGAATGATTTCTTTCATATAATGGGGTATAAAAATCATTGTAAGGGAACAACAAGCTCCCAGGGCAAGATAAACGAGAACTGGTCTTAATAGGAAGTTACCACAGGAAGGGTGTGTGGGGAAGGGAAGCAGACACTCTGGTGGAGGGTGGAGGGCTGGACTATTCGTGTCTGAAACCTTAGTAATAAGGTTGTAAATCACAGTGCTTAAAAATATTTAACAAAAAAATGAAAGAAAAGAATTTCCTATTATGGGGCAAAAAAGATAGTAGAGGGGTAAGGTGCATAGCCCCAGTTTGATTCAACAGAGCACATGTTCCTCAAGCATCTCTGGGTGTGGCCCTGGAGCACCCAAGCAGTGCTCCAGGGCCCAGGCTCAGGTCATTTCTGGCACCTTAGGGCCTGAGCAGCAGTGAACCCTAGGGTCCTGGCATTAAACTGCTGGCAGGTTGACTGAGGATTTCTGTGAATGGTCCCCAGGCTCCCTGAGTACCTTTTGGGAACTCCTTTCCTCCCCAAACCCTTCCAAAAATAGAATTTTTTTTTTAATGTAGGACTTTGGGGCCAGAGAGATAGTACTTCTCTTGCACGTGGGCCAACCCGGCTTTGATCTCTGGCATCCCCTGTGGGCCCTGAGCATTGCCAAGACCAATTTCTGAGCACAGAGCCAGAAATAAGCCATGAGCACCTCTGGATATGGCCTCAAAACCAAACAAGCAAGCAAACAAAAAAAGATAAGACTTTGATTCCTCATCCCCCCACCCCACTTTTTTTTTCCTTTTATCTGAGGCTGAGTAAGGAGCTGAAGGACTGTGAGAACCTCCTTGTTTATCCATATTCCACATCCTCATCCCTGCTGTGATACTGAACTTAGAAGCCAAATTTACTTCCCACCTCTTTCCTCCCTTCCCTTATACTATACCACCAGATGTGATTTTCTTGGCTATTTTTCCCCCAGTCTTTTCTTAAATCCTCTCTTTTACTCAGTCTCTATAATTTTCTGGTTCATAAGACCATACTTTGAGCAAAGAATATCATTATTTAAACCCCTCAAGGGAGCTTTATCCAACTCTGCTTTGCTAGCTGGAAATAGTACTGCAAAAACTCTCTTGAACATGGCTATTTTAGATTGTATTTTGTGTTGCTGTTGTTCTAGAAAAGTATAGGATCTAGACTATACTTTTGGGGAGGTTTGTTTTGTATGTTTTGGGGCCACAAACCATGTGATGCTCAGGGCTTAATTCTGGCTTCAAGCTACCAAAAGTGATATTAAATGAAGATTAATGAGGAAGACATCCACTGGATTCCTGTTTGAAGGGGATGTTTAGAAGAACGGACAGAACTGTTGTCTCTCCAGAGGCTTAGAATTATATAACATATCAATATTTTCTAAAACATTTTATTTTTTGTTAGATGATAGAGTACTTGCATGACTGTAAGCACATAGATAAAGTTGTGTACATATGAATACAAAGTACTCATGACAAGTTTGTGTTTGTCAGTCTCCTACCCTGTGTGTGTGTGTGTATTAGTGTGCGCGCGCACGCGTGCATGCCCACACATGCACACACCATTGTATCTCCTCTCTATAGGCTTTTAACTGAATATTGTGTGGAGAACACTAAGACATTTGGATGGAATGTTGTCTATGGAAAAGTTGAATTTTCTCTTGTATTTCTTAATTTATTTTTAGTTTTGGTAGGTAGGGTTGGGCCACATATAACTCTGTACTCAGGTATCTCTCTATCAATTTTGGTGATGTGTGGGTAACCATATGTAATGTTGGATATGGAATCCTGGTTGGCCACATATAAGGCAAGTCACCTGCCCACTGTATTACCCTTCTATTTCCACTGTTATGTTTGTTTTTTAAAGAAATGTATTATAGTTCCTTTGCACCTTTCTTTTCTCTCCCCTCCCCTCTCTTCCTCTTCCCTCCCCTCCCTTGCCCTCCCCTCCTCTCCTCTCCCCTCCTCTCCTGTCCTCTCCTCTCCTCTCCCCTCATTTCCTCCCCTCCCCTCCCTTCCACTTCTCTCCCCAACCCTCCCTTCCCGTTCCCTCTCCTCTCCTCTCCTCTCCTCTCCTCTCCTCTCCTCTCCTCTCCTCTCCTCTCCTCTCCTCTCCTCTCCTCTCCTCTCCTCTCCTCTCCTCTCCTCTCCTCTCCTCTCCTCTCCTCTCCTCTCCTCTCCTCTCCTCTCCTCTCCTCTCCTCCCTTTCCCTCCCCTCCCTTTCCCTCTCCTCTCCTCTCCTCTCCTCTCCTCTTCTCCCCTCCCTTTCCCTCCCCTCCCCTCTCCTCTCCTCCCCTCCCTTTCCCTCTCCTCTCCTCCCCTCCCTTTCCCTCTCCTCCCCTCTCCTCTCTTCTCCTCCCCTCCCCTCTCCTCCCCTCCCCTCTCCTCCCTTCCACTCTCCTCCCCTCTCCTCCCTTCCACTCTCCTCCCCTCCCCTCCCCTCCCCCTCCTCCCCTCCCCTCCCCCTCCTCCCCTCCCCTCCCCTCTCCTCTCCTCTCCTCCCCTCCTTTTCCCTCCCCTCCCCTCCCCTCTCCTCCCCTCCCTTCCCTTCCCCCCTCCTCTCCTCTCCTCTCCTCCCCTCCCCTCTCCTCCCTTCCACTCTCCTCCCCTCCCCTCTTCTGTCCTCCCCTCCTCTCCCCCTCCTCCCCTCTCCTCCCCTCTCCTTCCCCTCTCCTCTCCTCTCCTCTCCTCTCCTCTCCTCTCCTCTCCTCTCCTCTCCTCTCCTCTCCTCTCCTCTCCTCTCCTCTCCACCTTGCCTCCCTACCCTTTTGGCATAGCAATGATCATAATGGAATTTAGTATCTTGCTGTTCTCTCCTATTTTATCAAAACTTTCCTCCACTTTCGTGAAACTGTTTTGAAAATACAGGGACATCAACTTCAAGCTGTACTACAAAGCAGTAGTAATTAAAACAGCATGGTATTGCAATCAAATCAGACCTACAGACCAATGGAACAGAGTTGAATATTCTGTCATAGACCCTCAAATATATGGTCACTTAATCTTTGATAAAGGAGCAATAAATGTGAAGTGGAGCAAAGAAAGCCTCTTGAACAAGTGGTGCTGGGAAAACTATACAGCTACTTGCAAAAAAGTGAACTCATACCTCTGTATAACACCAGACACAAATGTCAGATCAAAGTGTATTAAAGGCTTCAATATCAGGCCTGAATCCATAAGGTAAATGGAAGGAAATATAGGCAGAGCCCTCCATGAAATTGAAGCTAAAGGCATCTTTAATGATGAAACACCAGTGACCAAGCAAGTGGATGGGATCTCATCAAACTAAGAAGCTTCTGCACCTCAAAAGAAACAGTGACCAAAATACAGAGAGAGCCCACTGAATGGAAACATTTATCTACCCAATATCCATCAGATAAGGGGTTAATAAATCCAGGATATACAAGACATTAGTAGAACTCTACAAGATAACCTCTAACCCCATCAAAAACTGGGGAGAAGAAATGAACAGAATCTTCCTCATAAAAGAAATACACAGGAGTATGGTGCCGCCGGCAGGTCAACTTAACCTATGGGGCAAGCACATCAGCAGCTTGCTGGTGACTTCAGACTTCCTGATACCCCAAAATTGCCGCTGTGTCTTTGGCCAGCCCCCAACAACTTGGGGCCAAGTTCACCAAGAAATTAAACGGCCAAAAGTTAGGTATGTGGGTGCCACACCCACAAACCACCTCTGGTTCAGCTATATAAGCTCATTTATTGGCCTTATTTCAGAGACCCATAAATCTTGAAAGAGATCAAAAGCCGAAGTTAGGGCCGTTGGCATGGAGCACTGCAGGTGAGTGAGTGAACCCTGCAGGGCATATGCCAATAGTTTATTTCTCTGGGAAAGATGGAAACAAGGGCCATAATCCAGAGACACTTAAAAAAAGCTCTGAACCGAGCAGCTCACTTCACAAATGCCTTTGAACTAAAAGCCAGGCCAACTTCACCAGGGTACTTCAGATAGGGGCAGGCTTTGTCCCTCTCCACCAGGCCCCTAAAAGTCCCGGTGGCTGCTAGCTTCCAGAATGCTGTGAGAAGTGCAGGTATGTGGGTTCAGTGATGACAAACTCCAAACCTCAAGGGTTAGGGGATGGGCTGGATCCTCTTAATCCCTCACCAACCACCCTGTCCCCAGGGGACTCTGGAGATCACGCCCACAAACTGCCTCTGGCTGCTACTTAAGCTCTTTAATAGCCATGATGCAGAGACAGAGACAAAGGAAAGAATCTCCAAACTGAGTGGCTTGCTGCAGAGGTTTCTCCAGACCCTAATTATCTAAAAATTTTAGAATTCCAGGAGCACGCAGCCACTCTTGCAGTTGCACAGCATCTTATGTTATTTATAACAAGCAATGCAAAAGAGAATATGGAAGAAATTGTCTGCCATAGAGCCAGGGGTGGGGTGGAATGGGGAGGGGATACTGAGGACATTGGTGGTGGAAGATGTGCACTAGTGGAGAGTTGGGTGATTGATCATTGTATGACTACAACTCAAACAAGAAAGCTTTGTAACTGTGTCTCAAGGTGATTAAAAATAATAATAAAAAATTGAAACATAAAATTAATATTCTGAATTTAAAAAAAGTAATGTGGAGTTCATGCCCAATTCAATCAGCTAATCAATGCTTGAATAAATAGCAGCACATTAAAAAGAAAAGAAATACAAATAGCCAAGGGCACATGAAAAATGCTCTCCATCACTAATCATCATGGAGATGCAAATAAAAACAACAATGAGATATCAACTTACACCACAGAGATTGGCACACATCAAAAAGAACAAGAGCAGCCAGTGTTGGCATGGATGTGGGGAGAAAGGGACCCTTCTACACAGTGGGTGGGAATGCCGACTGGTCCAGCCTTTCAGGAAAACAATATGGGGATTCCTCAAAAAACTAGAAATTGAGCTTCCATATGACCCAGCAATACCACTTCTATAATATATCCGGAGGGTACAAAGAAGCACACTAGAAATGACATCTGCACCTGTATATTCATTGCAGCACTGTTCACAATAGCCAGAATCTGGAAACAATTCCAATGCCCAAGAACAGATGAATGGTTAAAGAAAACCTGGTACATATATACAATGAAATATTATTCAGCTTTTAGGAAAGATGAAGCCATGAAATTTGCTTATAAGTAGATGGACATGCAGAGTATCATGCTAAGTGAAAAGAGTCAGAAAGAGAGAAACAAACATAGTATGACTACACTCATTTGTGAAATATAAAATAACATAACATGAGACTAAGACCCAAAGACAGTAGAGGCAAGGGCCAGGAAGATAGCTCCATGGTTGAAGCCTGCTTCATGAGCTGGGATAGAAGGCAGCTAGGATAGAGAAGGGATTATTACGTCAATGATCATTGGAGGGATCACTCAGGATAGGAGATGTGTGCTGAAAGTAGACAAGGGACAAAACATGATGGCATCTCAGTATCTGTATTGCAAACCATAATGCCCCAAACTAGGGATAGAGTTAGAAGGAATTTGTCTGCTATAGAGGCAGGGGATAGGGTTGGGGGTGGTGGTGGGAGAGATACTGGAGACATTGGTGGTGGAAAATGAACATTGGTGGAGGGATGGGTGTTTGATCATTGTTTGACTGAAGCTCAGTCATGAAAGCTTTGTAACTATATCTCATAGTGATTCAATAAAAAATAAAATAAAATATATGGGCATTTACAGTCCTGAGCAATAGATAGTACTTAGATAAGGCATTCACTTTGCACAATATCAACCCAGTTTCAATCTCTGGCCCTACTTAGGGTCCCTTGAGCTCTACCAGGAGTGATACCTGAGTATAGAGTCAGGAGTAAGCCCTGAGCACTGTGGAGTGTGCCCTTCTCAAAACAGAAGAAAAATAAGAAGTTTAAGTACTGAAGAAAATAGTATGTTTATGCTGTCGGCCTTTGTCTGACAAGGTTGAGCATCTTGGTTCACCTATGAACCAGCTACACTTCTCTGCCCTAGTTCTTCTGGAAGGTAGTTGTAAATGTAGCTCTTTTGGAGATGCTGCTCTCTTCTCTGGTCCTCAATCCCAACGCAAATATTTTCTTAGAGTAATTTACTTGTTTAATAACCAGGCAGGAGCTAATGTGTTATAAGTGAGGCAGCAAGATCTGGAAAGAGAAGTTACTAACCTGAGGCTAAGTAAGGGGATAAATAGGAAGCAGAGCTTTTCATTATACCAAGATGTTTCCTCCAATTCACTGAAGTAGGAAAGAACAGAAATGACCTAGGGCATGAAGAGAGGAGGACTTGGGGGTAGACAGAAATGAAAAGTGAAAGTGCCTACATATATTTTTAGTTGTAAAGTATTCATTTAACTCTAACATTCATACACATTGTTAGATGTTGCAGTATAGGATGCAAACAGCTACATCAAGTCCTCTGGCTGCTCAAGATACAAATTCTTAAATACCTAGAATCCTAGAGTTGGAGAAAAATTTCTTATCAGATACCCCTGGCCAACTCAAGCTTTTTTTTTCTTTAAGTTATTTAAAATATAACAGAAAGAGCAAAAATTAATACTGATCTGTATTTCTATCATTGAAAGTAAACCACTGTTCTCTGATATATTAGCTTCCTGTCTTAAAAAGTAGAAGTAGTTTTTTATTATGTTTATAAAATTATAAATCACTGTATCACTCTGTATCACTGTCATTCCATTGTTCATCGAGCTTGAGCGGGCACCAGTAACATCTCCATTCTTCCCAGCCCTGAGATGTTAGCAGCCTCTCCTTAGTCATTTTTCCCAACGATTGGAGGCTTTTTCAGGGTCAGGGGAATGAGACCTGTTATTGTTACTGTATTTGGCATATCGAATATGCCACAGGGGCTTGCCAGGCTCTTCTGTGAGGGATAATAAGCAATAGAAAATAAATTATCTAGCATCTGCCCCCGAAGGCAGGCATGAATGATGGTGGGAAAATTCAAGAAAACCATAATCCCCAAAAGTAGAGAGAGTATGGAGGAAATTGTCTGCTATAGAGGCAAGGGGAGGGCTTGGATGGGGGTGGGGGGAGTACTGGGGACTTTGGTGGTGGAAAATGTGCACTGGTGGAGGCATGCGTGTTTGATCATTGTGTGGCTGAAACTCAAACATGAAAGTTTTGTAACTGTATCTCACAGTGATTCAATACAAAATTAAATAAATAAATAAAATAATTGTGGTAGGGAAAGAACAAGAGGGAAGCTGCGGGAAAGAAGGACAGAGGATTTAGTGGGAAGGAGATCTCAGTACGGGAGTAGAACTCTGGATCCCCAACTTTCACCTTTGTAAAAAATATAAATGCGAGGAAAGGTGATGTGTGTTCACGGGCTCTCAAGGTGGCTGTCTCTCTCTCTCTCACCGCTCACCTTCGGTGCTCTCTGTGTATTGACCGGATCAGGATGGCTCCTCCTTTGTGCTCTGCTTTTGTGTGTGCTGCTGTGCTCTCTTCTGCCATGAGAGCTCCAGAGAGAGAAGCAGAAGTGCTCCGGAGAGAGAGATATCGGAAGAAGAGAGATCGAAAGAGAGTATCGGTAGAGATATCGGAAGAGACCAGAGGAGAAACTACAGAGACAGAGTCAGAGATAGAGAGACAGACAGAAAATTATAAATAGGATTTTGAAATGAAACAGAGCAGTATTGCTAGAACTATTGAATTTCAAGTTTATATTTCCTTTTCAAAACATTTTTTTTTAATCCTTTTCAGTCGTTCATGCCCGGCGCTGCTCAGCGATTACTCCTGGCTCTGCAATCAGGAATTACTCCTGGCAGTGCTGGGGGTACTATATGGGATGCTGGGGATCGAACCTAGGTCGGCCGTGTGCAAGGCAACTGCTTAGCTTGGTAGACTATAGCTCCGCCCCCCCAATATTTCATAAAAGGACTATATAACATTTAAAAATTGTAAAAAAGAATTTATGCAAAGGTCACTTTGCATATTTGCATATTTAATTTCTCAACATTTAAAATATACTCCAATGAGGTGCTTGCCTTACAAGTGGTCATCCTGAATTCCATCTTCGGCACCACATATGGTTCCCCAAGCACACCAGTAGTGATCCTTGAGCACAGAGCCAGGAGTAACTCCAGAGTCCCTCAGAGTGTAGCCCAAAAGCCAATAGTATTAATGACAATAAAATGAACAAAATATATTTCCTACTATGAAAGAATAGAACAAAGAGGCTGGAGATATAGGGGGTGAAAGCACTTGTCTTGCATGCACCTAATCTGGATTCAGTTCCCCAGAAACCCATTCTGTCCCCAGAGCACAGCCAGCAATTCGTTCTGACACCACACCCTCTGCTTGGGTGTTTGCTTCTCGTCGTTACTTTCCCAGAGTACCCTCCTGTCCTCCTATCCATCCTGCACAACTGGCCCTTGGTAAACTGATCCTGAAGACCAGTTTTCAGAGTCTGTTTCCATTGACCTTTAGTTATTCCCTTACTGTGCTTTTTTATATCCCACCTGAGAGAGAACATTCTGTATCAGTCCCTCTCCTGATTGACTTCACTCAGCCTAAAGCCCTTTGGTTCCATCCACATGGCAGGAAATTGCATGTTTTCATATTTTCTTCTGCCAAACAGTATTTCATGTATATTTATATATACATACATATAATAAATATTGCATAGAATATATATGCAATATATTTATTATAAATACATATATATTTATACATTATATTCATCTGTTTTTGGACACTTGGGTTGTTTCCAGATTTTGACTACTGTGAATAGTGCTGTAATGAATAAAGGAGTGCAAATGTCTTTTTGAAGTAGTGTTTTGGGGCTCTTGGGATAGATGTTAAGAAGAGTAATTGCTGCATCATCTAGAAGCGCAATTCTTGGTTGTTGTTTTTTTTTAGAGGATATTGTTTTCTAAAGAGGTTGAACAAGTTGACACTCCAAAGATGAAGTTTCCTTTTTCCCTACATCCATGTCAGTACTGATTGTTTTAGTTCTGTTTTGATTCTGCAAAGCTCACTGGCGTGAAGGTATATCTTATTGTTGAAAAAAAGCATTTTTTCATACACTTAGTGACTATCTGTATGCCTTCTTTTAAAGATGTGTTTCATCTTTTCTTCCCTTTTGGATGGTGTTTGTTGTTTACTCTTTGGTTGTTGCTAAGTTCTTTACAAGTTTTACAAGTTCTTTATCTTGGATATTAACCCTTTATTGGATGAGTGGTGCACAAAAATTTTCTCTCGGTCTATGGAGTGACTTTTTATTTTATGAATCATTTCTTTTGTAGTATAAAGCTTCTTAATTAATATGATGTAATCCCATTTATTTACTTTTATTTGGCTAATGGCACTGAGTCATTTCAAATTTTGTTAGGTTTATTTTCATAAAATATTCTTTCTATGTTTTTCTTGATATAATTTAATTCACATTAAATGGGGTCACATTTAGCAATGCTCAGGGGTTATTCCTGGCTCTCCACTCAGGAATAACTCCTGGAGGTGCTCCAGCATGCCGGGGAGTGAACCTGGATCAGCCACATGCAAGGCAAGCATCCTATCTATACTATTGCTCCAGCCCTCACTTAATTTTTTTGCTTTATTATGCTTACGTAGTTTGGGTTTATGACGCTGTACTTTATTATGACTGAAATTTCTATGTTTTATAGCACTACTTAAGTGGGTTTATACTCACCACAATCCTTTTTAAAAATCATAATATTTCTGAATCATTAATTTTGATTAAAAATGAATTGATAGGTCTTAATCACAGTTTTTTTCCCAGATATCCTCAAGGGAAACCTGTTTTCCTAGACCTTTCACATTTAATCATACTTTTATATTTGATTGCTATCCTGAGTAGAGTGTTATAGGGTCTTGCTATTTCACCTTAGAGTAATCAGTCTAGTGTTTTACAACACTGACTGATTTTAGGTAGCCTGATTGTAATCCCTGGTGGATTATTTTCTTCTTCTGTCCAGATATATGAAATTGTTTTAATCTTCAGCCCTTTATCTAGAATTTGTTTGGGGGGCTGGAGCAATAGCACAGCGGGTAGGGCTTTTGCCTTGCACTCGGATGACCCAGGTTCAATTCCCAGCATCCCATATGGTCCCCTGAGCACCGCCAGGAGTAATTCCTGAGTGCACGAGCCAGGAGTAATCCCCGTGCATCGCCGGATGTGCTCCAAAAAAGCATAGAATTTGTTTGGGGCTAGATAATTCATCATTAAATTTTTCAGAACATATATTCTTACTAACTAATCAAAATTTCCCTCCAATTCATAACAATTATGTATTATATTTTAACACATTAATTTTAATATATATGTATATAATTTAAAACATCTAATAATTTTCTACATTAGGCTTTTCAAGAACATCAATTATGTTGTTTTCTATATCAATTTTCTTTTTTCTCACTGCTTTAATTTATCTTTTAAAATATGCATGCTCTCTAATTGCTTCCAACTTTTTTTTTTTCTGTTAGTAATATGACCACCAATGGTACATGTTCTGCTTCTTGATGATCTAATTTAACTGTCATTTATTGAATGGTGGTGCTTTCATTTTTTTAATTTGTTCTCAGTGGTGTTTAGTTTTCCTTTTCCTAGCACTCGTCTTATCATTTTGTCTGTGGTCCAATATTGAATTCATATTCTCATTAACATATTCTGTGTCAAGGAGCATTTGAGAGAAAAATTCCTTGAGATGTATTTTTTTCTCCATGTTTCTCTTTCTTCTATAATAATGAAAAATATCTTAACAATAGAATTGAAGTTATAATGCCAGAATTGTGTTGAGCAACCTGCATGTTTTTATTGTGAATTCTTAAAACAAAAACCCACTTAGAAACCAATAGTGCAAAGGGATTTTTTACATAACCATGGTAAGCATGTACATCTGCTCAGAAGGCCAGATCCAAACCAGAAAGTATTTTCTTATCACAACTTGTTGGTTTTTTATTCCCATTCTGTTCAATTCCCAGGCCTCGTGTAGACTTTGTATGCTTTTTTATTTTTTATGGAGTCAGAGAACATTTCTAATTTTAGTTGTTGGCTTGCTTAAGTACAAATACTCCCATAGAGAAAGATTAACAATAAAGGTTTTTTTTTTTAAACTCACTTCTTTGTATGTTAAGTAAAAAGTGAATAAATTAGAAACCTCTACATTAAAATTTAAATTGTCACCTGCTTGGAGTCTACTTTATAAAGTAAACTACTTACTACACACAACAACATTTATTTGGGCTTTAGAAGCTAAGAATATAACTAATCAACTGAGAAGATTAGGTGCAAAGAAATAAATGCAAAGTTAAATCTTTTTAAGGGAAATACCAACATATTCATGGGAAAGTTGCAAAGATTTAAGGCTTAAATGGAATTAAAACAGTAGCCAAGTAATAGCAAATAATTGGTAAGAATATTAATGCTTGATAATTCAGTTTATCAGAATGCCCTGTTTTGATAGTTTCACTTTGGAATTCTCACACTTAAAAGAAGATACTCCATTTCTATTATATATGCTAAATTCTGTAGTCCTCTAAAATGACACATAGTAATGGGCTGCTTCAGTAAATATAATAAAGTTGTTTTATTTACTTTAGCATACAAACTCAAGTTCTCTGGTTGCAAGTTAAAATAGAAAAAAAAAGACTGCTGGTATGGTATATGCTGATGGTATTATTTGATTCTTCTTAGACTGAACGGCAAATAATTTTTATAACTTTTCATAGAAAACATTACAATAGCATGCAGGATGCTTATTAGTTTAAGGATGTTTGCATTCTTCCCCTGCATTCTTTTCCCTCTGCCCCCCCCCCCCCTTGCTAGTCTCTCTGGATTCATCTTGCTGCCCTAGTCTCTCTCGTCTCTCTCCAACTCTGCATTGAGGGTAGACACCACATACCCCTTCTGATAGCAAAATCAACATAAGAAAGCCCTTCCTTTGCTCAAGGGCAAAATACCACTTAAGGTGTTTTTCTCTGTTTCCTTAGTCCAATATCTTAATTAACATCTTAATTCTACTTCTTAATATTAGTTATTTCGTATGGACATAGTAAGAGATACATTGAATTATAGGGTGGCTTTCCTGGTGACATCTCGCCACAGACTCAGACTACAGTGCTCAAGCTGGATTAATCATTCTTAACCCCAGCAGGGTCCTATTCAGTTATTACTTTTTGTATCATGATAGAATTTGTCCATGACCATGCTCTTAACTTATAGTTAAGTATTATGGCACTTTGGCCAGGCCCATTTTGATTCCAGAGTAGCTCACTGCTTGCCCAGGGTCCATCCAGTCCCTTGTCAGGACGCTGCTTTTGGGGTGCTAGGAAGTAAGGGCAACTGAGGCTTAGATCAAGAGAACAGATGTCCAGGAGGTAGTATTATCTGTAGTCAATTAACTCCCAAATTACAAAAGCATAGCATTAACTATCTTCCGGTGTCTATACAAAAAGGACACCTCTGAATTAACTATGCAAAGGTCTTAAGGAGAAGAGAAAAACAATATATACAAGTCAAGAGAGCACAAAGAAAGAAGTTACAAATAAATACAGAGGAATGGGAGCACTGTGATGGGAGTAACCCAAAAATCTTAAGCTCCCTGCAGCAAGGCTGAAAGGACAAACCAATATTTTCCTATATTACTGCATGCATAAAAGCCTTTGAGTTTAAAGTTCAAATTCCTTATGATGTACAGTTTTTCTCTTTCATGCCAGCCTATCATATCATCCAAACTCCTTGCTCTTGTCCCTGAAGGTCACTTGAGGTGGCAGTCACCTTAGGTTATGCTTCAGAATCTTCAGATCTTACTCTGAGCTCTCTTCCACCTGAAGACCCCTTCTGTAATGTGGATGACTGCCTCTCCAGGGATTTTCATTTTACCCTCTTCTTTAGATTCTTCTTTACAATTAGCTACTTAATTACACTGAAAGTGTTTTTGTTCATTTGCTTGTTTACCTATTTGTCTTGTTTTTTGCTGGTACAGGAAAGGGGACTGTTTTTGTGGCTTGCTCCATCAGTAGCACTTAGAAGAAGTCCAATAAATGTTTGTGGAATAAATAAATTATGTGAATGAAGCAGGCAAGATTGTGGCATAAAGACAACGTTGCAGGCTCTGGAAGAGGGAAATGCCTGATTCATAACAGGCTCGATCTATAAAATTATGAACCAAAAGGAAGATGATAATGCAGTTTGGTCACCAAATACTAAAAGGCAGGGCTGAGAAGCTGCCTCTAACATTTCAGGAAGGTGGCTTAACAATAAGCTTTTGAGATTCATTAACTAGAAAGTAACCTATGGAAGATATATATAGATAAATTATCAGAAAATATTTAGATAACATTTTAAATGAAGTGTCATTAACAATTGCCAAATGAGGTCTACATGGCATGAAAGATTATAGATAAAGGTTACAGATGAATATTCGCCATTTACCCCTTTTCCAAAGGGCATAGATAGCGATTGTCAGTCTGGATTTAGTTCACTGCAAAAGGAATAACTATGCTTCTGTTGCTGTTTTATTTTGTTTTGGTTTTCAGTGCCAAAATAGTGCCAGTAGTGCTTAGGGTCTAAAACTGGTTCAGTACTCAGGGTTGCTCCTGAAAGTGTTCAGGGGACCATGCAGTGCCAGGGATCAAATCTAGTTTTCTGGCATGCAATCTTTGAACAATTTCCCTGTTCTTTGTTCTGTTTAAAACTAATGTATGTGTTAGGGTTGGAGAGATAGTACAGGGGTTAAAGCGCCTGTCTTCTATGTTATATGGTCCCCCAAGGACTATCTCTGCCAGAAGTGATCCCTGAGCACTATATATGGTACCCCAAGTATTCTCTGCCAGGAGTGATGCCTAAGCAGAGAGCTGAAAGATTAAGTCTTGAGTATAGCTAAGTATGACCCCAGAACAAAACAAATAAACAAAAAACACAAAGTCGTTCAAAGTGGTATATCCTTTCAACTCAATGTGGAGATGCTCTCTTTTTACGGGTGATGAAACACAAAGGCTGAAGAGGTTATATAACCAGATGTAGGTCATATTTTGTGGACCAAAACACTGGGAATGAAGGCAGGATGGTCACCCAGAACCCTACTGCAACCTTATGACCTGAACCTCATTAATATTCAGCATACCAAGCCCTGAGGGAAAGTGGCAAGGTGAGACTTACCTTCAGGACTTTTCCATCTTTTATCCTTTCCAGGGGTCCCTACCCAGGCACAACTGCATTACCCAACCCACACCTGTCTGCAGTCTCTTTAGAAAGAGGGAAAGCCATTACCACCTTAGCCTGAATTTAGGGAATCCATTGCCTTGATGAAGTAAAAATATTTTGACCAGGAGATCTTATCCTCCTCCTCAAATCCAAGGTTCAGGCTGCCCCTCTTGGGTCCATGCTGCTAATGAGCATGTGCAAGCAGAGGTGCTCAATAAAGATTGACTGATTTATTGATCTGTGGGAGTGAGGCCAAGCTTAATCTTTCCTTGCAGCTGCTCCTTTCTTTCCACATCTCGTAAGAAGTGTTTGGCTTCACCCATTCTCTTTCAGCATTGCCCACCCACCCTTCTGAACTGTGTTAACTGGAATTTGGTATGAAGTTAACTGGTATCAGAGGGGAATCATTAACTGTTTCAGAGAAACATATAGAGACCCTAAAGAATCTCAGTACAGAACTCCTGCAAGACAAGAGTTTCTTTATCACAAAAGGGGAAATGCTCAAGCACTTTTCCACTGTGGGGCCCACAGGAGGAACAGCTTAATCCTCTGGAGAAAGGAGAGATCAAGGCAGTTTCAGGCTCCCAGAAATCCTAGTCAGGGAGTGCTTGAGTAATAGGGGAAGAGTACCTGGCATCAGGCACAGGACCGGGCTTCTACATACTCATAGCAAGTAACTTCATGCTAGGTTGACAAAGTCTCCACCTGCCAACAAGGGGCTGATGGTGTAGTGTGACTGTGGCAGCAAAGTCATGGTGAAATTGGCCATAACTGGGAATCAAGGTCTGCAAGGTCCACACTATACCTCGCATGTTTCATCCTGGGTGCTGTGCTTTGTGAAATATTAGAACAGCACCTAATATAGAGAAGAGGTTTTACACTCTCTATGTACCTAGCATAGAGAAGAGTTTTTACACTCTCCTATGATCAACCAGGGAAGTAACTGAAGCTTTTCATCCTCAATATATAAAGAGACACAGAAGGTACATGAACGATCCAACTATAAGTACTTAGTAGAGTACTTATAGTACTCTACACATAAGAGAATTTTGATTTCTTCCATCGCCAGAAGTTGGGGATATGTGATATGTGGTATGTGAGGTACTGATTTCCACTAAATCAGTAGTGTAATCTGCCTGTTTAGTGAAGAGCAGGATAGTAAAAGTAGAGAAGTTGAGGAACTTTACCTGTGTGCAGGTGATTGGACATCAGGCTGAACACTGAGTCCTTGCCTGTTCTCCTGTAGGAAGATCAGTCAAAACCAGTCTTTCTCAGTGGTTCACACTGAGATATATTATATATGAAATAAATATACAGTTATGAATGTCACATCTATTAGATAATGTGATATTATTATAATTTTGGAGTGATGCTACTTTTGTTGATGTTTGGGGGCCACGCCCAGAGGTGCTTAGGGCTTACTCCTGGCTCTGCACTCAAGGATCACTCCCGGCAGTGTTCGGGGAACACTATGTGATGCCAGAAACTGAACTCAGGGTCGGAGCAAGCAAGGCAAGTGCTCTACTTGCTGTACTATGCTCTGAACCCTATTTTTATACATTAGGTAAAATAAAGTAGGTAAGTAAAGTTCAACATTTTCTCTTTTCTTTAATTGTTGTGAGTGTAAGAATTTGGTTTATATATTATATATAAGTATGTAATATATATGGTAGCTCTGCTCTTTTTTGTGGGGGCCTACCAATGGTGTTTAGGGTCCTGGCTCTGCACTTAGTGACTCCTGGTGAGGGTCAGGGAACCATATTTGGTGCTAGGGATTAAACCGATGTGGGCTACATGCAAGGCAAAACACCTTACCTGTATTATCACTGCAGTCCTGATAGCTCTGTTTTAGACCCAAGATAAGTATTTCTATTGATTTTTTTGTCCCTCCAACTGTGAGATTGGTGCTAGTATCACCCCCCATTGTATTAAAAAAGACAATAGAATTGGGGGAGGTTGAATGCCTTGTTCACAGCTGCACTGCTTGCTAATTTGGGATTTGAACTCAGGAACCCCCTGACTGTGACAACCCTCTCCTGCTACTTTATGCTGAAATATTGATATCCTCTTTAGGGAATTGATGCTATATTATAAAATGCTGAAGGGAAAAAATACATGAAAAATGGCTGTAGAAATGCTGATAGCAGCTAAACTGCATGATTAAAAATGCAACCAGTTCTCTAACATATATCCTATAGACAGGCATGGACTGCAGACCTTTTTCCAAATTCAAGTACAAGTGGTATGCATTCAGACGAGCAATATGTCATCCTGGAACCCCCCCAATGTGTGATACTCAGGAATCTAAAATTTTCAGGGATGGTTGGACTATCTTTGGATAGAGCTCCTCGAAGTTTAAGCTCTATAGATTGAAGTTAGGCTAAAGTGGGGCTTTTTCTATAAATTGAGAAGTCTTTATATGAACATTTTGAGGGGGTTATTTTATGGGGGAGGAGGGCTGTCCTAGGGAGAATTTAAATAGCATCTTCAGTTTTGAATCAACAGCATTCTGTCATAAACAAGTAAACAAATATTTCACCTGAGTCAAGAAGTCATTTTTACTTCTTTGGTTTCTGTTGAGGATAGCCAGGGCATTTGGACCTGTCTGGAATGTCCACTTCACAATTTTCAGTTTCTTAAAGTCTCCTTTCTCCCTGGCCTATCCCATTTGTCTCCCCTGCAGACTGTGTGCTGCTTCCTCCAGTCTTATTCTCTCCGAGGGCCACCTCTGAAGAAGCATCTGCTGACCTAAAGGATGTGTGTTAGGGCTCTCCAGGGCCTGCTTCAGGAAGCTTTCTTCTCTGTTGCCATCAGCTCGTGCACTCACTTTAGGAAAGCAGGTGGCCCTTGGCTGCAGAGGGCAGGGAAATCAATGCCACGTCTTCTGCTGTTCTGAGTTAAATAAATAAGTGCAATCCCGTCCAATCACACTCAGTTGAGAAGATTCATGAGATATGAGGTAAATAGCCTGAACAAATGTCCTACTGAGAGGAGAAAGGAGCCATGGTAATGATTTTACCTGCCCAAAGGGAAGAGGAACCCAAGTAGGAAGGGAAGTGATTGACTTATAATTACACTGACTGAAGACCCTGGGGCTTGTGACCATAGAAAATTACTGCAGTTTCCCATAACCTTAGAGCAGTAACAAAACCCCCGAAGCCCACAGCTCCAAATCAAGTAGGCTACAGTTACTTTTGCAGTTTTCAGGAGGAGATGGGATACAGAGAGGGAACTGTGAGATGCTGGCCAACTCAGGAGGGTCAGGGAAAAGCTGCATTTGGGACTGTTTTTGAGTCCTCGGTTACCCAGGACCATAGAAAGCAGCGTGGTACAGAGGAGATGAGGTCAGAAAGGTTAAATATTTTTATCCACAAGCCATAAAGATAATTTGAGCATCTCATTCCTCCAGGTTCCAAGAGCTCCAGGGCAGTATGGTGGAGCCCAGAAAATAGAAGAACAAATGAATAATCCTTAACTGAAACCCACAGATCCTTCAGCTCTGCATTCTGGGCCAGAAAAAGACATCCAGAATTGACTTGAGTGAATCTCCTATTTTCTTTCATGACCGTCTCAAAAGATTGGGCCTCCACCTTTAGACTCACCTTACCTGCTGGCAATTTATTCAGTCCATTTGGACACTCTATCAGATCTTGTAATTTTCCACTTGTGGTTTACTACCAATAAGGACTATGATCGATAGGGGTCAGAGTTTGGTAGGACAAATCTAGAAAGGTATCTTTTAGACAAAGGATAAATCTAGAAAGGTATCTTTTAGACAAAGGTATCTATTTTAAGATCTTGTACTAGGTGTCTGTCATAGTCTGAAAGTGTTTGGTGGAAATGGAGAAAAGAAGATTGGTATGTCTCTAACAAGACTTCCAACTTCAAGGTGCCCAACAGTTGAACCAAAAATTTTTTATCAGTCCTAAACAAAGAATTAAAGTAATAAGCTTCAGATTTCTTTCCGTGGATTTCCCATGAAGTAGGTATCGCAAGCAAAATAAAAAAATATGAAAGCCGTAAATGATGGCTTTGCAGTTCTAGTTTTGCAAGAAGCTTTCATTGTATTTCTCCCGCAGAAAGCACACCGTGAAAGGGAGTCATATTAATTTAATGGCCTTGCAGATACTTCTGAATCCTTCAGATTTCTTTATCTATGGTATCACCAGTAAAACTTTCATTGAGGGAAAGAAGTTCCACTTTTCAAATAAAAGGGGCACAATATTTATGCTGCTGAGATGGTCCTTCTAGAATTGCATAAAGAGACTTAGTTGGCTGTGCTTTTCTGGTCAATAGCTCCTGTAAAAGCACTGCAGTGATTTCAAAGCCCAGTATATGATATGTAACAATAGCATCTAGAATTTTAAAAGGACTTAAGAATTGACACTAGGTCAGGATCTCCTTTTGAGCCCATCTCTTTCTTAGAACTTTGAGAAAATAACACCTTCTCCTCCAAACACACTAATTCCACTCTGCCATACAGCGTTAGCAAGCAAAGTGCAGTGCAGGTCACAGTATTTCTAATTCAGATTAATGACCCTATTCAGCTTGTCTCCTTAGCAGGAAATTAGAAAGAGTAGGAAGGAGCAAATAGTGATTCATAATGCGTGACTCTGGGTATTGGCAGTTGTGCTCGTTAGAAGCTAAGATATTGTTTTGATATAAAACAATTGAGTCTGACTTATTTATGGGATAAAGTGTTCTTAATAATGGGATATGCTTTTTTTTTTAAGCCAACTGGTTATATACTCATATACTTGAGGAACATGAAGACCAGTCTTTGCCATTTCCTGTTTACTGCAGCTCTGTTAGAAACAGTAATTTGGGGAAATAGGCTAGTGGGTGTTATACTTACTTTGTTGATCACTATTGTTGATCCTGTATATCTCCTACTTCCCTTTGTCATGTCTCTCCACCAAGAATGAGTCCTGGATTTTCATTCTCTATCTTCTGCCCTTTCTTCTCCAGGGAAATTGTTTAGCTTGGGGTTTTATTTCTGGCGTGTTTGTCTACAGCTTACAGCCTTAGTTGCTCCTCAAGTCTTACTATCTTCTTCCATACTCACACACCCTCTCTCCACTTGATTCAATGAAACACTTATAAAAGTAAATTCATCAGTCCCATGTAAAAGTTCATCCTTCTCTGTCATGCATATCTAACATTTTTCTCTTTTGTCCATCATGTTTAGTCTGCTAAAAATTTCCATGTCTTCTTTGAATTTAGCCCTTTCTTCCATTTCCACACTTAGCACATGTGAATTTGACTTAGGTTGTTATTAAGCATGATAAATAATTTCTTTGACTAAAAACTTTGCAAAGTTTAGTTCTTGGGATACCCATAGCTTTACCCTAGGAGGCCGAGGATACATTTTTTATTATGTATTCTGAGATATATCTGCTTTTAGTTCTCAAACCAAAAGAGGGTTGTTAAAAACCAAGAAGAGTGAATGAAATTTTGAATTAAGTTCATTTGTGAAGTCATTTACAAATTTTCATGCCTATTGGAATCTGGAATCTCCTGGGAAGATTCTTTAATATATTAAAAATATCTTTTATTTAAGGGGTAAATATCCCAAGGAGTGATTAGGATGCCCAGGAATGCCCCCACCAGGAATTTTTGGCCAAACGCATTGGTGGTTTAATTCAAAGACCCCAAAACACAGTGCTTCCTGGGCTCTGCACTGCTGGGCATTACCCAGGCCATCAGGTGGTGCTCTCAGGGCCTCCAGTGCTATACCCTGAAAAACTTGGGGGACAATGTGTTTCTGGAGATCAAACTGGGATAAGCCGTGTGCAGAGCATATGCCTTAAATCCCTTCTTCTTACCTCTCTCATTCCTGATAGTCTCCATCAGGATATCCACAAGGGTTTGCTCCCTCACATTTTAGGTCTATGCTTTAATGATTTCAACTCCTTAGAGAGTGGAACATACTACTTAGATAGGATCAGTCCACCTAATTATTTTTGTTTTAAACTTTAAACAAACTTAAAGTTAAGTTTGGCATTATGTATTTGTTGTTTTCTGTCTGTGAACTCTCCTAGATAGTTAGAAACTGTCTCTTCAGAAATGGAAAACTTAACATTTTATACTTAATAGACATTCCAGATACATCTGCTCAGCCACTGAATATAAAGTCAGAATTCAGAATCTATAAGGAGTGGAGTTCATGCCTATTTCAATCAACTTAATCAATGGCTGAATAAATAGCAGTACTCCTACATTAAAAAAAGAAGCTATAAGGAAGTTTCACTTGAAATCAATGTTTTATATTTTATGTATGTATTCTTTGGTCACATCCAACAATATTTGTTTTTTTTATCCTGGCAGTGCTGTGGGACCATGTGTGCACTGGGAACGGTCCCTGGATTACCCACATTCAAGACCAGTACTATCTCTCAGTCTGTAAAACTATAATGCCCAAAAGTAGAGAGAATATGGGGAATATTGTCTGCCTTAGAAGCAGGGGGAGGGTGGGCAAGGGGGGGTATACCCGGAATATTGGTGATGGGGAATGTGCACTGGTGGAGAGATGGGTGTTTGACCATTGTGAGATTGTAACCCAAACATGAAAGTTTGTAACTATTTCACAGTGATTCAATAAAATTTTAAAAATTTAAAAAAAACATTAAAAAAATAAATGTGGTCCCTGAAATGAAACTTCTGCCTCACTTGAGATTTTAGTGGAAATGTAATTTCTTGTATAAAACCTTTGATCTTTGTATAAAACCTGCTAAGTCAGAAGCTAGGAAGCTGCCCAGTCACGTGTTTTTCAGGCAATTCTGACGTTGGCTAATGTTTTATACCTGCTCTAAGACATTGTTGTGATGTTTAATTGTCTTGTGCACTTACTATTATTTATTTATTTATTTTAGTTTTAGGTTCATACCTAGTTATTCTCAGGGGTTACTCCTAGCACTGCACTCAAGAATCACTCCTGGTGGTGCTAATGGATGTCAGGAATTGGACTCAAGTTGGCACGTGCAAGGGAAGTGCCTTACCTGCTGTAATAACTCTCCAATACTGCACTTACTATTGTTTACAAGAGAAACTTGTAACATTCATATTCACATTTATGCTAATCATTTCTGATGCATTGGGTCACAATGATAACCTGTTCTGTGATTTTTAAGTATATGGGAAGAATTCAGTACACATGTATTGATGAGTTGATGTTGTACTATTTCTTGGGTATTCCTTATTTGGCTCTATATGACATAAGAAAGAGAAAATTTATATTATTCCTCTTAGTACTGGACTATTTTAAAATAAAAATATGTAAAAGGCATGATAAAAACTCTTGTAGGATGGTCAATTTTGACTCATTGTATTATTATTTCCACCAGAGAGATAGAACAGTGGTACATATGCTGATCCCTGTTCAAATCCCAGTATAGCATATGGTTTCCCAAGCATCACCAGGTGTGATCGTTGAGCACAGAACCAAGAGTAATTTTTGAGCACATCTGCATATGCCCCCCGCCCACCACACACAAAAGCATTATAGTTTTTAAAAAAGTGTGGGTTTTGGAGTAAGATTCAAACCGGCTCTGAACTTAATTGATAAAATGAGTAATCATACATGTTCTGGATTATTTATGTGGGATTTCATGGTGAGTGCTGAAAGTCTATTATGAAGAATAATAATGGTCCTCTAAAGAAAGTGCAATGGGATGAAGCTCATACTTTCCAAGGAGGAGGATTGGATTCATCCCACAATACTTCATATAGTCCCTTGAGCATTGCCAAGAGTGATCCCAGAGCATCAAACTCGTGAACACTACCAGGTATTATCCCTACCCCACTTCTCGCCCCCTGTAGCACTGTAGCACTGTCATCCCATTGTTCATTGATTTGTTCAAGTGGGCACCAGTAACGTCTCCATTGTGAGACTTGTTGTTACTGTTTTGGGCATATCAGATACCCCACAAGTAGCTTGCCAGGCTCTGCCGTGTGGGTGGGATACTCTCAGTAGCTTGCCGGGCTGTCCAAGAGAGACAGAGGAATTGAACCCAGGTAGGACACATGCAAGGCAAATGCTCTACCTACTGTGCTATTGCTCTAGTCCCAAACACCTCTGTTACTGTCACTGTCATCCCATTGCTCATCAATTTGCTTGAGCGGGCACCAGTAACGTCTCCATTGTGAGACTTGTTGTTACTGTCTTTGGCATATCGAATATGCCAGGGGTAGCTTGCCAGGTTCTGCCGTAGTGGCGAGATACTCTTGATAGCTTGCTGGGCTCTCCGAGAGGGATGGAGGAATCAAACCTGGGTCGGCCACGTGCAAGGCAAACGCCCTACCTACTGTGCTATCGCTCCAGTCCCAACCCCCTCTAAAAACCAAAATTAAGAAATGTAAATAAAGAAGTATTAATAATAATGTCTTTTATATGCCATAGAGTATATAAAATTTATTATTCTGTGTTTTTATATGCCATAGAGTATATAAAATTATTATTCTGTGTATATATATGTCCACATGTATGTAATTAGGCTGAAAGAAGAAAATACTGGAAGCACATTTTAGAGCAGTGGTTTTCACAAAGTAGTCTTGAGACAAACAACAAAGAAATTTCTAGAAATTGTTAAAAATCCAAATTTCTGGGCCCCACTCAAGCTACTGAAACAACTCTCAGAGGAAGCAGCTATTTTAATAAGTGCCTCTGTGCCATGTTTCTTTCTGATGTGTGCTGAAGTTTGAAGAATGCTGCCTTAAAATCTCTCTGCCCTCCATTCCACACATACCCTCATACACACACCCATCTTCACTCCACCCCCTCTTTTTTTTTGAGTGCATCTCTTTTAGGAAACAATTTATTAACAGATGAAAAAAACAGGATAGTCAACAACTGAAGAATTCCTGCTGAAGGACCAGTTAATAGGATCTAAGTTGTTTGAATTTGAGAAACAGACCCACTTCTTGATTTCTGTATCAAACCCATTCAGTGGACTAGCTTTCTGACAGGCCTTTGAAAAATGAGGTCCCCAGTAACAGCCCTCTTTTTCTAGAATGTTTCCCTGGCCTGCAGCAATTAAACTGCTGAGCAGAAAACTGGACCTGATGTTCTGTTAACCCTTTGGCAGCTAATGCACAGAGGCAATTTGTTTTGCTGGAGAGATTTCCCACCCCCCCCCCCCCCCCGCCAACTTATTTCCCTCTCACCACACTACAAAGGAAAATTGTCTCCTAAAACATCCTTGTCCAGCTTCTGTGTCTGTGTGATTTAAATAGCGGGGTCAGAGATCAGCAGAGGTGAAAGGTCAGCACAAACTAAATGCAGCTGCTGAATCTCCTTGAGCTTCTCCTCGATGTCATGAAGACAAATAGCATTAAAAAAAATCTCCCAATGAAGCAGTTCTCATTTTATCCTTTCTCATTACCCTCCAAGCATTTCTTAATGAACTACAGCTCCATCATCTATAAGCTTGGTGCTTTTAAATCTAAGCGTCGCCTAGCTAGATTCAGAACTGTTGATTAAACCAGCTTTTTGAGTGCCTTTGTCCTTCCATTGTTAAATTTGGTTTTTCAATATAGTCCAATTCTTTATTGTGCTATTTATGACAACAAATGTATAGTAATGTTAAGTCAATCCATAAATGAGACATTCAGCACACTCAGATGTTGAGAATTTTCGTCTTCACTTCATTTACTGTTTTTTTTATTGTCTATATGTACATTATAGATTTTCATGGTGAAGTTTGAATTCTATACCAGTATATCCCACCTTGTTTTTATTTTTAGGTTTATTAGGACTTACACACTTAGGGCTTACTCTTGGCTCTGCACTTAGGAATCACTCCTGATGGGGCTTGTGGGACCATATGGGGTGCTGAAAATCAAACCTAGATCAGACACATGTAAGGAAAGTGCCCTGTCTGCTGTTTATCTCTCTGGTTCTCAGTATCTCCCTCCTTCTGATTTTATTGAGGGATTTCTCAGGGAATACTAACTAGCTAGAAAGTGAGTGTAAGTTAAAAGCAATCGGAATAACAACCTTATTAAAATCTCATCTTTTAGAACCCAAGACTTTTAATTGTATTTTTAGGCAATAAACCCCTTTCTTTTGTGTTTGTCAGTTACTAAATTTAATAACCAGATGAAGGACTACCCAGAAATGTCCCACTGGACACCTCCTTAGTGATGAAAATTCTCTGCATTCCATCCAAGCTAATTCTTAATGAAGTTTTTATGGCCAGGAGCAATAGCACTCTGCTCACAATAGATTCCTTAATCCTGTCATTTGTGGTGGTGATGCTGGGAGTGGAGGTTGAGGAAGGGGTGTTACACCCAACTGGTTCTTTGGCAACAGCTACACCCAGCAGTGTGCCAGGGTTATGAGGAAAATGGCATCAGATCCAGTACCTCTTACATGTAAGGTATGTGCTCTACTTCTTCAGCCACAAATCCAGCCTTGTCTAAGATCTTTATGTTTTGATCCATTATTATTTTCAAATGTGAGTTTTATTATTTTTCAAAATTCTATTTTATTTTTAGCAGGCAGGGCGTTCGCCTTGCACGCAGCCGACCTGGATTCGATTCCTCCATCCCTCTTGGAGACCCAGCAAGCTACCGAGAGTATCTTGCCCCCACAGCAGAGCCTGGCAAGCTACCCATGGCGTATTCGATATGTCGAAAACAGTAACAACAAGTCTCACAATGGAGACATTACTGGTGCCCACTCCAGCAAACCGATGAACAACAGGATGACAGTGACATGACAGTGATCAAGTTGTTTACAGTAATTCATTACATTTAATATTCAAATACCAATCCCACCACCATTGAACCTTCCCACCACCATATTTCAAATGTGGGATTTGGGATTTCCACCCCAAATCCCAAATCATGCCCCCCAAAGTAAAACAAAATAATTAATTTTGTGTTGCTTGCTATGAATAATCTGCTAAAAATGGTCCAATAAAATTTCATTAGAGGAAAGTATACAAAGATTGTTGTATTTCACCCTGGAGCCATTAAGCCCTTATATAAAAGATTACAAACATGTTTGTTAAACCAAATCAAATGTTGTGTGCTACTCTTGGTACATCAGTGGTGTAAATTATGAGAGGTTGCAGGGTTGGCAATGCAGTTGAGTGCTCCAGGAATTCTAAAATTTAGAATACAATTATATACCAGATTCACTCATGGGTGAGGCCTGTGTTGCTCTCTTCTAGGAGCTTTATTTCTGAGTCTCTGGATCATGACTGTTGATGAAATTGTTTGTGGGTGTGACGCCAAGCTACTGGTAAATTTGGGAGACATAGGGAGGAGGCTCCTTTCTGCTCCAAGTGAGCTTGGAGATTTCAGTCACAGGTCTCACATACCTGGGTTTTTCTGAAGAGTCCCTCATTGGTGAGGCTCATCAGAGAGTGTGGAGAGCAGTCGGGAGCATGACAGTGGTTGGGTCCTAGAGGTTTTTGGCTGCCAGGGCTGGTTCTGTTGGGGTGGGGAGGGGAATTCAAACTTCCCCCTTCTAAGTTGCCCTAGTGAAGACCTCAAATGTGAGTTTTAGCCACACAAATTATAAAGACTAAAATGAAGATAGGAAAATTAGATGTGTGTATACTTATGTATATATATGTATATATATATTACAGGGAAATGAGAACTAATTAATGAAATTTGTGTTCTACTTTTTTGATGCAGATGATAACAAAAAGAATCGCACTTAAAAATTTAAACAAAAATATACAAATTGCACAGCCATTATAAATTCTTCCTCTTACATAAACACTGGATAAATGTTGTTTTTTTTTTCCCTCCACTTCCTCTCAGTTGAATGATGATGCAACTACGTGCCAAAATATCTTAAAATTCATTATCTCTGATGAAACTTTAAAACCAATGAAAACACAGTTTTAGATCATGTACAAATGTGACTTACATAACTATTTGCTTTCATTGGAATGCACTGAATTACCATCTGAATTAAATTACTATGGTCAGGGAAGCTAGACTGTAGACCTGAATGTATTAGCATTGCATGGGAGTAGTCCCTTGATTTATGTGTACTTAAATTTAATCTTTAATAAAATCAGTACTGGAGATCTTTACTACCATCTGTGTTGCCATAGAATAGTGAAGGGGCCACAAACATATGGTCAATGTTTTCACTACCACCATTAGCACATTGTCTAAGTTGCATGGCACCTAGATAATTTTCATTAGCTACAGCCATCTTTGTCCTTGACACAAGACATACACATATTCTAAAGTATATATATATAGATAGATAGATACGTATATATAAAGTATATATATATATATATCACTGTGTCACTGTCATCCTGTTGCTCATCGATTTGCTGGAGTGGGCACCAGTAACGTCTCCATTGTGAGACTTGTTACTGTTTTTGGCATATCGAATACTCCCGGGTCGGCCACATGCAAGGCAAATGCCTACTTGCCTTGCTATCACTACATATGAATCCTGTGTTTCAGACAGCTATTAATAAATGGGAGGAGGGGGCAATGAAACATATTTTATGTGTCTGGGGTGGAAGGGATGTAGACTTTAAGAAATCAAATGGGTTCAGGAGGATCAATTCCCAGTTAAAACACTTAGAATTTATGACACATAAAACAAGATATTTTCAATGTAGGTGGGTATTATTACAACCTCATTCTCCTTATCTGGAATGGCAAGATGTTGATTTCATCTCTCAGAATTATTGTGAAGGTTACAGAAAAAAAATCTCATATTAATTACTTTGGACCACATAAATCATAAAGACTGAAATGAAAATTGGAAAGATGGAGATATATGATTTTACTTTGGATGAGTGATAGTACAGCAAGCAAGGACTTGGTTTGCACACCGTAGACCAGGGTTCTATTCTCAGCACCACAAATGGCTCCCAAACCCTGCTAGGAGTAAGCCCTGAACACAGAACCAAGATCTAAGCATCCGTGGGTATGGTCCAAAAACAAAACAAAAATTCTTAGCATTTTCTTGTGTAGCAGGTGCTCAATCAACTATATATGTTGTTTTTATTACAACTGAAAGAACGAGATGAAAAAATTAGGGAGGAGAAAGGGGCACATTGAGAGACTGCTTGAGTTTTAAGCATCTAACATATTACCAGGAAGAACTTTAAGAGTTAGTATTTGGGACTGTGATAGCTTGGGTGAGAATTTGAGGGATGTTTGTCCTTACGGCTGAAATGCATTCTAGAAAGAGGCTGGTGAGAAGGTGCTCTGTCTGTATAACCTGAAGAACTAATTAAGCAATGTCTCAGCCAGAAGACTCTTAGGACTTAGGGCTCACCTCAATCTTTCAGACCTGGCTAGCTGATCAAATGATCTCTATATAGACCAATCAGGCAAGTATACAGTCATCATAATTTAGTATTTAAATATTATTGGTAATTGTAAAGCATATGGACTGGAGTGATAGCACAGCGGGTAAGGCGTTTGCCTTGTAGGAGGCCGACCCGGGTTCGATTCCTCCACCCCTCTCAGAGAGCCCAACAAGCTACCGAGAGTATCCCACCCGAATGGCAGAGCCTGGCAAGCTATCCATGGTGTATTCAATATGCCAAAAACAGTAACAACAAGTCTCACAACGGAGACGTTACTTGGGCCAGCTCGAGCAAATCGATGAACAATTGGATGACACTGCTTACCGTGCTTACAGTAAAGATTATAACTTGACATGATTTTGCTTCTGCTTGTATATTCCTACCATGTGTGTTAAAACAATACAGAATCAGTTCGTTCCCCCTACTCCACCCTCCCCTACCTCCAAAGGCAGTATTATGAACTGTTCACAACCCTAGCAGCCTGAAATTTTTGTTTACTATTACCTTAGAGTTTCAAGTGAGAGCAACTGTATTTAAGTTACAGGACAAGGAATGGGTTTCCTCAATGTTCCTAAGTTGCTCTTCCTGAGAGAGAGGAGCCAGGCTGAGGCATACATCATCTAACAATGGGCTGGACCCAGCAGCTGGTTCCTTCTTACTGAGGCCTCATTAATTTTCATGGTTTCCATCTTTAGTAAGCTCCCAGAGAAGGATAACTGAGGAAGAAACAAATATAGCCACTGAAATAAGTGCAAATAACAACTTCAGGATTACCTGTCCTTGCATAGGATATGAAAGCTGTGATAAAAGCTCAATGTTTTCTATTAATCAATTGAAAGTTGTAGAAGAGGGGGAGGAAAAAGGAGTATTTATTGTTAGGAACTGCCTACTACCACAAGCCTGATATAGTAATGACTATTTTTATTCCTTATGAAGCTGGATATATTGAAGATGAAAACTCCTCAGCATAAATCTCTTTTTTTCCAGCATTTGACAACCACTGTCTCAAATTCAATTAGTCACTGGGCACAAGGAGAACTGAAATCATCTCAGATTCACTCTCTGCTGTTCAATGTTTATTAGTACATCATGTAGTTATCAAAATAAATATGGCAGGAGAAGTTTCTTGGGGGCAGAGTTAAGCAGATGTCCTTTTTTAAGGACATAGAATAAATTTTTTTTTCTTTTTTCTTTTTTGGTCACACCCAGTGATATACAGGGTTACTCCTGGCTCATGCACTCAGGAATAACCCCTGGCGGTGCTCAGGGGACCATAGGGGATGCTGGGAATCAAACCCAGGTTGGCCACGTGCAAGGCAAACACCCTACCAGCTCTGCTACTGCTCCAGCCCTAGAATAAATTTATCCTGGGGAAATATAAGAGAAGTGGAACAAATGAAAGAGACACCAGAGGAGACAGAGTTTAATCAGCAAACTGTCTCCTTGCTTGGATAAAGATCCTTTCACCAGGAAGCATATTTCAAATCCCGGGATTGAGTATTAATACAAAACCAAATCTCTGGGGTATCAAAGGGCTGACTCAGACACTTCTGGGAAAAGTGCTGAGCAAGAACACCTTTTTATTGGCACAAGAAACTCAAATTGCAGGTATAATTTCTAATAATTCTGTTAGCAATTTTCTTGGCAACAATGTTTTTGATGCCTGTGTCTTCTGTTTTGAGTAGTAATGATCGTCATCATTTTAATATTCAAATGAGGCTTATCAGCCATTTCTTAATGCTGAACTATTGGCTGTCTCTAGATTTTAAATTAGAACACAAATCAAGTCTGTGAAGCAATTTTAAACAATACCTTTCTTTTTAATCACTCATAATATTTGACTAAACCTTGCTGATTGCTTTACTTATTTGGACCAGCATTACCTGTTTGATCTGTTGTTATTTTGTTGTTGTTAAATTTGCAAAATTAGACCTATTTTAAACACAATCAAGGACTATGTTGTATAAAAAGCGATCCTTAGGATTATAAGTATTCCTCTTGGGTTTATGTTGTTCATAAATACTTTAAGAAAAGGGTTAGAATCCATAGGGGTTAACCCTAATTTTAATCTGGAAATATTGAGATCCACTGGGTTGAATAATTGGTGCTAGATTTCTAGATCACTAAATTTGAGGTATAACTCCCTATAGGTGAGGCTAAGATTACTCAGCTAAGTGGGGAGTAAATTAGGTTTTGTGGGGTCAAGTCGAGGGTTGTGAGTGTCTCTCAAAGCCCACTGGGGACACTTGGAATTCAAAGGACAAGACCAGACCAAATCTGAAGCTAAAATCTCAGTCAGAGAAAATGTTTTCAACTTGTTGTTTACAAGGGCTAAAGACATAAGGATGTAAAGTCAAGAGTTAGAAGATGGACTTGGGCAGGGCAAGCTGGAAATGCTCAAAGACTGGGAGAATAGTCTGAGAGTGCTGTTGCTCAGGGGAGCAGAACTGAGGTTCTGGGTAGCTTACAAAAGACCAAGTTTGGCTTCCCAGGAGCAATGTTATCTAAGGCTGAGAGCATATTCAGTGTACCAGGGTCTGCTGCTTGAAAGGCAGGTACCTTAACCACTCTGTTATCTTTCTGGCCCCCAACAAGATCTTTTATTTCTTTTCTTTTTGAGTCACACCTGGCGATGTTCAGGGGTTACTCCTGGCTTTGCACTCAAGAATAACTCCTGGCGGTGCTCAAGGGACCATATGGGATGCTGGGAATTGAACCTGGGTCGGCAGTGTGCAAGGCAAATGCCCTACCTGCTGTGCTATTGCTCCAGCGCCCAAGATCTTATCTTAACAAGGTCTGCTTTCACAGCTTTCTTTAGGTCTTGACACCCCATCCCTAGTTATTAAAATTTTTTTCTTTCTATTAGAACAGGGAGCACATCACTCACATAGAAATTTTTCATCTGTTTTCTGGGAGAAGGCAGCAGATCAGTGCCCTTCCTGCTGTAGCTCTTTTGCTAGTGCCCTGATTTCAAAATAGTCAACATGCCAAATTGCTATGTTTGAGAGCGCATGCCCTAAATTATGTCTAATCAAACTGTTTTAACATTTCCTGACAATCTATTTATTTATTTATTTTTATTTATTTATTTTTAATTAGTGAGTCACCGTGAGGGTACAGTTACAGATTTATACACTTTTGTGCTTATGCTTCCCTCATACAAAGTTCGGGAACCCATCCCTTCACCAGTGCCCATTCTCCACCACCAGTAAACCCAGCATCCCTCCCACCCTCCCCAATCCCATCTTCCCCCACCCCACCCTGTCACTGTGGCAGGGCATTCCCTTCTGTTCTCTCTCTCTAATTAGCTGTTGTGGTTTGCAATAAAGGTGTTGAGTGGCCACTGTGCTCAGTCTCTAGCCCTCATTCATCCCTTCCCCGACATGGCCTTCGACTACATTATAGTTGGTGATCCCTTCTCTGAGTTGCCCTTTCCCCAGAATGTGAGGCCAGCCTCCAAGCCATGGAGTCAACCTCCTGGTACTTATTTCTACAATTCTTGTATGTTAGTCTCCCACTCTGTTATTCTATATCCCACAGATGAGTGCAATCTTTCTACGAACAATTTTTTTTAAGGTTATGATGGTGGTTACTAAGTTCCACAATGATATTTTGCTGTTTTTTCTCCTTTATACTGAAATGGACCAGAAAGATTGTCTCTCTCTGGTGATGCAGAGCTTGATATGTAGACCCCATCCCTGTGTGCTGAAGAGAGATGGAATTGAATTAATCAGAATGTTGAGATAATACGATAGTCGACCACCAGAGTCCCTAGAAATTTCAAAGCAGAACCGAATTGTATTGGAAGATAAAATGACTAACCCATCCAAGTTTCCTGGACCCTTCCTGGACTTTTAGTGTTGGTTTCTGGGCACACTTGAGAAGTTCTGGAAAGTTGAGGGGGACACACTATGCAGAGCTAAAGGTGAATCAGGATTCCAAGTCTTTGAGCCTCTCCCCAGTGGACCAACATTCCTGGACTTCGCACTGCAAGTTTCACACCATGGAAATCTCTCACTTTAAGACAAACTGGGACAGTTGGTGACCCAAATTGAAGATCTTAGTGGTGCTCATCCAGATGTCTGTGTTCTATGTTCTTAAATTTGATTGGAAGCTGACATTACCCATGTATTTCTGATTAACCTCCTGAAAGTTCTGTGTAAAAAACTAGAGCACGCCGAGGGGCACGTGCACTCGCAGTCTCTCTGGGTGGCTCTGTTTCACCGCCCGCGTTTGGTGCTCTGGAACCGCTGTGTATGGCTGTTGGTCAAGGGCAGGCGACGGAAGGAAGAATGAGGACCAAGCTGGTTGCTGATTAGTTACCGTTTATTCAATCTTCCATCTTTCTCATCTCCTGCACTCCCAGCTCCTCTCTCTCGATCTACAGCAGCCTCTCTTTCATCTCTCTCCTCCCCTTGCCCCTAGGTTACGCACTGCCAGGTAGCAAAATCAACATAAGAAAGCCCTTCCTGAGGGCTGTCAGGTTCAAAGGGAACACCACTTAGGGGCATTCCAAAGCCCTTCCTGACTGCCAGTAGGCAAAATACCTCTTAAGGGTTTTTCCTCCTCTCCTCATTCCAAACACTCATTAACATCTTAATACTAGTCATTTTTGTATGGGCATAGCAAGAGATACATTGAGGCTTGCAAGGCAGCTCTCCTGGCAACATCTTGCCACAGGCTCAGACTACAGCACTCAGACCAGATTAATCACTCCTAACCCTAGCAGGGTCCAAATCTCGTTATCACTGTTTGGATCATGACAACATTTGTCCATGAGCAAGCTCTTAACTTATAGTTAAGCATTAGGCACTTTGGCCAGGCCCATCTCAACGCCAGGGTAGCAAACAACTCACCGCTTGCCCTGGGTCCGTCTTGTCCCTCGCCGGGACCCTGCTTTGGGGGTGCTAGGAAGTAAGGGCAGCTGAGGCTTAGGTTGAAAGAACACATGCCCAGGAGGAAAATACCACGTAGAGTCAAATGACTCCCAGGTTACAAAAGCATGGCATTTGCTAAGTCTTCCTGTGTCCATACAAAAAGGACATGGCTCTGAATAAATTATGCAAAGGACTCAAAAAGAAGAGAAAAACAATATTTACAAGTCAACAGAACACTAAGAAAGAAGTCACAAATAAACAAAGAGGAATGGGAGCACTGTAACGGGAGTAACTCAATAAACCTAAACTACCTGAGGCTATGTAATCCTACAGTTCTGGTTTGAAATTTCTCTGTGAACATTGATGGTAATGTCCAATCTACATGCGAATCATTTCCTCTTGGCAAATGCAATGGCTCAGCCATTTGTTTTACAAAAGGTAAGGAACCTAAAAGGAAATGACCTCTTATCCAATACAGTGTTTATGAATCTGACAGATTATTAGCTCTCTCTCTCTCTCTCTCTCTCTCTCTCTCTCTCTCTCTCTCTCTCTCTCTCTCTCTCTCTCTCTCTCTCTGGGTAATATATGACAATTGTTTCTTTTAAAAATGGAAATAATAATTATAACAATCCTCAAAGGAAGTTTTAGGATTAAGTTATTACAAGAAAAGGGACAAGCATATAGTTAAAGATTAACAAGTGTTTTTTGGGGAAAAAAAAAACACCTAGTAGTACTAGTGAAATACAGGTTGTGGCTAGGTAAAATTGCAAGTTTCCATAGTAGAAAAATTTAAAAGCGTGGAGAAAATAAATCAAAAAAAAAAGTAACTTATTGTCAATAAAGTCTCCTCAATAAAGCCTAACTCAGTTTCCACCCTACCTAAAACTTGTGTCTACACATCTTACTCCTAAATTGCAACCATAAAGCAGCGGTTCTCATTATCTACGGGTGTAGCAAGTCTCAGAAAACCCAACTCAACCTGTATTAGGTATATAGGAAATTGTATTGCTCCTTTAACCAGAAGTCTTGAAGACTGCAATGTATCTTCAGGATCAAATCAATCCAATCAAAACTCAGGCCTTCCAACAACAGGACCAGAAAATATTCAGGTAATTACTGGGCATGGTTCTAGTTCTAAAGTGTCCCCAGAAGCCCTGCAATTGGACTGAGAACAGGTAAAGCCTATATGGAGTCCCTGCAGGTATTTTTTTTTTTTTTAAGGCTGGGTTCTGGTGAGTCTTTGCTTACCTTCTAACATTTCTCAGAAGGTAAAACAATTGTAGGACCTCATATTTCTCAATGCTAGTATTCTTTCTCATCTTATGCATTAGTGACTTCGTTGCTTGCTAACATTCCAAGATAAATTATCTTACAATCTGGGCATGTTCTACCCAACATGGCAAAAAGAGGTAGCTGGGGAAACAGGCTATGTGAACTGAAAATATGGTAATAAGTTTTTGAGTTCTGTTCTTTCCAAAATGACAAGGGTGGACAGTCAGACTTCACATAAGAATATTTAGAAATTATCTTCCCACGAAGGGAAACAAAACAATCTTCCAAATTTTGAATGTGATCATTACCAATGGAGAGGTTAGGGAGTGAATGTCAAAAAAGAGGTATCATGCAATTTTCTCATGTAGATGGTAAATGATTCTGGCAGCATTTCATAGAAAATGTTCTGTTTTGTTCTGGGGATTTGGGGCCACACCTGGATGCACTCAGGGTCACCCCTAGCAGTGTTCAGTAGACCAAATATGGTATCAGGTATTGAACCGGGGTTTGTTGTGTGCCAGGCAAATGACTTAATCCCTGTACTGTCTCTCCAGCCCTAGGAAGTATTTTTTAAATAGCTAAATAGTTAGATTGGCTATAATCACAAAGTTATTATTTTTAAGAATAGCATTTAATTCTTTTTTTTTCTTTTTGGGTCACACCCAGAGATGCAGAGGGGTTACTCCTGGCTGTGCACTCAGGAATCACCACTCCTGGTGGTCCTCAGGAACCATATGGGATGCCAAGTCGGACACATGCAAGGCAAACGCCCTACCTACTGTGCTATCGCTCCAGCCTGGGATACATTTAGTCCTAACACTTCTGACAGAAAACTTCTGATTGATTTATAGAACCTCGTATGTAGAACCTAAATACTTCAGTTTTAGATTCGAGCGGGCACCAGTAACATCTCTCATTGTGAGACTTATTGTTACTGTCTTTGACATATCCAATATGCCACGGGTAGCTTGCCAGGCTCTGCCGTGCGGGCTAGATACTCTTGGTAGCTTGCCGGGCTCTCCGAGAGGGGTGGGAGGAATCGAACATGGGTCGGCCTCGTGAAAGGCGAACACCCTACCGCTGTGCTATCGCTCCAGCCCCAGTTTTAGATAGATAAATTAATATTTAAGCATATTTGATATAAAGTTCCTAATATATAGCTGTATTTGATAGACAAATAATTGCCACCTTCTCCCCACTCTGCATTTATTTTCCAGATTGCACTGGATTTGTTGGCAGAAAGTAATTTAAAGTTGTAGGAGGGTGACACCTACTGGGGAAATAAAACAATAAGTTTAAAAACAGAAGATGAGATTCTTAGGAATGAGTCTTTAGAAGGGTATCTAATGAATAAGAGAAACTAAAAGAAAACAAAACAAATCACTTCTAATTTAATGCCAGAAATTTTAAAATTTGCATTCCAAGATAATGCTAGAATATTATGTTTTAACATAGATATCAGCACTAAGTATTGATATCTAGTACTAGATAATCATAGTACTAGATAATCATAGTACATAATAATAGTACTGATACCAAGTACTAGATAATCAGATGGGCTGAACACGTAATGCGATTTAGAGATGACCGCTAGCCTAGAGCTGTTACTGACTGGATTCCACGGGACGTCAAAAGACCACGTGGCTGCTTACCTATGAGATGGTCAGACTTCTTCGTCAAAACCCTGAGCGAACTGGAACATTACTGGTGCCCTCTTGAGGAAATCAAAGATCAACGGGATGACAAGTGATAGAAGTGGTACTAGATATCAGGAGAAGCCCCCAATGTATTCTAAAAACTTTCGTAGGTGTGTGAACTTTGAGGTTTACAGTTTAACACCTTTATGTTCCAAATGACAAATGGGTTTGAAGAGAAGGAATTCATTCATTACCACTTAGGGTTTGTGTCCTCTCACCCACCTAGATGGATCTCACTTAGGTGAAGTGGCCATTGGAGTAAACACCATAGGGCAGAGAATACAGCAGGTGGGACACTTATTTGCCTGCGGCTGACCCAAATTCATTCCATGGAACCCTGTATGGTCCCCCATGCCTCACCAGAAGTGATCCCTGAATACAGAGCCAGGAATAACCCTTGAGCACTCCCAGATATGGTCCCAATCCTTCCCTTCCCACCTTCACTCCCAATTTTCATGGGTTTTTGTTTGTTTGTTTATTTGTTTTTGCTTTTTGGGTCACACCCAGCGATGCACAGGGGTTACTCCTGGCTCTGCACTTAAGAATCACTCCTGGTGATGCTCAGGGGACTATATGGGATGCTGGGAATCAAACCTGAGTTGGCCATGAGCAAGGCAAATGCCCTACCCGCTGTGCTATTGCTCCAGCATCCCCACCCCCAATTTTTTTAAAAAAAAATTGAATAAATACTATGAGTTAAGGAATCCCAGGAAGTTATCCAGGGCTCAGCCATCATTTCTTCTCTAGTGAACAGAAGTTACCAGTTGCAGGCAAACAGAATAAGTGGGCGAGTAGGTGGCAATATTGGTAATGTGAACTGGGGAAAGATACTGTCTGGAACCCGAACCAGTCAAAGTCATAAAGGCCTTTGAAGTACAGGACCATCTGAAGAACCCAGAAAAACCTTTGAAATGCATAGTCCAGATTGTGCCCCTGGACCTCCTGAGAGAGGAGGCTGGAATGTAAAAATGAAAACTGTGATGAGACTATCAAAGAAGACTAACAGTTTTGAGCTATTCCCTTGGCAATACCCTTGCAAGAGACTTTGGGGTCAATTTGGGAAAACCTTATAAAAACTAACTTAACAGAGACAAAGGTGCACATGTCTTTTCCCCATTTAGGGGCTGGTGTGTGTGTTCTCATAGCTTTACTTGGGGTGTGTACTTGGCTTGCAAGTATGGATAACTCTCTTTCTCTGCCCTAGTATTTCCCAAAGAAACTTATATTCACTGTGAGTCTCACTCTGAAATTCTTTTCTATGGGGTTGGCAACAGGTCCAGAGAAGAAAAAAATTTGGAGAGAGGTAGGACTGATTTTTCTTTTCCTGCAAAGAGTAATTCCTTGTCTAGCCAGAGTCCTTGGTGCCCTGAAAGGCTTAGTGGTGGTGGTGGTGGTGGTGGTGGTGGTGGCAGGGGGGGTGGGGGTGGGAAACTAATTCCTGTGCTAAGAAAATCCAGTAGGACTCAAGCACACTTTGATGTCTGCCATGTGGAGCTGGTTAGTAGTAAGTTCTATGCCATGTAGGTGCTTGTAGGTGCTTTTATTACTCCTGGGACCCCACCCCTCCTAGCCACTTCTCCAGGTCAGTGAGATGGGTAAAGAAAAAGAAATTCTTCTCCACACTCCTGGCCACAATGTCTTTTTCCATTTCACAGAAGCCACCTGCAGCATTCACAAGCGTATTTGGACTACCCTCCCCTTTATAGAAAATAATCATTCATCTACCGGCCTCCTAGAAATCTACCTTTCTTCTGGGCCAGAGCAAGTAGGGTGACTGCCTTGCATGCAACTGGCCCAGGTTCAATCCCTGACATAGGGTCCCTGGACCCCAGCAGGAGTGATCTTGGAGCTCAGAGCCAGGAAAATGACCTGAATACCACCAGGTTTGGCTCCCCAAACAAGCATCAACAATAACAAAGTAGAAATCTACCTTCTTTAAAGTGAACAACAGAAAGGCTGGCCAATGGTGCCCAACGCTGCTGTGGCCCTGTGTATCACTAGTGCCCTCAGCGGGTGGTATTGCTCACTTCAGGAAACACTGGTCTGAACAGATTATTAGGAAGTGCCACCATAAGATTTGCTTCTTTGAGTGTTGATTCACACTAATGTTGATTCACATTAGTGATTTCCCCGCTTCTTCACTCCCTTACATAAGCAGGATCAGCATGAAGAAGTTACAGGAGATCGGGCTTCACCCATGCGCTCCTTAAAGGAGGGAGTGTTGCAGGCAGATATATGGGGCTGGGGCACTGCTGATGTGTTTTGGGGAAAATAATAAGAATCAAAGAGAAAAATTTTTTTCTCTCCCTGAAGTAGCCGTAAGGCACAAAGAACGCATCTGAAATGCCAATACTGAGATCTTTGGAGATGAAAAAACAGATACCACCCCGAGAAGGACAGGTCTCCTCAGAACAGGAGACCTACAGAAGAATCTCAGGGTTGTGATAAGAGTATGAAAGTATCAAGAATCTAAAGCGTTCCTTGTGACAATACCTAGATTAACTTTTATGTGGGCTGGAGCGATAACACAGCGGGTAGGGTGCTTGCCTTGCACACAGTCATCCTGAGAGTATCCCGCCCACATCGCAGAGCCTGGCAAGCTACCCATGGAGTATTTGATATGCCAAAAGCAGTAACAATAAGTCTCACAATGAAGACATTACTGGTGCCTGCTCGAGCAAAATCGATGAACAAAAGGGACAACAGTGCTACAGGGTTACAGTACTAACTTTTATGTATACAGAAACTGTCAGGCCAAGACAGTTTGGAGAAATTGTATATAATCTTCTCCCAAAAGTCATTCTCTGTGTTTTCCTCTCTGGATAAACCTGTGTTCTCTCTTAAGCATATATCTGTTTTACCTTACATTTCTCCTCAGATTTCTTTTAATAAAGCTATTTGACTTCACTAGAAAAAGAGAAAAAATAAAATGCAGCCAGCAGCGTTTCTGCTTTAGATTTAATTCTAAGCACTAGAGGGTGCTGAGGAGTGAGAAGAATGGCGAGCAGGCATCCCGAGGCTGTGAGAACCACAAGGAAATCTGGGTCTATGGGGGGACCTAGACTTCGGATTTAAGACCAGAGAAAGGCTGCCCTTGGAGGCTACCATGCAGGAACAGTGGGGAGCTCTCAACCACAGGACTCTGACTCACAAACACAAACAAGTAGTAATAAAATGAGTAGGTAAGGAAACCAGGGTAGCTTACAGGAGCTCTCATGCTTTCTAAGAATTTACTGGATAACACAGCAGGTAGGATGCTTGTCTTATACCTAGTTAGACAGGGTTAAATCATCAATACCCCATATGATCCCCCAGAAACTGACAGGAGTAATTACTGACTGCAGAGTGTGGAGTAAGCCCCAAGCACACAAGCTGTGGTCATTCCCCTTTAGCCCTCGCCACCTCCTGCACCCCAGAGCTTACCTTTGTAAGAATACTTACAGAAGATACAAGTGAGTGCTTGAAACCAGAAATAAGAAACATGACCTGTAAGGCCAGCATTATGCAGGCTTGAATTCCAAGGAGCCTATAAGAAATATCCAGGGCAACTATATCTCATGGTGAATCAAAAAAAGGGGGGAATAATAATAAAATAAAATTAACATTCTGAATAAAAAAGTAATGTGGAGTTCATACCCAATTTAATCGGCTTAATCAATGGCTGAATAAATAGCAGTACTCCAACATTATAAATAAAAAGGAGAATAACAAGAAAAAAAAGAAATATCTAGGGCAACATTGTAGCACTGTAGCACTGTAGTCCCATTGTTCAATTGATTTGCTTGACCGGGCACCAGTTATGTCTCCATTGTGATACTTGTACTGTTTTTAGCATATCGAATATGCCACGGTAGCTTGCCAAGCTCTGCTGTGTTGGGCGGAATATTCTCGGTAGCTTGCTGGGCTCTCCAACAGGGATGGAGGAATCAAACCCGGGTCAGCCGTGTGCAAGGCAAACGCCCGACCTGCTGTGCTAAGGCAACATACCTTACAAAACTGTGTTAAATTTCACAAATTGTTGAGGGAGATATTTTGTGGGGAATGGACCTATTAATTTTTTGTTGCTGACCAATGACACAAATCAGAGCTCTTAACATGCCATTCATCTTAATTTTTTTTTTGAATCAAGAGTATCTTTGGATTGAAAATCGTAGTGTATGCATTGATAAAAGGAACAGGAAGTCCAGATAGAGTGGAATGAGTCAGTAACTGATATATGTATGTGTCCCACATCCCTTGTTTCATCTGCGGCTTCTCACTTAATTTTTATAATAATTATACGATTTTATTAAGTACAATATTATTTGGGTGTTAGGAGTCTTACACTTTAGGGATGAAACTATTTGTTTAAAGTTCAAGTAATGAGAAGAAGGTGTGGGGGAAGCATCATTGACTGGCCACCTACCTTGGAACCCAGGACTATGCTCCTCTTTCTTTCATTAAGGAAGTTTTAAAAATGAACTTTCTGTGAAGATTTTAGCTGAGCTCTATCAATCATATGTGAAATTGTCACTTTTTAGGCTTCAAATGGCCAAATACTAGCAATTGCACATAATCTAACCCACCCCCAACCCCGATGTCTTAAAAATCCAGTAACAGTACAAACAAGTCAATGTCAAGAGTACAGGCATCCTCTGCTCTCTCCCCATCCCTGACGTTTTCCTCCCGTGTTGCCATATTTCACTCTTAGAGCTGTTCATGGCTATTTTTTTCCTCTGGAGCTCTTCCCAAAGCAATGGGGGTCATTCTGGGGGTGCTTGGATGACCACGAGGTGCTAGGGAACCTAACCTGTGCTCCTCATTGATTTTCCTGCCCTCCCTTTTGGTTTATTATTGTAAAACAATGTTTGCTATCATTTCCTGATTTTCAGTTTTACTGCTATTCAATTTCTGTGATAAGAATGAGGCTTGAACTGTTTTCCCCAAATCCCTGCATTCCCTGGCCCTGCAACTATTATAATTTCTGGTGAGCTACCTCTTCACAATTGCATCCTCTGTGGCAAGAAAGAACTATGTTCCCCGTTCCTGATGCTTGAATCCATGAGATCAGATTTCTTCTTCATGGTCTTCAAGGTCCCTTACTCCTTTTTTTCATTTGTGGCTCTTGGTGGTTTAAGGAACATACTCACCAGCCCAAAATTCAAAGAATGGACATGGATACTCAAAATGAAAGCAAAGAGCTTATGATAGTCTTAGAAGATTTTGGGTCTGGAAGGCTGGCAGTCCCATAGTGGTTAGAACCAACCATTTTATTTCGTAGTGCACAAGTCCTTCCTCTGGTTCCTGTGAAAATAATGTGGAGCAGAAGTTGGCAAGAATTTTGTAAAGGATCTGACAGTAAGTATTTTAGATTTTGAGGACTATATGGTGTCTGTCTCAGCCACTTAACCATGAAGTTGTAGTGTGAAAACATCCATGGAGAGTACAGAAGTAAATGAGTCAAACTATTCCAGAAAAATTCTGGTTACCCAAGACAGGTGATAGTCAGATTTTGGTAGGCAAGAGCAGAAGGAATAGATTAGGAAAAAGTTAAGATAAAAATCTGCAGGGTTTTGAGACCAAGGAAATGTGGGAAATGAAGGCACGTAGAGATGGTGCTTACAGCCTGCAATACAGACTGCATTGCATATTTTTCTCAAGAATGATATGTAATACTTCAAAGAAGCTGATTTTAAGGAAAAATCATGTTTGCTTCCAGTTAATACCAGAATTTTTATTGAATTTGGCTAGTATGGAAACATTCAGAAGTCTGCCAGTTGGCAATGATACTCAGGGCTCATCTAGGCTGTGTGCTGTCTGTGAATGGGATCCTCTCTCTGCTTGAAGGCCCAGGGTGATTTATCTGATCTGGCCCACTGTGAGATGGCTTTCCCTTTTCTCTTTTATAAGTGCCCTCTGGAAGCTGCAAATTCAGCTGAAAAGAGCTCTTTTCTACAAAGGACTTTGAAAGTTGTGTTCTCTCTGCAGGGATGCTTTTGTGTTTGAGTGAATGTGGTATGGCCTTGCACAGGTCACAGAAAGATCAGTAATGCTTCCAGCTTTATGTGGTGAAGAGCCATCACCATACACCACATGCAATTGGACACCTGTCTGTCTCCAGCCAAGAACACTGCTATCTGAAGTGGAGTTCCCATTTTAGGGGGGTCACTTTTAGCTTTAGCATATTTGTGTCTTAAAATATGTTCATCTATCAAGCTACACATTTCACATTCTCTATCACTGTATCACTGTCATCCCATTGCTTATAGATTTGCTCAAGTGGGCACCAGTAACATCTCCATTGTGATATTTGTTGTTACTGTTTTTGGCATATTGAATACACCATGAGTAGCTCCCCAGGCTCTGCCGTGCAGGCGAGATACTCTCCGTAGCTTGTCGGGCTCTCCAAGAGGGGCAGAGGGATCGAACCCAGGTCAGCCATGTGCAAGGCAATGCCGTACCTGCTGTGCTATTGCTCCAGCCCATTTTACATTCTAATTATAGAAAACATATTTGTTCTGAAAACAAAATATGCCTGAAAAATATCCTGAAGTTAATATAGAGAAGGACATAAATAAATATTTGGCTTGGCCTTGGATGGTACATCATTTTTATAGAAGAGTTTTATGCTTTTGGATTTTAGGTAAGGGTTTGAACACAGATCTTGAACTCTACCTTAGAATGAAGCTGAATGGGAGAAGTACATGATGTGACTAGCATCAGGCCCTGTTATTTCTCAGGATGTTCTGAGGTATGGCACAAGAAATCTGTTTGCAAAGTCTTAGCCTGAATTACTCAAATGTTGTTCTAAGTGTTTATTGTAGGATACGTTCCCATTCCCATTGAGATGGCACACTGCAATTCTGTCAGTCTTCCTATTCTTGCCCATTTTGGTGGTGGTGAATTCTTTTTCTTGCCCCAAATCTGGTCATGTCCCCTAGCTACAGACAGTTATGATTTAACATATTTTCCTAGTCATATCAATGAGTCTAGAAATATTCTATTCTTTCCTATAATTGTTTGAGGGGCGGGACATAAGAGGCTCTCAATAGGTATTCAGAGAGTCACTCCTGCCTCTACTTAGCCCGCATGTCCAGTGATCCAATGAGAGGGCCCATAAGGATGTGGTGCTACTCTGACCCTAAAATGGGCTATTATGGCAACATCTGGGGGCCTCTGGGGTGACAACTGGTGATGCTTAGGAGGTAATGTGCTGCTCCCTAAACCCTGTATCTCTCCCCCCACCTCATGATTTCTTAAATTGAAGCTCCCCATTCTTCCAACAAACACAAGGAGACAAGTTTGTGATTGTGTCACCATGACTACAACTGGGTGGTGGGTACTGTCTGCATTTGTAAAATATAAGGAGCACAGCAGAGGAAGAAGGGCACAAAAACTGGACAGAAATCCCAGGTGACACACAACTCTCCGTTTTTCTTGAAAATCTGGATTACCCTTCCAGATCTGCTCACAACTCAGAAAATAAACTTTTCTGATTCTCTGAACTACTCCAGAATCCTACCAACAAATCCCTTGTTTGCTTCAGCTATTTAATTAGGTTTCTTTCTTTTGACATTTTATAAAATTTTGGAATGGCAATCAGGGTAGAGTAACAAAACAGTATGATTCTGAAATCAAGCTATCAACCAATCACTGTTTATTTTCAGTGAAGGCAGAACTTGCACGCACTTTCTTAATATTAGCTCTGGAATTTTAGAGAGATGTTGACCCTGAAGTCATAGATCATCAGAAAGCTTGAACCAGGTCTTGGTTAATGAAACACTAAAAGAGAGCTAAAAGGATAAAGGGGGTAGGTGGGGGTGATGTGGTTTGTCTCCATAGAAAAAAAACTTTGCATTAGAATCAGTAGCTAGCTCACATGGTTGGAGAGCAACTTTTGCAGGCACAGGTCTCTGGTTCTATCCCTGCATGGCTCTTTGAGGTCAACCAGTCTTGGCTCTGGTGAACTCCATTCTTGATAAATCTGCCTTGTCAGCAGCACCTTAAAGTGTCTGATCATTGAACCACCTGCCTGGTAGATCAAGTATTTCTAGGAATGACCCTCATGTCCCCAAGCATTGGTGGTAGTCTACCTCCTCAGCCTTTGGGTCAGACTGTGTGTTGACACTATCTGACTTTCTCTATTCTTCTTCAAGTGTCCTCAGTCCATTAATATATCTTTATCATCTGTGACAGTGACAATCTAACTAACAAACGTTCCTTGAATACATTTCTCCTTTTGCCCCTTTCCAAAACCAAGAGCTCTTCCCGCACCACATTTCCACCTACTGGAATTCTATATAAACTTCAAGTCATATCGAAGATAACTCCCTTCTCCCCAAATATTATGCACATAGTAAAATTTTTACCACAGTAAAATTAACTAGATACTTCCATCATCTTGCATTATTTCCATTTTGTGTGTGTGTGGTTAGAACATTTAAGATTTACTCTGTTAGCAACTTTCAAGCAGATAATGCAGTATTGTTAGCTAGAATCACCATGCCACATACTAGACCTTATTGTCAAGAGTATGGTGTGTTTTTCTTCTTTGAGATATCTTCCTTTCCTGAACTGCCCTATAGCTTGGGGGTTGGGAGCATGCTGTGCCATAGAACTTTCTCTCATAATGATATCAACATGTACATACTGAGCACAGAATTGTGGCTGATAAAAATAAATATATAAACATTTAATTAGTTTAGATACACATTTAAATAGCCACATGTGAAATGTGTACCTTATAGATAACAAAGATATAGGAACTTCCACAGACCAACAATAATTTGCTCTCCCTTCTGTATCAAGTAGAGTTTCACTAGATTTAGTAGCCAAAACAACTGAAGTATTCCACTACCAAATGATATTGCCTTAGAAATTCAAAACTTCCCCAAGATTGTTTCAGGTGCTTTACTACAAAAAGAGTAATGGTACTCTGGTCCTACTGTAGCTTTAAAAAAATTTAATTTATAAATTTACAAATTTGGTTTATAGTACTAAACCATAAGCTTCTTATAGCCTAATTCTCCCCTTCTAGAACCTGGCAAGCTACCGAGAGTTTCCAGTCTGCATGGGAGAGCCTGGCAAGCTCCCTATAGCGTATTCATATGCCAAAACCAGTAACAATGATGGGCTCATTCCCTGACCCTGAAAGAGCCTCCAGTGCGGCACCGTTGGGAAGGACGAGTAAAGAGAGGCTTCTAAAATCTCCGGGCTAAGACAAATGGAGACGGTACTGAGACTGCTTGAGAAAATCAATGATCAACAGGATGATGATGATGATGATGATGATGATGATGATGATGATGATGATGATGATGATAATACTGGTAGCTATAATACTGGTTGTTTATAATACTTTTAATGCATTCATGCAAACAATGTTCCAATAACAGAACCTCTACCAGGATTTCCCTCACGTCCCCACTCATCCTGTCTTTGCCTGTTTACTCACCTTGGTAAGCTTTGTTTCTGTAGACCACTTCTCAGGTTCTGTTGCCTTTGGCCATTTGTTATTCCTTTATCATTCTCTTTGATATCCCACATTAGAGAGTGATATCATTCTGTATCTATCCCTCCCCTTCTAACTCCATTCAGCATGAAACTCTTTAGATCCATCCCGGTAGCAACAAATTGCATGATTTTATCTTTTCTTATAACTTCAACTCTTTTTTTTTCTTTTTGCATCACACCTGGCAATTCATAGGGGATACTCCTGGCTCTGCACTCAGGAGTTACTCCTGGTGGTGCTCGAGGGACCATATGGGGTGCTGGGAATCGAACCTGGGTCAGTCGAGTGCAAGGGAAACGCCCTACCCACTGTGCTATCATTCCATCCCATAACTTCAACTCTTGCAGATTACACTTCTACTTCTTTGAATTAACCTGGACAAAAATTAACTTTGAATTAACTTGGGCTAAAATGCTTAAGTTTGGTCTCAAGGCTAGAATTCTTAATATTCATGTTTCCATGCTCAATTAGCATCCAATATTCCTGTAGCCATGAAGAGTCAGTTCTGGAGCCATTTCTACTGTTCATTTGTAGACCTAGAATCACGGTGCCCCTCCATGCCTAGGTATCATACCATTGCCAAGATCTAGGTGGAATTTCCTTTAACTTCTCAACAGCATAAAATCTTTGTCTTTAGATCCTTCCAGAAACAGAGCCTTAGAAAAAGATCAATTAAAAATAACTTATTTAGGAGGTGATTCCAGGAAATAACAGTGAAAGGAGAAGAAAATATAGAGATATAAAATATAGAGTTGAGGAGAAAATATAGAAGGAAAGCTGTAAAGAATAACATATCACCAATTATTTTGGGGCAACTGAAGCTCAGTATTTATGAATGACTCTAAGAGATAGTGGGAAACATAAATCATAATTTCCCACGGGAGAGGCAAATTGGTTGGTTTCTATCCACCTAATCCTGAGGACTTTCAGAGGCAATGAGCTTCCAGAACACTCTTTTACCCTGAGGACAGTCAAGTGTGTTATACTGAGAGAGGAAAGTCCTTAGGCAGAGTTATGGTGTCTATGATTTAGAAAGGGCTGGAGCGATAGCACAGCAGTTAGGCGTTTGCCTTTCACACGGCCGACCCAAGTTTGATTCCTCCGCCCCTCTCAGAGAGCCTGGCAAGCTACGGAGAGTATCAAGCCCGCATGGCAGAGCCTGGCAAGCTACCCGTGCGTATTGGATATGCCAAAAACAGTAACAATAAGTCTCTCAATGAGAGACGTTACTGGTGCCCGCTCGAACGAATCGATGAGCAATGGGATGACAGTGACAGTGATGATTTAAAAAATCACTGGTGTGTTAGAAGTGAGTGAGGGAGCAACAATGCCTATCCAGTCTCTTGAACTTTGACACACATATTTTACTTAGACTGGCTCTATGAACAGGTTTCAGGGTGCTAACGCTTCCCCTTCTGGGAAACTTCAGGAGTTTCCCAGACAAATAGTCTGCTACAATTGTAAAGTTTGTAGTAAGGGAATATTATTTCTGGTAATTTGCCCCATTTCAACTTGATTTGTCTATTTTAGTAATATACCAATATACCAAGAACATCAAATAAATCTTTCATGTCATTGAAAAGGTACAATTAAAATTAAATTAAAACCATTGCCACAAGTTCTAAACATTGCTCTGGCTCTGTATAAAAAAGTTTGGCGTTTGAAGCTACCTAAAATTTCAGGTTTTAAATCTACACATTTTCACAAACTTTTGCTTTACCAGGTTTTAACAGGAATGAGCAATACCACATTGGAGGAACTGAATAGGTTATATTTGGTTCCATATGCACAAAGTAAGAGGTTATTCTAAAAGGTTATAGAACTGAATGATGTTCTTAAGTATATTTGTTCTTAAACATGGGAAAGTGAAATTTGATAATGTAGGCGCAATGCTAGAGGTGAATTCAGTGTTCTTTCATGGTAAAAGCATGGTTAAAAGCATGGCATAGATTAAAATGGATAATTTGTTGTTAGGGAGAGGGTGATTGCTCAAAGGCATTCTCTTCATGAAGGAGGCCTAGGTTTGATCCCTAACCCCAGCACTTCTTAGAAGAAACCGCTTAGAACAGAGAACTGCCAGGTGTGTTTGAGAAAAACAAAAAGCAGAATACAAAATAAAATAAGTGAATAGCTGTATAAAGAGCAGTAGAGACATCTTTTACCACTTTCCAGGCCTGAATTAGGATAGTTTAGCTTTCCATTTAATCACAATCAAGTTGGTCTATATATGAAAATTTAGTCACTCCAAGTTTGCAGGTATTAATAATAGGGTAGCTTTTAAGCAGTTTGCTGCTTCTCACTGAATATTCAGTGTGTGATCTGAAGATTTATCTTGTAAATATCACTGGGTATTGCCTTGTAAATTCAGAGATATGTCATCTACAGCTCTGCTTTGAACATAAAGTAAATGAAGAGAAAATGGATTTTTTAATGAAAATATCAAAAAGCATAATTAATATTTCATAATCTTAATTAAATTTCCACTGCACATTGATTTTTAATGTTATTTGTGTTTACAGTGTGATTATCACTTTCATAGCCAATTCCGATAATCTGGCCACAAACTTAAAAGGTAATGTGAGCATCTTGTTTGGCTTGAATTCCATTACATTCCTCAATTCTGTGCTTATGCTAGGGAAATTGTGTTATATAACTGAATGAGACTGTAAGCTTTTAGGATAAGATTATTGTGTTAAACTGACTTCTGAGAAATATGTGAAATGCAGGATTTTGGGGAAAAGAATTCTGTAGTGACGGACTTTGAATAAAGCAAGCTTTCCAAAGAATTTATGAGGATTGGTTCATATGTAGAAGTAAGTAGTTGATCCTTGAAGTCCTTGAAGTCATCTAGAATTATTCTTGCAAGTTTTCCTGCTGATTTATTGGAGATTAGCCCTGTATAGCAACAAAGGCTCAAGGGAATTGCCTCAAACCATCCTTTGATCACAATTTACTTTCTCTTTGACCTTTCCACCTGAGGCACTTGGCACCAAGATTCTGACTTGAATTTTTTGCTTTTTAATGACCCTTTCAACTTTAGCACACTTAGGTTTCATTTCTGGGAGTGAGCTTTTTCTCATCTTTTATTCTTTGATGGCTCACTACTTCAGCAGAAAATGCCTTGTTCTATTCTCTATTCTGGTAATTTAGCTAACCTCCTTCTGAATCTGCCACTGACTTCCTTGCGGTGAAGTAGGATTGGGGAAAGAAAAGGAAAAGAGATACAAGTAATTAAGCCCTAGGAGAAGACTAGAACTTTAGGCTCTGCACTTGCTTCAGATCTTCAAAGATCTAGAGGGCAGAATAAAAAAAAAGAGTAAGAGATGTGACATAGAGCAAGAGACCTATTTATGATTCATAGGCAGGAATTATATTTTGCCTGATTTAGTATGTAATAGATTGTGTTCTAATAATATGGAGATTCAAAAAATTTTATAACAAGTTGAAAATTGTTTTCTCAAGCATACACCACATCTAGAGTAGTATGATATAATGATTTACATATCATACTACACTTAGGGACCCAAGCAAGTCATGGGTCTGCTATTTTAGAATCTACATCATCAAGATTATTGACTTCTTGTTTCATAGCAAGAGAATTTGGATTGGAATTTTTACTGTGCAAAGTAAGTAATGTACAAAGGTAATAGATGTCACTTACTGTCACCCTAATAGGCCAGAACTAATGAGATGATCCTGAGTCTTTGAGAGGTTCAGGAAATATAGACAAGCAAGTATATTATTTGATTATAATTGATGTCTATATATCACACAATCCATAGATGAGGATCCATCACAGGAGTAGGGAAGGAATGTTGCTGCTTACTTATAGGACTGAAGCTTAGGAGAAGTAGCACAAGGAAACCCATGCAAAAGAATGGTGGGAGGCAGCAGGAGAGCCTGATCAGACAAGGAGTTCCATGGCTCCCTCACCTAACTACTAGGATGAGGTGGAACGGGGCCAGGGGCAGAGACTAACATTTTGGATTCCTTTTATCCTGACACCCAAAGGACTCAGTGTAATAGCGTTGAAGTTAAAGGGTATGTGGCTCTACATTTGAAAGCAAAACTTTATTGCTGTTTCTAATTTAGAGAAAAACAAGCAGTGTTTCTTTATGACACACAGCATGGTGTGAGATATGTCTTTCACCTTGTTCTATAACTAAACTGGATTGTTGTTTTTGTAAAAATCAGAACAGGTTGTGATTTTTTTTTTTTTGGTGGGAAGTGGGTATATACCAGGTGGTGCTGAAGGCTTACTCCAGTCTCTGTACTCAGGAGTCATTCATGGCAAGGCTCCAGGGGACCATATGGGATTCTGGGGATTAAACCAACCCAAACTCTAGCGTCATCTCATTAAAAATATTATCTGTTTACACATTATTCCTACTCTCTTCCCTTTTCCCTTTGATAACCACTGTAATATTCACAGCATCTAATAATTAGTTTTGTTGTTCTTGAAAATTTGTTAGCTTTATTTATATTATATTTCTTTCTTTTTTTTTTTTTGCTTTTTTTTGGGTCACACCCAGCGATGCTCAGGGGTTACTCCTGGCTTTGCACTCAGGAATTACTCCTGGCGGTGCTTGGGGGACCATATGGGATGCCAGGGATTGAACCCAGGTGGGCCATGTGCAAGGCAAACGCCCTACCCGCTGTGCTGTTGCTCCGGCTCCTATATTATCTTTCTTAATGTTTACACATAGGATGCATTTAAGAGTTCAAAATACATCTGATTTTATCATTGTAACTAACATAATCTACAAATCTACATCACTGATCTTCAACCACCAGTCCATAGACTAGTACTGATCACTAGTATAGAAAGGTTGAAAATCCCTGGCCTACTGTTTTTGTTATAACTGCTGGTTTGTGGAGTGGTATGCAAGACAGGCGCTAGTCAGCAGATATATAAAGGTTGAAGGGGTTCCTGGGAGACAATACACAGGTTAAGGAGCATGCCTTGGATGTGGATAACTCTCATTCAATCCCTGGTACCATACATGCAGTCCCTCAAGCACTGCCAGGAATAAGACCTGAGTAGAGAACCAGGCATAAGCACCACTAGATGTGGCCCCAAAACAGACATAACAAACAAAAAGGAAGAATTTTTTAAAAATTTCAAAGGTTGCAAAATGCTGATCTACATAATGAAATTTCAAAATTATATTCAGAAAACAGTAGTTCAAAGTAGCAGGTGGGGGCCGGAGCGATAGCACAGTGGGTAGGGCGTTTGCCTTGCACGCAGCCGACCCGGGTTCGATCCTCGGCATCCCATATGGTCCCCCAAGCACCGCCAGGAGTAATTCCTGAGTGCAAAGCCAGGAGTAACCCCTGAGCATCGCTGGGTGTGACCCAAAAAGCAAAAAAAAAAAACAAAAAAAAAAAAACAAAAAAAAACAAAGTAGCAGGTGTACCTGAGTTTATAAATGCACATTTAGCAAAAACTAAAATACTGTTCTAAATCTTAGTGACACATAAGATTATAACTAATCTTTAAAAAGTACTATTCTTTAAGTGACGTAAACTGTAAACTCCTCATTTGGAGTGTGCCTCTCCTTTTGCCAATGTTTCTAATTTTGCTTTGGAGTGTGCTTAGTAGACTGACAGCAGCACGCTAGTTGATATGGCACTATCCATTATGTGGAATTAAGTCTGGTTTCTTAAGGTAATATTTTCTCTCAGAGATATTTAAATCTAGATCCAGGCTAAATTTAAATCTTGATCCCCAAAAATATTCTTTAATTTTTAAGGTAATCTAATATTAGAACTATTACCCATAGAAAAGTAGAAATGACATCAGTTTTTGGATTTTAACCCAATCCAACACTTACCTTTTTTTTTTTTTTTGCTTTTTGGGTCACACCTGGTGATGCACAGGGTTACTTCTGGCTCTGCACTCAGGAATTACCCCTGGCAGTGCTCAGGGGACCATATGGGATGCTGGGAATCAAACCCAGGGCGGCCATGTGCAAGGCAAACGCCCTACCCGCTGTGCTATCGCTCCAGTTCCCCAACACCTTTCTATCTTACAGGGCTTTATGTTTCAGAGTTTAAAATTTTTAAGTATGTTATTCTTTATTGTTGAAAGTAAAGCCTATGTGGGTTTTAATAAAACCCAGCTTCTTAACTTCAAATGGACCATAATGCCTTGTCATTTCTCTTTTGATATAACTGAACACCCACATGGATAACATAATGTATTTCCTTGACTTTTATAGCAAATAGAATTTTCATAGAGTTTAATGAATTCATAGTTAAGATTTAGAATATTGTGGGGAATATTTTTCTTGTCCATGTTTCTATTCCAAAATGTCTCTTTATTAGCATAAGAATGATGCAGTGGCTTAAGTTGACACAATAAAATATGACTGAATAATTATTGAAATACACATTCTAAAAGGACCTGAGCATTCCGTAATAAGAAAACCTACAATTTAAACAATTTATCATGGTAATAAACTTTCCTCCTCCCCAAGACAGAATATAGTATAATTGGTAGAATTATAATCTGATATATTCACAGATGTTGTTATTATAGTCCTTTAATAATTAAAATATATCTTCATGATAGAAGAAATGCTTTAAATATATATATTAGCTTAATAACACCACAAAATTCAGTATGTTTCCCTTGAATTAATATTGTTACAGATATCTGTCTTTAATATTTTTATGTACATTCTTCCTAATTTCAAAATCAGAATTCAATATCACCTGTTAGAAGGTGCTACATTGCTTAATAAGATATTTAAGATATGATAAACATTTTATCATATAATTATGGGTGTTAAATATATTTCTTTCATATAGATATAACGCATATTCAAAAAATAAATTACGAAAAGCCCGCGGCAGCTCTCTCTCTTGCCTCCTGCATTCAGTGGTCTTGTGCTACTTCCCCCACCCCAGGGAGGCCTATGGCAATGGGCGGACGAAGGAGGAAATGAGGGCCAGGCTGGTTGATCTCAGTTGCAGTTTGTTCCAATCTCATCTCCATTCTCCTCTGATTCTCCCTCTGCTTCTGCCTCCCTGACCCCCCTCATCCTCCTCTTGAATCCTGCTCCTTCATGCTTCTTTCTCCTTCCTGCTTATGCCTCCCCCAGCCCACTCTTACAGCCTAGTTAAATCCCAAAGCATGAGGGGTTGGGGCTTACACATAGGTGTGGTACATACAATCAACAGAGGTAAAGTCATTCCCTCAGGGGAAGCTTCTTCTGGGACAGGTTCTCATCTGGTAAAACGACTCACCCAAGAGTAAAATTACACCTATGGGTGTGTTTCTCCTCTCCTTAGTTCAACAAACATACAAATATTCATAATATTAGTCATTTTGTAGGGACACAGTAAGAGATACATTAAGCTTATAGGGTGGTTCTCCTGGGACCATCTCGCTATAGATCTCAGACTTCAGTGCTCAGGCCAGATTAGTCTTTCCTAACTCTAGCAGGGTCCTCATCTCATCATTACTTTTTGGATCATGACAGAGTTTGTACCTGACCATTCTCTTAACTTATAGTTAAGTATTGTGATGCTTTAACCTGGCCCATTTCGATGCCAGCATAGCTCACAGCTTTTCCTGGGTCCATTCAGTCCCTCCTTGGGACCCTGCTTTTGGAGTGCTAGGAACTATGTGCAACTGAGGCTTAAGTCGAGAACACAGATGTCCAGGAGTGAATATTATTCGAAGTCAATTAACTCTGAAGTTGCAAAAGTGTAATATTAGCTGTCTTCCTGTGTCTATACAAAAAGGACATTGCTTTGAAGTAAACTATGCAAAAGACATAAGGAGAGGAGAAAGGCAATATTTCACTCATGAATACAAGTTAAGTGTCCTTAGAAGGATCTGACCTTACAAGTTAACAGAGTCCGATTAGGGGGAAAGGGTGATAGACCACTTGGGGAAGAGAGCACAGAAAAGTTACAGATAAGCAAAGAGATGGGAGTGACTCAGGAGCACTGTGATGGGTGTAACCCGATAAATCTAAGCTCCCTGTGGCAAGGGAGAAAGAACAAACCAATGTTATCCTAGATAACTTATCTAACATTCTTCAGTTAAAGCATATTAGTATCATGGCCCATGCCGGGGTGCTCTCATTTTATTTTTTTTTAAATTATGTTTATTTTTATATCTTTTCCCTCTAGAACCCTAATAATAATAATATGAATTTTTGTCCAAATCTTGTCCTCGATATTTCTTTTTTTGTTGTTGTTATTTTTTAATTTTTTATTGAGTCACCATGTGGAAAGTTACAAAGTTTTCAGGTTTAAATCTCAGTTATACAATGCTCGAATACCCATCCCTTCACCAGTGCTCATATTCCACCACCAAGAATCCCAGTATAGCTCCACCCCACCCCCTCACACCCCTAACCCCCCCACGCCCCTAGCCTCCCCACCCTAAGTCCCCCCGTCTGTGTAACTAATAAATTTCACTTTACTTTCACTTTGATTGCATACAATATTTCAACAAAACTCACTATTATTGTTTGGAGAGTCTCTCCCCTAAAGTCAGACCTGCTGAAAAGGAAGCATTAGATAATTTGTTTTCCATTGCTGAGGATGAAGAGGTATGAGGTCGAGTGACCACACTTATCGGCCTCTCAGTTTTGGGTTTCTGTAATTTAGTATTTTAGTAACTAAGTCCAGAGAGATATCTGCCAGAAGTTGCATCGTTGCCAACTTGTACTTCTCAGTTACATTATATTCCACATATGAGTGCAATCTTTCTATGTCTGTCTCTTTCTTTCTGACTCATTTCACTCAACATGATACTTTCCATGTTGATCCATTTATATGCAAATTTCATGACTTCATGTTTTCTGACAGCTACATAGTATTCCATTGTGTAGATGTATCAGAGTTTCTTTAACCAGTCATCTGTTTTGGGGCACTCTGGTTTTTTCCAGATTCTGGCTATTGTAAACAGTGCTGCAATGAACATAGAAATACATATGCCATCTCTACTATACCTTTTTGCCTCTCCGGGATATATTCCCAGGAGTGGTATTGCTGGGTCAAATGGAAGCTCAATTTCTAATTTTTTGAGAATCGTCCATATTGTTTTCCAAAAGGGCTGAACCAGTCGGCATTCCCACCAGCAGTGAAGAAGAGTCCCTTTCTCCCCGCATCCACGCCAACACCGGTTGCTTTTGTTTTTTGGGATGTGGGCCAGTCTCTGTGGTGTGAGATGATATCTCATGGTTGTTTTGATCTGCATTTCCCTGATGATTAGTGATGTGGAACATTTTCTCATGTGCCTCTGAGCCATTCGGATTTCTTCTTTAGGAAAGCTTCTGTTCATTTCATCACCCCATTTTTTGATCGGGTTGGCAGTTTTCTCCTCCCCAACTTCCAACTGTACTACAAAGCGGTAGTCATTAAAACAGCTTGGTACTGGAACAAAGGCAGAGCGGCAGACCAATGGAACAGGGTTGAATACTCTGACACATCCCCCCAAATATATGACCATCTAATCTTTGATAAGGGAGCAAAAAAGGCGAAGTGGAGCAAGGAAAGCATGTTTAACAAATTGTGCTGGCAAAACTGGACAGCTACATGCAAAAAAATGGGCTTAGACCTCCACCTATCACCATGTACAAAAGTCAGATCAAAAGGGATTAAGGACCTCAACATCAGACCAGAATCCCTAAGGTACATTGAAGACAAGGTCGGCAAAACCCTCCACGACATTGAAGCCAAAGGTATCTTCAAAGCTGACACGCCACTGGCCAAGCAAGTGAAAACAGAGATAAATGAATGGGACTATCTCAAACTAAGAAGCTTCTGCACCTCAAGAGAAACAGTGACCAAAGTACAAAGACAATCTACAGAATGGGAAAGGATATTTATGCAGTACCCATCCGATAAAGGGTTGATAACAAGGATATACAATGCACTGGTTGAACTCCACAAGGTGCTCTCATTTTACTACTGCATTTTCCTTTTGTTCATGTTGATGCCACTTCTTTTTTTTTTCTTTTCCATAGCAGTCACTCTAATGTGCTTAACATATATGTTTGAGTATGCATACTTCCTTGAGGAATACATAGCCATTTGTGGCCTTGATTATTTTTAATTTATACAACTGACATTCATAAATCTTTTATTATCTTATCCTATTTAGTGATAAATATTTAATTCCAAATCTTATGTTTTAAGCTTGATTTTTATTTTATATTTTGTTTTATTTTGCTTTTTTGGGCCACACCTGGTATTTATCAGGGCTTACTCCTGCCTCTCTGTTCAGGAATTACTGCTGGCAGCTCTTGGAGAACCATATGATATTCTTGGGATCAAGCCAGGATTGGCTGTGGTTTAAGGCAAGTACCCTACCTGCTGTATTATCTCTCTAGCTCCTATTTTGCTTTTAAATATTGCCAAAAAATTATAGTATATGCCTGAGATCTGAAGAAGGGGACAAATGTTTATGCTCAGTCCACCATTTAAAAAAATCAAATAAACATTTAAGCATTTTTTTCAATTAAATTTTTTATATTTTTAATTGAGTCACTGTGAGATGCATAATTACAAAGCTATTCTTGGTCAGGTATCAATCATGCAATGATTCAACACCCATCCTTCTACCAGTGACCATTTCCCACCATTAAGTGTTATTTTTTATTAAAGGTGGTAATAATGATTATTGATGATTAAATAAGGTCATGATACATTTATACATGTTGACTGTTGTTCTATAAATTTCTTTATGGGCTTTGTGCTAGGAATTTTAAATTGGTAGAAAAGCCTTAGGGCATCAACATTCTTAGGATACGTATGATTGATATGTACACATGCCTCCCCACCCAACCCTTTTGCAGCTATGTGAAGCTTTGAAATAAATATGAAATGAATATGTATGAAATAGAAGGAATTAGTCAGGTTATTGGTACCCATAATTTCTGCTAGGTTGGATGCAAATGGACTGAGTTTGCCAATTACTATGACTTTGTTGTCTATGACTTTGATGTTAGCTAATGGTGAACTTGCAAGAATCAAATATTTGGCAGTCAAAGGTCATACCACTGCCACCTATCACAGATAACTTCTTTGTGTGACAAAATTACCTAAAACCACCATCTTCACTAGACCCTGCTTCTTTGGGTCCAGAATTTATTTTCAAGTTTTCATGTCTCAGAGATAAGCATTAGAAGTATATTTGAAGGGAAGGCAATTTGTGCTTATTTTTTTTTTTAAAGAATGAAAATCAAGGCATCCTACATCAGAGTCAGGTTTTATTTCTAAATTTGTTAACACACAAAGAACTATATTCCTCAGCTTTCTCTTTGTGTATTATTGATATTTCTTACCCTATAATATCCAAGGATTTTTAATTGATGTAATAGTGTTTTTTAAGGCTAAAAACTGTGAGGATCCTCATGACAACAAATTTGTGTATGTGTGTGTGTGTGTGTGTGTGTGTGTGTGTGTGTGATACCAGGAGTGAAACCTAGAGCCTTACATGTACAGAGCATTCACTGTACCACTGATACGTACTCCTGTGCCCCCTTTTGGTTTAGCTACTTGGAACTGCCATGTATTCCAATCTTCTGCTCCATGAAATACCTGTGTATTACACACATGAACTTTCCATAGGGAAAATTCACATATCACTCCCATTTCGTTTTGGAGAAATGGTAACAGTAGGCTCTATTTGTTTTCTTTTTTTTTGGGGGGGGTCACACCCAGCGATTCTCAGTGGTTACTCCTGACTCTGCACTCAAGAATTACTCCTGGTGGTGCTTGGGGGACCATATGGGATGCCGTGGATCAAGCCCGGGTCGGCCATGTGCAAGGCAACACCCTACCTGCTGTGCTATTGCTCCAGCCCTCTGTTTGTTTTCTGCTGTTGGCCCTAAATCACTGTCTTATAAATATCACATAATCCTTAATTGTAGCACATGTATTTAACTTGACAAAACCTTATCCATTTCTAACAAACAGTAATTTATTCCATATGTTGTCATTCTGCACACATGGCATTCTGGGACTCCCTACTCATTGACTTGTTAGCTGTAATTTCTGTTTATATCTCTGTTCATTAAAATGATTTATTACTTTGTAGGCATGGTTTTGGTAGTTGTTTTCTTCCTGATGTTTCTTATTTTCTTCTGACTTTTTCTGTCCTTACTCCTCACAATAGTGGGGCAATTGAATGTGCTGCACAAACCCACCAGTCCAGATGAAAGTGTGCTTTTCCCAAGAAAGTGTTGTACCCTTGACCTTTGTGAAGCCCACAACTCAAATGTGTCTGGGTGCCCAGGTAGTAACCTAAAAGGAAGCTTCATCTTAACTGAAGTTGGTGGGCCCCCACAGGTGACTTATTGAGGTGGAGAGGAGAGAGATGGCCCTTTATCAGGTTGTAGAGTCCAAAACATTGATCAATCAAGGAGCATGGTGGTATTGAGAGAGCCACAAGGGCAAGGTCCTTGGTTCTGGAGAAGGCCAGTGGTTGGCAGGTCTACTGTGTGTGCTTGAGTAGATTGTGTTCCACATTAAGTTTGTTTCAGAGAGGCAAATGGGGACTGCAATGCAGGCTATCATCCCTATTTGCTTCTGTGCAATAAACTTCCCTATGTTGCATAGTTAATTTTCTGTTGTCAATTTCTTTGCCCCTGAGCACCTGGATATTTGGCCACATTATTTTATATGTGCCTGTGAGTTTTTTTCTGAGTGAGATGAACATTCGAATAGCAAGGCTGAGTAAAGCAGATTGCCCATTGTAGGGTAAAATCCGCTGAAGGTCTGAATAGAACAAAAAGGTAGAGTATGAAATAACTCTGCCTGACATTGAGGAGTGTTTTCAGAGTTCTTCTGCCTTTAGAGCTCAAGTCTTCAATCTACATCAAGGACTTTCACAGTTCTCAGGCCTTGAGCTCAGAATAGAACAATAGCATTAGCTCTCCTAAGAGCTGCTGGAGATCTTAAAATTTCTCAGCATCTGTAACTGTATGAGCTAATTCCTTTTAACTACATATAACTATGTGTTACTTTAGACACCACCCAAGAAAAAGGTGTTTTGTCTAATTCATAAAAAGTTTTCCAGTGCAACAAGGCTCTGGAGGAATTTGGGATTAAGTGTTAAATACTAGAAGGGGACTAACATATTTAAAATTTGAAAAACCACATACATTAACTCTGATGTAGTTTAGACTTTGTATTTGAAGTTTCTAATCTCATAATACATAAGATGCCATAACTCTCACAATTCTTCAGAGATAGAAGTGTTTAAATGCTCATGTCATCTGCTACATTTGTAGTGTACTCATAATATTTTTATTGGTTGGAGAGAAAGAAGCAAAATAGAGATGAGAGATAGTCATTAGAAAATTACCTAGGGGCTAGATAGTACAGTGGGCAGGGCATTTACCTTGCAAGAGGCTGACTCTGTTTGATATCTGTTACTATATATGGTCCCTCTGAACACTGCCAGGAGAGACTCTTGAGCACAGAACCAGAAGTAAGCCCTAAGTGTGTTTGGCTGTGGCCCTCAAACCCAGACCCAAACAAAACCCCAAACTTTAGATGTCACTTTCACTGTTTAATACAAAGATATTGACTGATGCTTGTTGTTTTCATTTGGAAGATGTGAAAAGACCTGTAAGGACTTGGATATCTTTGTGATTATGTGATATGTGGAGGACACTCCTTTAGTTGATCTGATGTTTAGTTCTTGGGCTCTTTCTAACTTTCTTCACAACCCTGCCAAGACACTTAAAACAATAGAGTGAGGAGTCTGACATGTAGAGGTCAACCTAAGTTCAAACATGATATGGTTCCCCCAATCCCAACTGAGAATGATCCCTGGACACAGAGTCAGGTGTAAGCCCTGAGCAGAGTCAAGCGTTGCCTCAAAATTGCTAAAACCAACCCCCCAAAAAGCATCCCCAAAACCCAACATATGGATCTCCCCACCTCCTTCAAAATCACTAATACAGTAATCTTTCTAAACATTTAATGTATTGAAAGAATCAAACTAGTATGGTCCAGAGCATATGTATCTTAAAGAAAAAATACTGGAAATCCTGGTTGGTGTATAAGAACATGATATCTGGTTTTGAGAAGTGTATTTGGGCTTTGATTCTGAAGTCAGTAAGTTGCCCACAAGAGGCATAGGTGAGGTAGAGAGGAGAGAGACGTTAATTTTCTCCTGTTCTGTCTTTGCCACTCCAGGACCAGCTGGGAAGGCTAAGACTGATAAAGTCTGTGATGAGCCCCTGCAGAGCACAGTCCTTCCTTGAGTCCTGCCAGCCCCACAAGATGACTGTCCAACCACACCTGACCTCCACTTCTTCTTGGCACAGGAGTTAATCCTCACCACCTGATTTCTTGGGAAGCCATAGACTTAGGTTGGAGAGAGGAATTGCTCTTTGCACAAATAGAAAGCCAGTCTGAGGCCCTACAAGAGCTTCCAGGTCTTTGTCCTATCTCACAGAAAAGAATTTCAAGAATAGACAAGCAGTGAAGTGAAAACAGATTTTATCTAGAGCTTTTATGATAAAAGAGAGAGAAATGCTCAAGAGAGAGAACATGGGCTTCTCCAAATGCAGAGAGAGCCGCAGTACACAACATCTCAAGAGGGGAGATGGCAGGTGGCACAGGTGCTCGGTCACATAGCAGCACATGGGCTTAGGCAGTTTATATGCACACTTACGTTGTTCAAGTTGTTCTGTATAGGGTTTATCCAAAGCTGTCCAACATGGGAATTCAACCTAGGTAAGAGTCCCACATGGGGCTTCTACCTAGGTAAGTGTCTGTTGCTAGGACAGTTGCCAAGGGGGTAGAATTGGGAGTGGTTAATGATCTTTGAAATTCCTTTTCTTGGCCTCTGTTCCTGCTGGAGCTTCTCTCAGAGGACGGATTCCAGCCTTCTCTGGGTATGTTTGCCCCAGGTGAAGCTTTGCTTAGATTTGAGTAATCTTAGGTGATACAGCTTTTATTTCATTTGCAAGACACAAATGATATATGTCACTTTATGTTTCAAAGAGCTTGGAATGAGATTTCTATGCCCCCCATAAAAAAAAACCCCAAACTTTGCTGGTCTGTCTTTTCCCTCTGTAAGTGAGTCTTAATGCATGATATATAGAAAGTAAGATTAGCCCTAGAATGTTATCCATGGCTTCTTGCGAATAGCTGATACAAACTTAAATAAGATGTATAGTATACACTCAGACATCCCAACCACCCAGGAATGGTGTGGAAAGTAGTCTGTCACCATATTTCTCACTTGTGGTAAAAGAGCAGGCAAAGGTCCCACATGCTGTTCTAATGGTTGTTTACATTAGAATTAGCCAGGAAGAAACTTTCAGGCTTTAGTTCCAGTGTCCACAAGGTGGGTTTTTTGCAGACTTGTGCATTTGGTTTCATTACTTCCTAGGATTTCCATTGCCATATCTGCCAGCCTACATCAGTTCTGTATTTCAATGTATGTTTTTTAATTCTCACCTTTTTAAAAAAATTATCTTTGCTTTTTAAAAAAATATTTATTTATTTATTTTTAATTGAGTCACCGTGAGAACAGTTACAGGGCTTTTAGGATCGAATCTCAGTCATACTATGCTCAAACACCCATCCCTTCACCAGTGCACATGTTCCACCACCAATAACTGCAGCGTGCCCCCAATCCCACTCCCCCTCTGCTTGTGTGACAGATGATTTTCACTTTACTCTTTCCTTACTTTGATTACATTCAATTTTTGACAGGAAACTCACTATCATTATTTGGAATTTTTCCCCCCACTGTCAGACCTGTCAGAATGGCATCATTAGATTGTATGTTTTCTATTGTTGGTAACAAAGAGCATATGATGTTGCATAGTCGCGAAAGCGGCCACCCAGATTTGGAATTCTGGTATTAGGTCCAGAGGTATTTCTGCCAGCAGCCGCTGCATTCTGAGATTGGTTTCTGTGGCGCTGGGATCATGGCTGTTCAGGAGCAGAAGAGCTGTACATGGGTGACCTCTCAGGGTCTCATTTGGGCAGGAGGCAGGGCCGGTTCTGCCTCTCCCATCGCAAGATTCCCCATGCATCCCATCCCATCAATGCAAACTCCTACCTTTCTGTCCAATTGGTTCTGAACGGTGGCGGTCGCCATGCTGTCCAGGGGGGAAAAAGGCCAAGGGACAGAAACCCTTCCCCTCCCGGGACTGCACAGGGCCGTAGCTTAATTCAGAAGTATATCTGCCAGCAGCCACTGCATTTCTGAGATTGGTTTCTGTGCCTCTGGGATAATGGATGCTCAGGGGAAGAGCAGCCATTCTTGAGCATATATTTTGTATACCAGGAAAAGTCGAGCGGCCGCAAAAGCAATCTCCAGCTGGCGGTGCCTGCTGGAATGGCCCAGAATCTTCACTCCTAGATGTGGCAAGATGGCGCCGAGGGCGGGTCGAGGGCGTGACTTTTGGTGGCCGGGCGAATTGGAAACTGGGCTGGCGCCACCCCGTTCCAGTACCCCCCGTGATTTGGAGATGTTCCAGTCCCGCATACTGGAGCTGTGTTAGTAGAAGCTCAGTGTTGCCGGGGCTCCACCTGGAGAAGGCATGCCAGATGTACCTTCTCCATCTGACACCCATTGTTGTTGGCTCGGTCTGGGGGTCCGGAGCAATCTCCAGCTGGTGGTGCCTGCTGGAATGGCCTGGATTCTTCCTAATTCTCACCTCTTAAAGTATTTTCTCAAATTGCTGTCTAAGCAAAAATCTACACATATACAAAAGCATCATGCATGTCTCAGGACTACTCCCCCTCCCTCTGCTGATAATTTTCTAAAAATCAAACCACATACTCAGAACACTGGGTGACATACAGATCATTGCAACAGAGACCTAATGTGAGATGATGTTTGAGTAAGTGACATGTCAGCCTTCAAAGAATTGTTGCTGGTGTCTGTCCAGAGAGAGGGGGTAGAAGAGAAACAGTGGCATTATGATGCACTTGAGATGCACTTGAGAGTTCTCAGAGCCTTAAGGAGAAGACAAAATTTAATGAACCAGAGAATCAATATTTTGCTTTTTCTTTGTTTCAAGTTGCTACTTAAATTGGTTCAATGATTTCTTGTATTTTTATGTAACTTTCCCTCTATGGCATTTAATGCAGATTGAAGCAACATAATCAGGCACACTTACTTTTGTAGGAAGACCACCTCTGAGGAATGACACATTAAATTTATGAGCATTAATAACAGATTCCTAGCCCATCCTTTAAAGTTTTGTGAGATTTATATTACCCAGGAAAGTTGGCTAAAATGTTTATGAGAAAATGGTAGATTTCAGTTATCCTTTCAGACATCAATGCTTACAAAATAAGTCAATCCAATTCCAGTCCCCAAGGCTGTTTCAGTGTATGGAATAGGAAGTAGTTTAATGATACTTCTTTTCTTTCTTTGTTTTTCTTTTTCTTTTTTCTTTTCTGTTCCTTTTCTTTTCCTTCCCTTCCTTCCCTTCTCTCCTATCCTCTCCCCTCACCCCTTCTTCTGTCCTTTTATTTCTTTTCCTCTCCCTTTTCCCTCTTTATCCTTTCTTCCTTCTCTCTCTCTCTCTCTCTCTCGCTCTCTCTCTCTCTCTCTCTCACTCTTTTGGTGTGTGGGGGGCAGGTCACACCGAGCGGTGCTCAGGGCCTATTCCTTACTCTCCTGGTAGTTAGTTAGTCTTCTATGATACAGTGTGCTTACACCATCTTTACATAACACAGACATTCATGATGAAAGAGTAGTGAGACATCTTTCTGGTTCTATTCCGAGATATGATTGATTGAAACTTGAAAAAACCCATAGTGACATTTTCTTTTAAATGCAGGGATTCTTACATTCTAAAAAGTTTTCTTAGGTCACCAACCATTTGCCTTAGGTCAGTGATTCTTAAACTTTGATGCTCTTTTATGTCACCAGGAGAATTTGTCTAAAGTCAAATTCCCATGCAGTTGTTTTTGGAGAGATAGGTAAAGATCTTAAAATTCTGACAAGGTTCTTGGTGAAGCTGATGCTACTAGCCCCTGAAACACATTATGGATAGAATAGACCCAGAATAAAGAAATTTCTCAAGTACTGGATTTTTTCCTGCTCTTTCTCACCAGCCTTATTTTCTCATCTGTTGCTAAGGTTGAGAAATAACATTGGTACTGAAGGTTGGTACCCATAAGTTTGTTTACATTTGACTAATCTTAGATGATACAGTTTTTATTATATTTGCAAGACACAAATGATATATGTCACCTTAGGTTTCAAAGAACTTGAAGTGATATTTCTAGAAAATGAAATTTGTTGTTTACCTTAAAATTCTATTTCCACACCGCCCCCCCTAAAAAAAAAAACTTTACTGGTCTATCTTTTCTCTCTGAAAGATTCTTAATGCATGGTGTATAGAAAGTAAGATCAGCCCTAGAATGGGGTGAAAGATCAGGCAATCAGTATTACTGGTTTTGTATTTTAATGTTATAAAGCAGTGGTTTTCAGCCACAATTCCATATACCACTATTGGTTCACAAATATGAAAAGATGCTAAATAAAAGATGGTATAAAAAAACACTGTATAAAGCAAAAATACTTTGAGCCTAATTGTGCTGTTACACGAATGTAAAAATACAATTATTCAGTCAGTGGAAGAATTACTCTCTATGACACATCAGGATTATTACACTACAGCTTCTATTTTCATATTCTCCCAGGAAACTAGAAAGTAAACTACAAAATTTAATAATTACAATTTATAAGTGTTATGAAGGGGACAAAAAGGATGATGAGATCATCACAAAAGAGAAGTTTCTTTAATTGAGTCAATCAATGGTGTCTCTGCAATTTGATGTGGTATGAATTGTCTAGTACGTAGTGGTAATTAGGCAGAAAGCATCATTTGTGAGCATCCCTCCAGGAAAAGAGTCTGCTTTAGGAACTTCTGGAATTGCTATAGACAAGCAAAAGAAACAAGACTATCTTGCAAATCATTCTGCAGTTAGGACTCCTTTCCTAGATGGCAAAGGTGTAAGGAATCTTTCACCTCTTGAGCCTATTCTCACTTTTTCTTGCTCTGCCAATACCCCAAACTTACTGAGTATACCACTGAAGAACCCTGCCTCATGCTTTGAAATCTATAGGGAAGTTGGGGGACCCAGACACCATTTGTTGAGTCCTTAAACTCCCAGTGAAAGTGATCGTCAGGATGACACTTCAAATTAGTTATGGGAGTTTGATCTTAGCCTTGGACACCTTTCCAAGAATAGATAGCTTCTTGTAAAAATGACACAGGAATTAAGGCACTTGCCTTGCTGGTTTGAATGCTTGGCAACACACACCAGGTGTTACTTCTGAGAATGGAATCAGAAATAACCCTTGAGTCCCACTGGATGTTGCCCCAAAACCTTCCTTTCTCCCTGATTTCCCTCAAAAGAATACCTTTCCCAGAGTTGGTTCAATAAGATCATGTGCCTAGTTCTTGGCAGTCTTGCTGTGTACAATGTGACTATAGCACTTTAGAATGTTCCATTTCCAAAGGTAATAATGAGTGAGCCCATTCATTTCCTGTCACCTGTTACTTTTAAGGACACGGGGGCTGTATAAGCCAGTGTCCCAGATGAAATAGCCAAACTGGACCATTGATGAAAGTGTCCATCTGCTTAGCAGTAGACTTTTTTATTGTGTGTGTTTTTTTCTTTTTGGGTCACACCCAGCAATGCTCAGGGCTGACTCCTGGCTCTACACTCAGGAATCACTACTAGCGGTGCTCCAGGGACCATCAGGATACTGGGAATTGAAACTGGGTTGGCCATGTGCAAGGCAAATGAACCTCCCTGCTATGCTATCGCTCCAGCCCTAGCAGCAGACATTTTAATCCTCTCCCCACACCATCAGAGTAGCCTACATCTGTGTTAGCAATCATAATGAGAAAATACATGAAGAGGTATTCCCACTTTTGAGACTCTCAGCTCTTCTTTCAGGCAACTCAGTGAGGTAACTCACTTGCAGATCCTGTAGGGGTGTGTCTGCTTGGGCACTGGCAGGGGTGGGCCAGTTCAGCTGGACTTAGCCTGGCAGGTCAGACCCAATAACAATGGCTTTTAGTACTTCATCCTTTATCAGTTACAGCTTCTCAAAGACACTCCAAGGGACTGGGGCAGGGACGCACTGCCATGGACATCTGTGATATTTGTGATGTGGCACTTTCCCATCGAAGAAGAAGGCTGCCTGCCTTTGCTGCTTTTCCTAAGTGCTCACAAAAATCGGCCCCTCCCACCCATCAGCAGTTTTAGATGTATTTGAACAACCCTTACTGTGCTCCTACGACAAACACTTTACTAGTGCTGGAGTGCTCATGGTTGAAAAAACAAAAACGATCTCTGTCCTTTAAAAAGGAAATAAATCAATAGGTGTCCAACTAGCAAGAAAACTGGAAAGACTGTGATAATGACAGCAATACAGATAAAAAGGAAGTGCTCTATTGTCAATGGTGCTTGTATTCGTTTTCTATAATGGCTGCAAACTTAGTGGCTTAAAACATTAGAAATGTATTCTGTCATAGAGACCAGAAATCTGAGGAGAATCTCAGAGAGAAAAATTCAGAATGTCAGTGGGAGGTGCTTCCTTTGGAGGCTCTGAGTAGAATCTGTTCCTTGGCTAGGTTTTAGTGGTTGCCCACATTTCTTTACTTGTTTTCTTATTCCTCCAGCCTCTGCCTATGTGCTTTTGTTGCCTTTTCCTCACCTGTCTGTGAAGTCTCTGTCTTTCTGCTGTAAGGATAGATGTGATTGCATTTAGGAGCCATAGAAGATAAGATAACTTGAATGGTCTATCTCAATATACTTGCTGTAATATTATTTGTAAAGTCCTTTATTGAACATATGCTAATGTTCACAGGTGCCAGACAGTGGTATAGAGGTATCTTTTGGAGAATGATTATTCAGCAACACTCTCAGTCTTTTACTTTCAACCCCCATTGGATGGCAGTTCTTTGTTGGTAGTTATAATATTGACAGTCACATTTGGCTATTAAGCACTTGGTAATATGGCTTGTCTGAACTAAGATATACTGTAAGTGGAAAATAGACACTTGATTTTGAAGACTTGCTATAAAGTATGAGAAGTAGTTAATTATTAATGCTGATTGCATGCTGACTCTGTTTTTTTGTTTTTTTGGGTTCTTTTTTGTTGTTGTTTTGTGTTTCCTATGTCTGGTGATTTATAGGGCCTGCCCCTGCTCTATACTCAGGAGAGTGCCCGAGGGACCATATGATGCCAGAAATTGAACTTGGCCTCTGGCATGCAAAGCATGAGCTCTACCAGCCTGGTGAACTACCTCTCTTGCCTTCACATGGGAGGGTTTTAGAACCCCCAACACACAGATTCCATCCCCAGCTTACTAAATTGGAAATATCTAGGGATCAGTATGTTTTAAACCCTCCCCTCTTTCCAATATGCAGCCACAGTTGAGAATCTGTGGTGGCATGGAGGAAGATTAATAATAGTAATAGCACAAATGGTTCAGGGGTTATTACAAATGGGTAAGACTCTTTATTTATTAAAAAAGAAAATAAGGTCTATGAATGAAATTTTTGCCTTATTCCCTGACACCTCAGAGCTGGTAACTGAGGGGAAGGGATGACACATGGCTCTCCATGAACCAGATTTCTCACTGACAGGCTGACTGGACTCTCTCCCTTGGTGCTTCTGAAAGCTAAAGAAAACTTTCCCTGGGAGTTTCTGCCACAGGATCTGGTAGAACAAAACAGAACAAAGTCCAGCAAGCAAATATTTTATTGATGGCCAGCTAAAGGCAAGGTTCTTCTTCTTCAATAGGTCATGGTAGAGTATGTTTTATGGGCACCCATTGGTAATACCTGCCACAATAGAGGTTTCTTTTTTTATTGGTGTTCCTAGCTCCTCCCTAGACCCCCAAAATAGCTGTTTTCTCTGGGTCTGAACTCAGAATTAGGTAAAAAAGCTGAAAGTCAGAGTACTTCTGTTGAGTTCTGAAGCATTACCTGGGAAATTGGTTCTAAGCTGAACAAGACAGTATGCTTAAGAAGGAGCTTGTGCTACTGGACAAAAACACTGATAGAATGTGATACATCTGTCTTCTTCATGAAGTCTTCAAGCAGTGAGGTTTATTATCTGGCATTGTCTGTAAATAGACCTATCTTCTAAATATTTTGCAGTGTTTTGAGTCTAATTAAAGCACCAGATTATTCTGCATTTAAACAATGTTGTGCACCTAAAATCATTTTAGAGTTGTATAGCACTTATCTGACTTCCAAAATAACTGGTATTAAACAGTAATTAATATTTTGTCTTTTTTTGAACTAAAACAGATTTTATTTGGAAGTTTGGAGGGAGGGGAGAGAGTGTAATTAATATTTTCAAAAGGGAGAGGTCTTGTATATGTTTGTGGGTGGTGAAACATTCTTAACAAGGGAGCTAAAAGCAATATGACTAAAAAGCTTGTTATGTCCTCCTTCCCGCTTTTCTTTCTTGAATGTAATTCTAGGTTAGGAAGAAGACCTTGTCTTCATCAAGTTTCAGGGCCAATAGAGAGAGGAGACATTAAAACAAGAGAGAGAGAGAACATTGTTAGGTCTATGAGGACAAGACCGCCCTTCTTCCTTCCCCTCTTTCCTTCTCTAGAAAATATAAATTCATCACAAAACTTACAAAGATAGTTCTGAAAGAAGAAATTTGGGGCCAGAGAAAAATCTCAGATGCTGGAGCATATGCCTTATATGTGGAAGCAGTAGCTGAGTTCCATTTCCAACAGTGCTTGGTCCTCCACAAGGAGGACAGGAAATGAATGGGCTCACTCATTATTACCTTTGGAAATGGAACATTCTAAAGTGCTATAGTCACATTGTACACAGCAAGACTGCCAAGAACTAGGCACATGATCTTATTGAACCAACTCTGGGAAAGGTATTCTTTTGAGGGAAATCAGGGAGAAAGGAAGGTTTTTGGGCAACATCCAGTGGGACTCAAGGGTTATTTCTGATTCCATTCTCAGAAGTAACACCTGGTGTGTGTTGCCAAGCATTCAAACCAGCAAGGCAAGTGCCTTAATTCCTAAAGGAGGACAAGCACAAGCACTTCCACAAGCACTTCCCAGTTTCTTCCACAAGCACTGTTGGAAGCCAGAGGGCTCCCCAACAAAGAAGAAATTAGGACATGGAACCTTGAAAGTAAGAAGACAATGAAAGAGAAAGTCAACATAGCCAATAAATTACATTGTTTAAAGTCATAAATTGAGGAAGGAAGGTGGTCCACACTTTTAGATGTCTCAGGAGGCAGTGCAAACATGAATTCACATTATTCACACAATTCACATCACCTATATGATTAAAACTAGGGAGTGCTTTGGATTACAAATGCCCTAGGCTGTCAGTGTCAAAATAAGACATATGTAATCTACTTAATAATGTCCTCAATAGCATCTCTCATTGCACCAAGGAGTTCTGTAGGGCATGACAAAAGTCTGTAAGGTTTGGAGAAAGCAGAAAAAAAGGGACTATTAAATTCTACCTTTTCTGTGAAACTGGGCTGGCTTAACCTACAAGTTTCTATAACGTTCAGTATTCTATGTTAAATGCTTAACTAGATTATTATTTATTAGAATAAATATTTTGGGAGTAGAGAAGGCTACCTCTGCCTCTGCTGGGGAAATATGTGTAGATGCCAAGAAGCTAGGAACTGATGTTCCTGGAATATCTAGTGGAGTTGTTCAGGGTAGAAAGACATGGAAAACATTTCATGTATGTGAAAATAGTATCAGTGTTACTGATAGTTGTAAGGAGAATGATCATAGATTCCAGACTCTTAGTATGGGGTGTGTGTGGGGGAAACAATTAAATTGTAATCATTTTATCTGTTCTGCTAAGAAATGTGGCTTAGCTCTCTGAAGAGGTAAGATATCACTGAAAGGATTTAGGTAAGGGAGTTGTAGAATGCACAATAAATGTGTTGCACAACAAATGCACAACAAATGTACTGCACAACAAATCTCTCCCAGTGCTGTGGTTTAACTGAAACACACATGTTTTCACAACAGACCTATGCATCTTTGAGTAGAGGTGTTTCCAGCAAAGGGTTTATGTCTTTAAATTGTCTAGAATAATCCCTTGTGGGGGTTCTGAAAGAAAAGCTAGTCAGTGCAGAATAGCTCTTTCCTTAGTAAAATGTGGAAGAACAATAGGGTGAGTGGACCGACAAATGTCACTGGAGACAGAGATACAGCTGCAGGTATATGTATATGGTTCATAATCAAAGTAAGTCACATGGCTAAGCGCCATTTCTTTTCTTGTCTTTTCTCTTTCTTTTTGATTTTGAGGCCACACCTGGAAATCTTCAGAACTTACTCCTAACTCTGGTTTGGGGATTACTCTTAGCTATGCTCAGGAAATCATACTTGGCTCTGAGAATAGAAATCAGGTCAGTCATGTACAAAAGGCAAGAGCCCTACCCACTAAACTCTCTCAAGCCCTTAAACACAGTATCTTTGTGGAGAGGATATAAATACTACTCTTCCCCACTCAGTGGCTATAAAGATTCTAACTCTTCACAAGATAGTTATAAAGAATTATAGTAATGAGTCAATCTACCTATGGGTGAAGCATTTAGGTTAGATGTTTTTAGGTAGCTCACTTGGGCAGTTGGATAGAAATCAGGTTTAAGAGTGTGATGTCTATGACACGTATAGTTGGAATGATCACTCTGGACAAGAACTGAGTGCTGAAAGTAGTTAAAGGGAAAAACATGATACCCTTTCAGTACATATTGTGCAAATCATAATGCAAAAAATTGTCAAAAGGAGAGAGAGACAAAGAGAGAAGGAGAGACAGAGAGAAAGAGAGACAGAGAGATAGAGAGAGACAGAGAAGAAAAGTGCATGCCATAGAGGCAGGCTGAGATGGTGGGTGGTGGTGGTGGGAGGGTAGCTTGGGACATTGGCGTTGGGAAACTGGGAAATGTACACTGGTGAAGGGATGAGTGTGGGAACATTGTATGACTGAAACCCAATCACAAACAAATTTATAACTGTATATCTCACAGTGGAATAGGAATCCTAATTTCCGCTCAAGTAAATCTCATCCCCATAAATTCAGAGGCATGGGTGCTACATAGGGCTGGAAAGGGGCTGTAATGCCCTCGGGACCAATACATTTTAATTGTCTGGCACTCTTCCAGACAGAGGAAGAAGGCATCATACCTACTCCATGCAAACCATAGGGTATTGCCTGCATGGCCCAGTTACAGGGCCAATATTGGGTTCCCACTTTGGGCTCTGATTCTGAGGCCACCCCTCTTTTAATTGGAGCTGCTTTGGCTTTACGCCCAGCACCCCTCCGTATTCAGTGGAAATACCCCGGTCCTGTGTGGTTCTCCTAGTGGCCACTTAACACTAAAAACTAAGGGTGTTAGAATCCGTAGTAGAAGAACAACTGAAGTTGGGACATATTGAAACTTCATTTTAGGAATGGAATTTCCCTGTCTTTGTTATCCAAAAGAAATCAGGCAAGTGACGTTTGTTGATTGACTCATGGAATGTTAACTCCACCATGGTTCCCATGGGGGCTCTTCAGCCTGGCCTTCCTTACCCTTAACCTGAAGCCGCAGATATCCCAGGTGCTGCCCAGAGATGCAGGCAGTGCATGTTTGTCAGCATGCAGATCGTTACAACATGCCAGCCGACCAGAAGCTTGCTTTCAGTAGACTGGGAACACCCGTAAGGACAATTAGAGGCCACCCCAAAAGTTTTCGTCCCTCTCAGAGAGCCTGGCAATCTACCGAGGATATCCTGCTTGCATGGCAGAACCTGGCAAACTACCCGTGACATACTGATATGCCAAAAACAGTAACAGTAACAATAACGTGCTCTTTGTGTTCCTGGAGTGAGCAGATGCTAGCTGCTCTGGCATGTGATGGGGACGAACGAAGACATTACTGGTGCCCACTCAAGCAATCGATGAACAACAGGATGATAATGATAGATAGTGATAGTGATATCTCACAGTATTTGATTAAAAAATTTTTTTAATTAAAAAAAAGAAAAGTTTTTAAAAAGGGAGAGTGATGTGATGCTAAAGTCTGAGAAAAGTGAGGGGGGTCAGGTGAGACTTAATAGAACCTGAGCTGGGCCGTCATGAACTGAAATGGGAAAGAATTGGTTCAAAATACCATTCAGATCACATCAGAATTCATAATTCATCATTCATGTACATTGTTCATTTAACCCCATTTCCCTTACTCTAAGTTCATTACTAAGGTTTCCACAGGAAGCCATCCAATATATATATATCCAGTATCTCTCATTTCTTATTGATCCAACTGATTTTACTCACATCATTGATAAACTCATTGAATACAATTTCTCACCTTATTGTTAACCTCTTAACTCATATGGCAGTTTGAATAATCTGCTTCGTGGGGCTTGTAGTACAGTTCACTTCTGGTATACTCCTAAAACTTGCGGGGGTCCCCTTTGGCCTAGGTGCTCAGAGGGCACCTTGGCAGAGAAGAGGGGTCTTTAGGTTTCCTGGCTCTGCTCACTGGGCACACCGCACCTGCTTTCACTTTTATCCTGGCTCCAATGCAGAGAATGGTTGGCACTCAAAAAGCTACCTTGTGACCAGAAGCCATCCATGTTAGGACTGATGGAATAGAGAGAAGAAGCCTAAACCTTTTTGTTGTTGTTTGGTTTTGTTTTGGAGTCACACCCAGTGATGCTCCGGGTTTACTCCTGGCTCTGCCATCAGGGATCACTCCTGGCTGGCTAGCAGGACCATATGGGGATGTGTGGGATCCAATGAGGGTCAGCCATGTGCAAGGCAAGTCCCCTACCTGCTGTACTATCACTCCAGCCTTAGGAGCCTAAATTTTTGATGACATTATGAAGATACCGTAATTCTTCAGATACCGTAATTCTTTAGAATGCTAGTTATGTGAGAAAAAAATTAATGCTTTCTCTTAGTAACTGTTTTATGAATGTCTGGTTTTGGAAGTCAAATAAAGTTCCTAACTGATACCAATACAGAACAACATTATTCATTTAACAATTATTATTCATTGATGATTCAATAGTTGAATCTATCGCCAAAATTACAAGCATTAAACATTCACCAAGGAGACCTAGCTCTAATAGCAGTAGCTACTGCATAGAACTTTGTGGAAAAGTTTTCCTTCAGATCCCTTTTGGAGGAGCAAATATGTGATGGAGTAATACAGAGGTGATCTTATTACTGAACCCAAGTTCTGTGTCTGCCATTGCTGCTTGAAGGTCAAAATATAATCAAGAGATGAGAGTTGATGTGAGCAAATCAGGTCTATGTGGGTTAGCATCCTGAGAAGATAGGACTTACGTTTCCTAAATCTATCTTATCAGCATGGTCACAAAAAGAAATTTTGGTAGGAAAGGAGAAGAAGCAAGCACTTTTTCTTTTAGGAAGCATTTGCACTGACTGGTAGGCTCCAGGGTCATCTACTAGCTCCTTCGACTGATCCCGAGACAGACTCCCCTTGATGCAATAAAGATTCCCACTCAAGGTCTCCACCCTCTTATCCTATAGCACAAGGTAAGGGGATATTTTCAATTATCCATGCCCAGACAAGTTTTATGGTTTTTAATATTGAACTCAACTCAATTTCTTTGGGTCATCTTCAGTTTCCTTTACCCAATCGAGGGACTGCCCCGCAAATTTTAACAACTTAAGGCTGCATTTTGGGGGTATTCCCAAGTGGAACTCAGGGGCCCTGAGGTCCCTCCTGGCGATTTTTGGTCAAAAAGGTTCACTGGTTGAGGGACTAGTGAAGTTTTGGCCTCCAAATGGAGATGTTCATTCTGAACCCAGGTCTTCCTACCCGCTGGGGTGAGTCCCTGCAGTTTTGATTCTCTTCCGACTGAAACAAAGGAAATGTTTCCTTTAAATGACATGTTTTGGAAAGGCAATAGCAGCAGCAAGAACAATATTTTTAATTTCGAGAGAATTTTATCCATCTTCAAAAGAGGGTAAAACTGGGGTTGGGTGGTGGGGGGTAATCTCAAAACCCAAAGAGATAACTCCGAACAAAGAATACCCACTTCCAGAAATTACCATAATAAAAAGCCTAACCTGTAAGCAGTAGCAGCTTGCCTCAAGGAGAAAAATGAAAATCTCCTTGGCTGGCCTTTCAGTTTGCCTAAGGGTCTGATCTTTGCTCAGTAGGGAGGTGACTGTGCTGACCTTAAAATCCAGCCTCGGGGAGAAGGAGATGAAGTATTTTATTTCTCCCAAAGGCTTTTATGTTTTTCAAAATTCTCAAGGAGTCAGTAATTTCTCCTGAAGCATCTTTACAAAGTAGTAATTTGTAGAAAAAGACAAAGGCCTGGGGGGGGTGGGGTCCCTAAGGAACAGTGCCCTAAAGCTTCTTTCTCTCCCTTTCCGGAGCTTTAGGATTTTCTTAAACGTTCTTTCCTTCACCCTCGTTCTGTTTTGACACGGGCTTCTTCCAGTGTTCCAAGTACGAGACAGAAGGTCACCTTTCAGGCCGTTCTCTCTCCAGCACCCAATCCCCGCAAATAGAAGCCTCTCTCCTTGAGGCTGGCCGTGGTTTGCCCCACCAGTGACAACCCACCGTGCAGGAGGCGCAGGGAGCGTTTTCGGCCACACGGAGGCGCGCGCTAGCCTCCCAAAGCCAGGAGGTGGCCGCTCCGCCCCCCCCCCCTCCTGTTACCGCTTCCCCCGCGCCCCCCTCGACCTTCCCGGGAGGGATAACCGGGAATGCGCCTCGGGGGGTCCAGGAGGAGGGGCAGCGGCCGCGACGCCCGGATCGTGCCCGAGGGGCGGCGGGCTGCGGACCGTCGCTGCTGCAAGCTCCTCCCTCTGCTGGTCCAGCCTTTCCCCGCCGCCCCGCCGCCCCCCTCCCGCGCGACTCTGTGAATCCCAGGCTTCCCCGAAAAGCCGGGAGCGGCGGCGGGAGCAGCGCAGCCCCTCGGGCAGCAGCTCGGCCGCGCGGCTGGAGCCGCTCCGGAGGCGCCGCCGAGTCCGGCGCGCGGTGGCAGCCTGGAGCCCCGAGCAGCCGAGGCGGTGGCCGCCGGCCCGGAGGAGGGAAGGAAAGTGCGTGCGGTGTGAGTGCGTCGGTGCGGGGAGAGTGCCGGGGCCCGCGGTGTCGATTTAGGGCGGAGGAGCAGGGAGGGGCCACCGGGATCGGCCCCCCCCCCCCGCACCTCGGCATCCCTGTGGGTTCTCCAGCCGCGGCGCCAGCTCCCCGACGCCCCTCCTCCCCCCGACCATGGACTTGCGTGGAGTTGAGATGCGCCTCGGCCACCGGGCGCGGGTGGCGGCCCAACCCCGGGGATGCGCGGGCGCGCGCGCCGGGATGGCGAGGTAGGATGGCCGCGCAGCACGACCCCTGCCGCCCCCACGCAGCGGTCCCCGGGCGGTGCCGCTAACTCGGCCGAGCGCACAGCGGTGTGGGCGGACGCTGCCGGCCGCGCGCGCCTTCGCCGCCGCCGCCGCCTCGCCTCTCGCAGCCACTCGCACCTGCCCGCGCCCGGACCATGTCGAAGGCGGCTGCGGGCGCGGCGGCAGCGCCGGCCGCCGAAAGTTGTGCCCCGGCTTCTGCCGGCTCGCCGGCCGCCGCCGCCGCCGTGGAGGACCTATCCAAAGTATCGGACGAGGAGCTGCTCAAGTGGAGCAAGGAGGAGCTGATCCGCAGCCTGCGGCGCGCCGAGGCCGAGAAGGTGAGCGCGATGCTGGACCACAGCAACCTCATCCGCGAGGTCAACCGCCGCCTGCAGCTGCACCTCGGCGAGATCCGCGGGCTCAAGGTGAGCGCGGGGCCGGGCAGAAAGGGGGGGGGATGGCGCCGCGGGGAGGTGGGGCCCGGCAAACTTTCCCTCCAGCCAGCCACAGGTGGTCTCCCCCTTCTGTGGGGCAGCACCCCACCCCTGCTCCCCACCCCTTTTGGGAAACTTTTCTAAACTTTGCAGGCTTTTGCCCCCACCCCGCCCATTTCAAGACGGGGCGCACGCCGGCGTCCCGTTCCCACGCGTGTCCCTCGGGCCAGAGGAGCGGCGCCCCGGGTGCGGAGACGCTGGCAGGGACAGGGGCGTGCGGAATTTCTGGGGTACCCTGGGAAATGAGTGCTTTGGAGAGTCGGAGTCGGACCAGAGCCTGGCAGGGAAAAAGATGAACAAGGGAGCGAGACCAGGCATCTTCGTCCCTGGAGGTCGTGGATGCCTCTTGCTCTGGCGCCAGTTCTTCAGGAGCCTCAGGGGTAAGAAATGGGGCGCCAGGACCAGAGGCTTGCGGGCTGCCCGAGATGCTGCCGGCGCCACCCTTGGAGCCGGCTTGTGTCACCGGCTCGGAGCGAGAGCTCTGACTTCACGTCTTCTTGCCGCTTCTCTGCTTTCCTTCTCCCTTGTTAGGATGGCGTCATCTGGGTTGCCTTCTCCCGCCCCTCCCCCTAGCTTTATTTTAATTTTCTCCTGCGTCGGGGAGGGGGGAGTGCGGAGGAACTCAGTGGGAAAGGTTTGGAATTTTGCTGGGGTACCCCAAGTGTCGTCAGTGATGCTTTCTTTTTTGAATCATCCCTTTCTCATTGCTATTATAAAATCCAGAAAAAAGAATGAAGAAGCCCCCCGCAACTTCCTTCTCGTTGCGGGTGCTCTGCGGGTGCCATCTGTGAGCCCCCGCCGGCTGCAGCTAGCGGGTGGCGGGATCCGCCCTGCCGGCGTGCACCGCAAACTTCCTTTCCTCACGGCTTGCGCTGGTGCCTCCTGGTATTCCTTCCTCTCATTGTTCTGCTTTGTTTATAGGAAGCCGGACACAAACGAAACTGCCGCAGGGGCCTCAGGGAGCAAATTCCCGGAGGCACAAATTGTTCTTGTCCCCTTTCCACACCCCCACCCCACTCTGGCGTTTACCGTTTTCTTGGTGGCCTCCTGGCTTCAGCTCTGGGGTTCTGGAGCAAAGGGGAGTGGGAGGGGCCGGCCGAACCTCAGATGCTCACCTGGGCGAGGCCCAGTTCCAGGTGGAGAAGCCACCTTTCCCCATGGACTGTCATATGAACCTTAAGTGAGTGCAGTTAAGAAGACGCTTCCACAATTGGGGCTGGAGAGATAGCACAGCGGGTAGGGCGTTTGCCTTGCACACGGCCGACCCGGGTTCAAATCCCAGCATCCCATATGGTCCCCTGAGCACAGCCGGGGTAATTCCTGAGTGCAGAGCCAGGAGTAATCCCTGTGCATCGCCAGGTGTGACCCAAAAAGCCAAAAAAAAAAAAAAAAAAAAAAAAAAAAAGAAGACGCTTCCACAATCAAAACCATCTCAGGGCTTACTCTCTCCTTGGGTTTAATTCATGACTAATGGAGTACTTACTAAGTACCGGAATCTTTGGGCTTAGAGGCTGGCTACTGTAGTGGGAGGATTATTTAAAAAGTGGGTTCACATCTGAACTTCTCACTGGGCAAGAGTCTAATCTTGGGTAATTAATTCCTCATAGTCTCATCCTGCTTGTCAGTGAATGACTTTACTGAGATGGTATGAACCATCTCAAATTATGATTAGAGAGGAAGGTTTGACAGTGGCCTCGTCCACCAGAGTGGTAGTTATTGTCATCAGGAGAGGATTTGTAAATGGACATCTCCAGGATCTAGGTTTTCTTTTAGGCAAAACTGGGCAATGTGTGGTTCATAACTTTCTAATTTTATCTCCCATTTCAATTAAAATATGACATGAAAGCTTTTTTTTTGTTTTTCTTTTTGGGTCACACCCGGCGATGCACACAGGGGTTACTCCTGGCTCTGCACTCAGGAATTACTCCAGGTGATGCTCAGGGGATCATATGGGATGCTGGGAATTGAACCCAGGTTGGCTGCATGCAAGGCAAGCACCCTACCTGCTGTGCTATTGCTCCAGCCCCTGACATGGAAGCATTTTTAATGTACCATTTCCTAAAGAATTTAATACAATTTAGATGCTAAATGAAATGCAATTTTTAGTCATAACATGACACTGTCACTGTCACTGTCATCCCATTGCTCACTGATTTGCTCGAGCGGGCACCAGTTATGTCTCCATTGTGAGACTTGTGTTACTGTTTTTGGCATATTGAATATGCCATGGGTAGCTTGCCAGGCTCTGCCTGGTGGTCGAGATACTCCCGGTAGCTTGCCGGACTCTCTGAGAGGGATGGAGAAATTGAACCTGGGTCGGCCGCGTGCAAGGCAAACCACCCTACCCGCTGTGCTATTGACATGACATAATGGCTTCAATATCTGAAGGTTCTTTTAGGTTGTGTGTCTATCTATATTTGGTTCATGGCCAAGTCTAGTGTTCATTCCAGGAGCCTCATTTAGATAACTGTTTGTGCAGTTAAGGCTGATGCAGCCTAAGAAAGTCTTCTGGTAATACGGGATCATGACCTGGCATAAGATCCAGCCCATCTCCTTATCTAGTATAGACATGATGGGGTTGGTCACTTGAAACCACAGCCTATGCTTCTCCCTCCCCTCATCCTGAGCAGCCAAGGGGAAGCAGCTGTAGGATGTTTAGGTCTAACACCTCTCACCCATCCCTCGGGCTCTGTGATAAAGCCCTGCTGACTCTCTGTTACCCCATCCCTCTCAGCCCCTACGTTCTGTGGATACCTTGCTGATCCATAAATACTGCTGACTGCCAACGTGATACATAACGTTTATTACATTTACTTTGATTTTTCCAGAGGGAAGGAATTTTTTATTTTTTATTTTTTATTTTTCAAGGAGCCCGGCAAGCTACCGAGAGTATCTTGACCACTCGGCAGAGCCTGGCAAGCTACCCGTGGCGTATTGGATATGCCAAAAACAGTAACAACAAGTCTCACAATGGAGACGTTACTGGTGCCTGCTTGAGCAGATCAATGAACAATGGGACAACAGTGCTACAGTGCAGTGCTACCTTCCATAGCTTGGGACTCTCAGTTGGGACTGTATTTAGAGTAATTAAGGTGACCACACTTGTCTTTTTTCCTATTATATCCTGCCTGTAAATTGCCTTTGAAATCGGTATTTTCCAAGCTTTTGAGTGGTGCTGAGCTGTAGACATGTGGACATACAGTGTCGATTCTTTTCTTTTTTTGGCCACACCCAGCAGTGCTCAGGGATTACGTTTGATTACACTCATGAATTACTCCTGGTTGTGCTTGGGTGACAATATGGGATGCCCAGGATAGGGATCGAACCTGGGTTGGCCTGATGCAAGGTTGATGCTCTTCAGCCCCAAGGCGGCATAGTTTTTTTTTTTTTTTTCCCTTGAGCCTGCCCCTGAGTCTAAACCCTGCCTCATGAGTTTCTTTAGAAACCTTTTAGGATGTGACGTCATGGGATTTAGAAGGATAAAGGATTTGGAGTATGGCAATTTGGGTAGCTGGACGAACCAGTTTCCCCAAGTCTCAGTTTTTGGTTCAGCTAAGTGGAGACCTTAAGTCCACAAAAAGTTGGCTCAGGATTACATGACACAGAGATGAAGAATCTCCAGGGAGGTTCAATGGCATTCTCAAGGTCACACGACATAATGCTTACAATAGAGTGACTTCTTTTTGCTCTTTGGTGTTCTTGAAGTGGGGTGGGTGGCCCTGTAGGAGGAGAAAAGAAATTCCAGATAGAAATTGAATTTTGAAAGGAAATGGATCCCTGAGTGTTTGTGCACCGCTGAGCTCATTCCAGTACTCAGCCTGCTGTGAGATGTAGGCATTTGAAGGAACCAAATATTGTCCATCAATAGATAATTGTAGATTTAGGCGAACTGTATCTTTGTGAATCAGCAGCACTTTAATCTTCCTCCTTGATCTCCAACACTACCCCACCATGAAGAAAGAAGGCATAACCAAACAGTTCTTTAACCAGATAAAATACTTGAGAGCCTTAAGAATGAAAATTTGGATTATATGCTATGAGGCAAGATTAGTTAATCTCTTAACGGTCTACATGATTGATTGAATTTTGGTTAGGGGGACACACTATAATGCTCAGGGCTTTATTCCTGGCTCTCTGCTCAGGGAGGACTCAAGGGGCCATATGTGGTACCAGAGATTGAACCTAGATCAGTTACATGCAAGGCAAATGCCTTACCCATTGTACTATTTCTCTGTCCCAGTGGTCAGCTTTAGACATGGCTAACATCTGGTGGCCGGTGCAGTGTTAAAAAAGACACTCAATATTTTGAGGAAAAAGCTCAAGACTCGATATGTTAGGTTCAGAGAAGCTATTCTGATAAGGTTATTGTAGCTGCTTGCTTAGCTGTTCTACAGAAGGAAAAGGAAATAGATCAGAAAAGGAGAGTAAATCATAGACTGAAGAAAATTTATTGAAAGGAAGAGCTGAGATAAAGAAAATTGGATGGGCTGGAACTCTCTTGGTTATATCCTTGAGGAATCCTGAAAAGTGTTTCACTCCAATTAGAAAGTAGTAACTTATTGAAGCCCAGGCTAGCACAAATCTTGCTTATTTCCCAGTTTGGAAGACATCAGGAATAGTTGTCATGTATTTAAAAGAAAGTACTTTTATTTATTTAACTTTGATTTTGGGGCCTTACTTGGCAGTGCTCAGTGCTTACTCCTGACTTTGAACTCTGGGGTCACTCCGGGTGGTGCTCTGGAGTCCTTATGGGATGCCAGGGATTGATCCTGGGGCAGCCATGTGTAAGACAAGTGCCCTAGCCGCTGTACTATCTCTCCAGCCCGAGGGTAGTATTTTTAGATAGAAATTCATTTAGATGAAGGAGAACAGGACTTGAACTTTCTGTGAAATAACAGGATTAAACTAAAAGTGGAATAATTTTTGAAGCTTAGAAAGATTACTTTTGTTCAGTATTAATTTCTCAGAATATCCCCATTTTTATAATTTCATTTAGATGAAATTATAAAAATATATATAATTTCATCTAAAGCCACAGTGTTAAGGAATCGCTCATTCTTTCATCACTGTAGAATATAGTATAGCAGGGGACTGCTCAAAGCAACAATAAGAACTTATTTTTCTGGAACTAGAACTGTATCCTTTTTTTAACCACAAATCTAAGGCATTATGAGGATCGGTCAGTCCATACACAGGTAAATAGTATTCACTGTATGCAAGGTATCCATTAGGGGTGTCAAATGTGCAAATACATTGAAATAAGTTTTGCCCTCCTGAAGCTGAGATTGCTGTACTAGAAAAGAAAAAAATATAAGGCCTAATAAAAGTTCTAGTATATTTTAGGGGCATTAAAAAGTGAATTATTAATCCATCTCTAATTGGATCCAAAAACATTCTTATTACCACGAATATGGTGTGAGTCATCACAAAATACTGCCAACGAATCATTAAATGCATTGAAAAGAAAACATGAAAATGATGATGATGACAATGATGATGATGATGATTATGATAATTTGTAAACTAGCCTTGAAACATGCAATGTGTATACTTGGCCTTGAGTTAATGGCATTGAGATTGAAAATGCATGCTGAATATTTTTGAGTTTTGAGTAAATATAGTTACCATACTTTGCCGTTTACATGTTGGATTTTCCTTAAGTTTAAAAATGTTTTTTTCATTGGCCTTTAAAAGTAAAGCTTTCATTTGTCAGTTTGAAAAAAAAAAAGTAAATGGGAACCAGACTTCTCCCTCCCTTTCATCACTCCTCCCCTTCCTTTTTTTCATGCCTTCTTTCCTGCATGACTGCACATCAGAAGTCTGAGGGACTTCTCAGAGATCTTTCCTCCTCAGTAAGCTCATATATAGAAGACAGTGTTTTCTAGTTGGAAAGCTAAATATGAGGCTTTATAAGATGTAGCGAGAGCTCAGGGTGGAAGGATGGAGAAATCCTTTGGCCTTAGCCAAAGGATTGATTTATACTTTCCTGGCAAGGGGATGGTGATGGAATTGATAGAGAAGGGAGATATAATGCTAAGGGGATGGATTTGAGGATCTGTCAGACCAGGTGAGGGAAGGAAGATGGGCAGAACAGAGTATGGAGGCTTTGGAAAATGCTCCAGCCTGGGGTCAGAGAGTAGGAAAAAGAAACAAGGGCATTATAAATAGAGATGTTGGTAATGCCAGGAGTTAGACTTGGAGTTTTCAAGACTCACTTGAAAACAGATCTTCTTCGTTCGCATTTCATGGTTGGCAGATGGTGTTTTTGGTTGTTGTTTTGGGGCCACACCAGGCTATGCTCAGGTACCACTTTCAACTGGTTACTTAGGAGATCATGTGGCGCCAGAGATCAAGCCCAGGGCATCCAACACATGAGGCATTTTCTCCAGTTCTTTGAGTGATCTTCCTGGACCTTAGCAGATGTTTTATAGTTCATCGTTCTTGTCAGCATCAGGGGAAGTGATGGCGTCAATCGGTATTCAAGAGAATGAAATTCCTCTCTGGGAACCTTTAGTTCTGCTTTGGATGATCAGAGCTACAGGACAGATTTTAGCGGAACTCTTAGGTCATTGCCTGTAGCTGCCCTCGTTTCACTCCTGCCAGACCATAGAGCTTCCAGAAACAGTTGGTCATTTTACTCGATGTGTGAATGGACAAAGAGTGGGGAATTGTCCTTGCAAGGGACTCATGCATGATGGTGTGAGCTCTGCACCGCTGCCATATGCCTCTGCCTCCGTCCTCTCTGTCACCCTGGACTAGCTTAGTTGCTCCTAGCTGGTCTCCTAGCTTCTGCTTTACCCCGTCACCCTTATTCTGATCATTCCTATTGTCTGGTCCCCCTCAGATGATTGTTCACACAGCACTTTGGTGATTCCTTGCAAAATGGATCTTTTCATGTCACCCCTCTAGTCTCAGCTAGCACACAAAGTTGTTCCTATGCCTGACAAAGCCTGTTTCTGGCCCTGAAGGCTTCCAGATTCTCTTCCCAGCTCTGCTCTCTTTCACTGTGCTTCAGGCACACCCGCCTCCCTGCCAGTTAGCACATTTGTCTCAAGCTTTTGGTACTTGGCCTTTTCTCTGCCTGGGATCACCGCCTACAAGTTTTGGCTCCATTATTTCACCTCGGTCTTTGCTAATATATTTTCCTTTTCTCCAGAGACGTCTTTTCTCCCGCTTTTGTATTCTTCCCAAGGCTTTACTCCATAAGACAGTAGGCTCTAGACCTGCTTTGTTTCTGCCTGTCTTTTCCATCGGTCTGATAGCTTTAAGATGTTGAGTCTTGGCTGTGTGCATTGATAATATCCCTAACACCTGAACTGGTTCCTGGGACATGATGATTACTTATTAAATATTTGCAAATAAGAGAATTATTCATACTTTATGCTGGAGAAGTAAGTCATAGACTTGTGAGATCTGAATGATTTTGTACTCTATCTTAATACAAGTGAGTAGACTTGTATTAGACTCAGGATTTTCAAGCCTGGAAGTGAGGAAAGAGAGATATTTCAGAGGTGGAGGTCAGGAGACTTGTTTAACTTGGAAGTGGAAGGTTAGGGAAATGAAAACTCAGGTTCTAGTGATAAACTCAGGTTCCCATTATGAGTGACAGGAACTAGGGAGGTGGTGTTTGCTGAGAGGTGTCCTGGGGAGGAGGATTTGAATGTTAAAGAATGCCACTTTGCTCAAGGTTAGGGTCAGATGTGCCCAGAAGATGTCCAGTGCAGATATGGTAAGGAGTCGAGTGTGCAGGGCTGAGATTCTATTAGAGGGTAATTGTGCTGTTACCCAGTGTGGGATTCCACTGCCCATCCCATGGCATGAACTGAAGACCTCGATGGCGCCTTTTAACTCTGTAGGCCTGTTTCTTAGCATTTCACATCACAATAGACCATATTTCTTCTTGAATGTGAGATAAGGGAGACTTTTAAAAAAATGATTTTATGATAATTAACTGCTCCCTGAATACTTAGTGGATGACCTTGGACAAGTGAAGCCTTGCAAGATGAAATTTCCTCTTTGTCAAAGAACCATTTAACAGTCATTATCCCCTTAATTTTTTTTTTTTTCAGAAATTCAGATGAGCTAGTACAAACGAAGGACTGGGTAGGGAGCATAACCATCCCCTGCTTCTATTTTTATGGCAGCTCTAATCTTTGCCTTCCTCAGCCCCTGTTCCCTAACATCACAGAAAATGCACCAATCCCGGGCTCTGGCTCCCGGGAAGTCTGAGCCTGCTGATGCAACATCTGGGATCCTCCTCTGAATAGCCCACTTTCTCTCTTTTCATTCAGGATATCAACCAGAAACTCCAGGAGGACAACCAGGAGCTGAGGGACCTCTGCTGTTTCCTGGACGATGACCGGCAGAAAGGCAAGAGGGTGTCCCGGGAGTGGCAGCGACTGGGCCGCTACACGGCTGGGGTGATGCACAAGGAAGTGGCCTTATACCTGCAGAAGCTGAAGGAGTTGGAGGTGAAGCAGGAGGAGGTAGTGAAGGAGAATATGGAGCTCAAGGAGCTCTGCGTGCTGCTGGACGAGGAAAAGGGCGCTGGCTGTGCTGGCAGCCGCTGCTCCATCGACAGCCAGGCCAGCCTGTGCCAGCTGGCAGCCTCCACCGCCCCCTACGTGCGGGATGTGGGTGACGGCAGCAGCACATCCAGCACGGGCAGCACCGACAGCCCAGACCACCACAAGCACCATGCGAGCAGTGGCAGCCCCGAGCACCTGCAGAAACCCCGGGGTGAGGGCAGCCCAGAGCACTCCAAGCACCGGAGCACCAGTCCCGAGCATCTCCAGAAACCCAGGACCTCCGGGACCCCAGATCACCCAAAGGCACTCAAAGGACCCAGCCCTGAGCACCACAAACCCTTGTGTAAGGGCAGCCCTGAGCAGCAAAGGCACCCACACCCCGGGAGCAGCCCCGAGATGCTGCCCAAGCACATGCTGAGTGGGAGCCCCGAGCACTTTCAGAAGCACCGGCCAGGGGGCAGTCCTGAGCACGCCAGGCACAGTGGCGGCAGCCCCGAGCACCTTCAGAAACACGCCCTCAGTGGGAGCCTGGAGCATCTCCCCAGAGCCAGGGGGACGAGCCCTGAGCACCTGAAACAGCATTATGCGGGGAGCCCTGATCACAAACACATGGGCGGAGGAGGTGGAGGCAGTGGAGGAGGCAGCCGGGAGGGCACCCTCCGAAGACAGGTGCAGGAGGACTTGTCACCCCATCACCGGAGTGTCTACAGCGGCATGAACGGTGGGTCAGTATGTGCTGGGGAGCCGCTTTGCCGGGGCAACGCAGTAGAGAGTTAGGAGTGACTAGGGGTTTCGCAGCAGGCAGGGCTGGGTGGGAAGTGGGAAGGAGCAGATGTCTGCCCCATATTGTGATGTGTGTTGTTCTGCCGCTCTTTTAGTCTGTGTGTTTATCTGTCAAATACTTTGAGAGGTTAGGGCTGAGACAGTTGTGGAAGGAGAGAACTGGTGATTTTGTCGACTCTTGAGTAGCCAGGTTGAGATTTGTGAAGCATTGGATTTTTTTGTTTTTTGACCATGCTTTGTGGTTTTTTGGGGGGCTACTTCAGTCTCTGTGCAGGGGTTGTGCCCCCAGTGCTCCAGGACCACTCGTACCAGCGATGGAACCCAGGCCTCCTGCAGAGAAAAACCTCTGTTCAAAGCCTACTTACTGTCTTACAGTCCTGGGATTTGTGTGTATTGAAGATAAAAATGAAATCAATTTAAGACTCTACCTTCAGGAACTTGACTGGAAATGTTTGCATTTTCCTTGTTGTGTGCTTGCTTATGGAAGGAATGGCCAAAAGGTTTCTGGATTGAGTTAATAGGTTATGTGCTAGAAAAAAATGAATAACAGCACTACAATGAGGTATTAGTGCTGGGCTTCCTGAGTGCAAATATATACATGTCTTATACCTTGAGGATATTTTTTTTTTAATTGGGGTCTTTCTTAGCACAAACAGATTTTTCTTTGTGTCTAAAATTATAAATTGATTCTCTTCTCTACTGACAAGTTCACCCAAACTTCTCACTATTACCCTTAGACATATTCTGAAGAGCATGCTCTGACATTGTGAGATATCTTTCCTTGTTGTTCAAATGTTCCTCTTTAAAATATGTAGGTGTGTGTGGCTACTGCTTTGGTTTCCAAACCATAAAATCCTCTGCATTTGCTGATGTGGCGCTAAGCCTGAGCTTCTAAATCTTTTGAGGTTTAATTTTCTGCATCTTGATTCTTGAAACCACTTTGAGCTTGATAGAAAAAAAATAATTTCTTAAGAAAAGAACAAAAACAACCTCTCACAATCCTTTGATGTTACTTATGGGTGAATTAGAACTGCAACGATTGATTTTATCAACTGTGGATTTTTTCATTCAAACTATCTGAGGTTTCTCGATTTATCTAAAAGCTGTGCTGAAGTTTGTGTGCAGCCAGCCCTGAGCAGTGGTGGAGGCTGCCAATTTAGATGTGACACGAAGGGGTAAATTTTCAATATTGTACTTGGGGATTTAACTGTTGGATTCCATTTCATCCTTATCCTTTTCTCATAGTGCTGAAAATTGACTCCTGAAGCCTGGCTTCTAATGCATTCAGTGTTCTTTTAAGCACAAATGGAACTGCAGAGGGTGAGAAAGATCAGAAGCAGCTGACCGCTTAGTTGCTTGTGCAGGAGATGGAAGCTGGGAGAAGCCAGTGTACCTGAAGGCTCCCTGCTTGGCTGGGGATATACCAAGTTGCTTGATCTTTCACTCACTCTCTCCAGAGCAGGTGTAGATGCCACCCCCAACCCTCACCTCTCCTCCTCTTGGCCACTGCTGTGGCCAGTCTTGACTGCCCAGTTTGCACTAGAGGTAAAAGTTCTTTACAAAGATAATTTGATAGTGTTACTGTCCTGAGGTGGATCATTGGCCACAAAGTTTGTTTTGAGGGGATAATGGGTTAACAGGAAGGTAAAGTTAATGACTTTTCCATTTCTTGATTACTTTTTAATGAGCATGAGAGTAAGTGTACTATTTTAAGGAAATTGTATCTTGAACAAAAATGTTACTTAAGGGCAGGTGGTTCATTTGACAAAACAATGCTTTTTTTTTTCTCACAAAAGACTCTTTTAAATAAAGAACTGCTCCACTTTAATTAATGAGTGATTTATTGTACAAGAGGAGATTTTAGGTGCATATTTTATACAACGCTTTTCAGAAAATTAGTATATATCTAGATAAGAATGACATTCCTTGACTTATTATGACCCAGATTCTGCCAAATTTAGTGGGTCAGTATAAATGTTTTGAAAAATTCATTATCATCATCATCATCATCCTGTTGATCGTCAATTTTCTCCATTGGTTTCAGTAACGTCTCCATTCGTCCTAGTCCTGATAATAGCCTCTCTTTACTTGTCCTTCCCAATGGTGCCACATTGGAGGCTCTTTCAGGGTCAGGGGAATGAGACCCATCATTGTTACTAGTTTTGGCATATGAATATGCCACGGGGAGCTTGCCAGGCTCTCCCATGTGGGCAGGAAACTCTCGGTAGCTTGCCAGGTTCTCCGAGAGGGAGAACTAGGCTATAAGATGTCGATTCCAGGAGCTTGGTTTTATAGTCTCTGGATGTTGGCCATTGATGGGATTATACGTGGGTGGGTGGTGGGGAGAGGGAAAGGGAGCAGTTTCTGGGTGTGACTGCCTAGCTACTGGAAAATGGGGGATCTGGGTGGAAGAGGCCCAGTCCCAATTCCAGCAGGCTTGGAGATCTCAGCCCTGGGTCCCACACACCTGGGTTCCTCTGCCGGTTCCTTCGTGTGTGAGGCTCGTCCAAACGTGTGGAGAGGGGCCTTGGGCATGGCTGTAGCTGGGTGCTGGAGATCTTTGGCTGCCGGGGCTTTGCTCAGGGCAGGGAGAGAAATTCAACCCACCCCCTCTGAGGGGCCCCGGTGAAGACAGCCAGGCATGGGAGCAAAAGACTCTGCCTTTAAAAATTAAATAATTGTAATTAGAAAGTTTGATGTCACAGATATATTACTTAAACTTATACTATATTTAATTGTGTCTCTTTATTCTTAAATCTGACAGTTGGTATCCTCACCAGAGTTTATTTGTAGTACATTTGCATTATGTTTTTATTTTAGTAATTAATTGGAAAATGAAGTGATACAATGAGTTGTTTATGGATCATAAGCCTGTTAACTTGGGCGTTAGTAGCTTGTATTTATCCTACCATTACCAATTAATTTTTGATATGGTGGAAAGACTTCATTTCTCATATTTTTTAATCCCCACACACTTTATTTGAATCATTGGTTTATAAACAGATAAGAAACATTCATCTTAAATTGCAGATTTACTGAATCATCTACAGAGTCATTCTGTTTGGGACTGATGTGAGAGATCAGTGTTTTTGTTAAACACTTGGATGTTTTTCCATGAACAAAAAGGTGAAGGCAAGTGGGAACAGTTGTCCACATTATGGCAGGCTAGAACTGAGATAAAATATATGCCAGGGCCATGTTGCCCTGTCTTCTAAGGTATGCATTCCCTTCAAATGCACATATTCATATACTAGGGAATATTAGTGAAAAGGATTGTCTTTAGCTGGCTGTACCTTAGGTATTTAAAATTTTTTTTGGCTCAATAAACTTAATGGATGGGGCCCAAGAGCTAGTATAGTGATTAAAGCTCTTGCCTTGTGTATGGCCCTTCTCACTTTGATCTCTAGCACTGCGTAATGTCCTCTAACTACAGAGTCAGGTGTAGCCATTGAGCACTGCAGTGGCCAGAAAATAGTACCAAGGTTAAGGTGTTGCCTAGCATGTGACTGAAGCTGTGATCTAGGTTTGGTCTCTGCACGTGGGGCCAGGAGTGGCTCCTAAACAAAACAAACTGAAACAAATGTACCTACACTGGCAGACTTAACTTTTGGGAATGGGAAATTCACTTTCATGATTCCATTACAGTTAAAGATTGGGTTGTGGGGCTGAAGCGATAGCACAGTGGGTAGGACATTTGCCTTGCACATGGCTGACCCAGGTTCAATTCCCAGCATCCCATATGGTCCCCTGAGCATCACCAGGAGCAATTCCTGAGTGTAAAACCAGGAGTTACCCCTGTATTGTGTGTCACTGTGTGACCCAAAAGGCAAAAAAAAAAAAAAAAAGGGTTGAACTTCTTTTTCTTTTCTCTTTCTCTTTTTTTTTTTTTTTTTTTTGAGTCATACCTGGTGATGCTCAGGGCTTACTCCTGGCTCTGCACTCAGGAATCACTCCTGGCAGTGCTCAAGGGACCATATGGGATGGATACAGGGGATCAAACCCATGTTGGCCATGTGCAAGGCAAATGTCCTACTCGCTGTACTATCGTTCCCGCTCTGGGTTGACATCTTAAAGAGAGAATTATCCCTTTCATAATGAAACCAAGGAATTTTGTGTCTCCATTCTAGTAATGAGCTAATGGATCCTTACTTTTAGAGAAAAATTTTAGTTATGTGTTTATTGATACAGTGGATAACTTGGGTTATTCTAGCAATAGCTCTGCTTGTTGGTGATATCACAAATAAAATTGGATGATAGATTCTGGTTGTCTGGTGGGAGAAAATTTTCAATTGATTTTAATTGAGATCCACTGAGTTTATTTTCTGTTGTGAATGGACTTGAAGTTGGTTAAGAAATTGACAATAGATTTGACCTTTAAGTTTCAGTGATAAATTGGTACCTCATATACAGCTTTGATAGGACATCAATGACAGAATTTTTCCGCAGCGGGGGGAAATAAAACCAGGAATAGTCCCTAACTAACCTTTCTGGGTGTTCCCCTCCCCATCTCAAAGAATAAAAGATTATTGTAGCATATTTGTAAAAGGCATATTGTACTTAACCATAAGATATATTTTGATTTAATAGAATCAATGCTAAGTAGTGGAAATACAGTTTAAGAAATTGCAAAATATCTGCACAATAAGCTATTATTAAAGACCCTGATAGATTGGAAAGGTATTTTTTTTTAGAATGTAGTTTTACTTAGTTTCTGACAGTACAGCTTAAAGCCACACACACACACACACACACACACACAAGCGTGTGCGCACGCACACATGCATGCACACACACATTTTTTAAATTTAGGGAACCATTTTCATCTTTTAAGCAGGTTATCACCTATGCTATATCTATATAAACATATTTGGCATTGTATTGTCATAAATTTTTACTTCATTTTACTTCTAAATTATTTCAGTTAAAGATAAATGCAGATACATTACAGTGAATAGATAGGATGCATGCTTGCACACAGCCGACTGGGTTTGATCTCCTGCATAAGGTTCCCCTGAACATCACCAGCAGTGACCCCTGAGCACAGAACCTAAAGTAAGCCATGAGCACTGCTGGTTGTGCTCCCTGTCCCCCCAAAAGATTAATGGAACACTAATATGATAATATTTTTGTGAAATGAAATTAATGTTAATGCAATAATTAATTTGCACAATAATAATTAAAGGACTAGAGTCCTTTAATAGCACAGTGGGTAGGGTGTTTGCCTTGCACATGGCTGACCGGGTTCAATTCCTCTGTCCCTCTCGGAGAGCCCGGCAAGCTACTGAGAGTATCCCGCTTGCACAGCAGAGCCTGGGAAGCTACCTGTGGCATATTCGATATGCCAAAAACAGTAACAAAAAAAATCTCACAATGGAGACGTTACTGGTGCCTGCTCGAGCAATTCAACAAACAATGGGATGACAGTGATACAATAATTAATATGAATCAGTATAATTAATATTAATTATTAATCCAAGCACTAAATTGTATCTTAAGGACATGACCATAATTATTCTTGTCTGACTTCATAGAAGCATGTGATTTATGTGATTGAAATATTCACCTGACTGGATGCATTGGAACATTGGACTAGACAGAATCAAATGAATGAATTCCAGTGCCCGGATATAATCACGAATCACGAATCACAAAATCCTGTTAATCACTGATTTCTCGGGTGGGCTCAGTAACATCTCATTTCGTCCTTTCCCTGAGATCTTAGAAGTCCATCTCAACTCGGCCCTCCTAACAATGTTGCACTGGGGGCTCTTCAGGGTCAGGGGAATGAGATCCAGCTTGTTACTAGATTTTGCATATGAATACACATGGGAAACTTGCAAGGCTGTCCCATGTGGACAGGAAACTCTCAGAAGATTGCCATTTTCTCCCAGAGGGAGAAGTAGGCTAAAGATACCGCTTTGCGGCCGCGTGCTTCTGAGAGCTTGCTTTTAAGTCTCTCTCTGGATGTTGGCCGTTGATGAGATTACACACACCTGGGTTCCTCTTCCGGTACCTTCATGCATGAAGCCTGTCCGAACGTGTGGAGAGGGGCCTCCAGCATGCCTGTAGCTAGGTTCCAGTGGTCTTTGGCTGCCGGGAGCTCTGCTTCGGGTGGGGAGGGAAGCTGGAGCCCATTTCCTCTGAGGGGCCCTGGAGAAGACAGCCAGGCGTGCGGGCAAGAGACTCTCTGCCCGGATATAATATTAGTATTTTATTTCATAACTTTCCTTAGGTATGATGTGAATAACAAATTCAATGATTACTAAAAGGCATTTTATTTACTGATAGTAATAAAAATTATCCTGAAGGCCTTAGTGTATAAATCTTAGGTTTCATTCGTCACAAATAAGAGTATGAAGCCACACGTAGCAAAAGATTAAAATATGTTTCCCTTGTGTAGCACCATTGGGGTTAGAATATGCTTGAAGGGTTATGTTTTCCAAATTAAAATGTATTACTTTAGTTCCAATCTTTTCAAATTGTAGCTCTTCATATGCTTAGCATCCTCCAGAACTCTTATGCTAGGTAGAATTGTATCCTTAATTAAATTACCTCAGACATCCACACCTCCCCTCATCCTGTCTAAAAATTACAGATTTGGGACAGTTATAGTACCACCATACTGCCAGTTATATTTCCTTGTGCCCTCAGCTGGTCTGACTTTCAATTATTTTCTCTTTGTAAATTATGTTCTGTTAGTGACTGGTCATACTATGGGAAGGTGAAAAACTATGTTTCTTACAAATAACGCTGAGGTATCTGCATTAATAAGTAAAAGATTATAATAAAGATCTCTAGATATGAAATATCACCTGAGTAAGACATAGAAAATTAAGTACTAATTAAGGATTGATTCTTCATTGAAAACGTATAAAATCTTTTAGCAATCTAGGAATAAACAGTCTTTTTTTTTTTTTTTTAAATCTTGTAGAGGGTAAACATAAGCACCGTGAGTGAATGTCATACTCAGTGGCAAAGTGTTGAGAAGTTTGTCCTGTCTTTTAATGAAACTCTCAACATTTCTTGGAAAACTGGTTTCAAGACTATGATTTTCCTTATTTGTTGCTTGTCAATGAAGCATTATATCATTCCTTCAAATCTAAATGATGATGTAGCTGAATAGAGTATTCTTGGTGAAGTGTTCATTGAGTTTTTTTTCACTGTATCCATCATTCTGTTCTGGTTTATATAGTCTCATTTGATAGATCTGCTGTGAATCTAATGGACTTTCCATAATATAATATTTTTTAACATAAAGTCCATTTACCCTTTTGAGGATAAAATGCATTTTTTATACTTTTGTAAACCTATTTAGATATTCCCTTAGAATTTTCTTAATTGTCCTTTCCTCACTATTATCAAATTGTGTATTTTTAGAATTTATATATTTCATGTTGATTTTAAAATATATTAGCATAGAATTATTCACACATTAAAAATGTGTATATCTATAAAAAGAGAAAGTTATAGTTTTTGAAAAAAGTTTTCAACTTATCATTGATTTACAATCCTGTGATGTCTTTTTTAAAAAAAATTTTTTATTAGAAAATCACTGATGTAGTTAAAAACTTATGAACTTTTGTGTTTGCATTTCACTCATACAGTGATCATTTACAAATCCTATGATATCTTAATTTAGTTTTAATCATCTATATGTGTGTAGGTGTTATCACCTCCACAATAAATATTTTATACAAATATTTCTCATATGTGGGATATAAAGAAACATAGTGAGGGAACAGCAAGTGGCTGTTAACCCGAACTGGAGTCTTGCCTATAGAATTGAGCTTACACTGGGTGTTGGGCAAGGGCGTGGGGAGGCGATGCTGGTGTGGAGAAGCAGGTTCTCTGATGTTGAAATGATGTATACATAAATAATTAACAGTATTGCAAATCCCAGTATTTCAATTGAATGGTAAGATAAAGAAAATGCAAAACCATGTCTTATTTATTTGTTTTGAGCCATGTCCAATGGTGTGCTGGCCTTATTTTTGGCTCTTTGCTCAGGGATGAAAGTAGTAGTATACCTGGTAGTGTTCAGGAGACATAACGTGGTGCAAGGGATGGAATTGAGGTTGACCATATACAAGGCAAATACTTTAACCCCTGAATGATCTCTCTGGTCTACTAAAACATAATATTTCAAGTGGATTTAAAATAAGAGCAAATAGGCTTGAAGTGTCTTTGTATGAGTAAAGGACTAGAGCTTTCGTGCATGGTCCATTTGCATGTATCTAAGTAGTTTTACTTCTTAAGCTTGCTTCATTTTCTGGTTCATACATATTCTATGTAGAATTAGACATTTCTATAATGTTTTAAGAAAGATACATTTGTTTCTTGGGTACTAAACCCCAGATGCTTTTAATAGTATTTTAATATTTATGGCAATTATCGTGCATATTTGAAAAATATTATTATGAGAATTTTATTGTGAGAAATATTAAGAATAGTTTCATGTTCTCAAACAGCCAGGGTTTCTAGAGTTCTAGAAAATTAGACCCTCAATGTAAAAATTTTTGGCTCTAATTTATAAGTCTCTGATCTACAGAAGATTGAGGTTCAGTTGGCTATTGCTCCTGATATAAATTGCCTCTCTTTAGAGTGTTATTCAAGTGTTTCCGATGGGAAGAGTGACTGCTCTTTTTCAGAGCAGATTCTCAAGCTTCAGAGAGGCAGAAAAGAAAAAAGGACAGAAGACTGCAGGTTGCATTATCATTCTTAAAGCAGTAATACTGGTTGTTCATCCTAAAATAAAAGACAGTACCTGAATAATTCACATGTCCTTCTGCCTTCCTGCCTTTCTTCCTTCCTATACAAAGAAAAGACAGTACCAGGATTATTCACATTTCCTTCCCTCCCTCCGCCCCTCCTTCCCTCCCTCCCTCCCTCCCTTCTCCATCCTTCCTTCTCTTCTTCCTTCCCTCCTTCCTCCCTCTCCCTCTCCTCCCTCAAACCCTCCCAGTGGTTCTCAGGGCTTACTACTGGCTGTGAAGTCAGGGATCGCTCCTGGTGGTGCTCAGAGGACCAGAGGCAGTGCTGGGGATTGTACCCTGGTAGGCAGTATTCAAAGCAAACACCTTTATCCACTGAACTCTCTCTCTGGCCCCAGGATCTTTTAAAGTTTCTAAGTAGCATTAATTGTTTACATATACTATAGAGCTGTGGTACACAAATAATAGTGCTATAATAAGTCTTGAGAATTGTCGACAACCCTGGACTGAAATTGGCCACATAATCAATTATTTGAGAACTAAGGGATGATATTTCTTTGTTTTAGGTTGGTTTCCTCCCCCTTCCCCCCACCCCCTGCCTTCAGATCCTTAGTCATTTTAGCTTTCTGTGGGTCTTTTTATCAGACAGGATATATGGGAGGGAAGGATGGGTTTGGCAATTGTTAATGGCTAAGAATCAATTATTTGCTCTTTTTATATACATAGAATATTTAATGTCTTTTGCATATATGTTTAAAATAGGAAATGCATTGAATTTGAAAAATGTGGAACATTATTAAACGCTTTCATTTTTAGCTAAGTGAAGGAAAGTAAGTCTTTGCATTTCACAATCTTATAGGGTATTTATACACCATTTTTGCCCGCTGCTGTGGCTGAGAGATAGAATGTCTTGGGTTAGCCTTTGATTTCCAGACATTTGAAGGTTATCTTTGATACATCCTGAGTTGTTATTTTTAGTCAAGTTGGTTCAGTGTCATGTTAAACTCAGAATTTTATTTCTTTTGTGTTGATTATAAAGGACATGTAATTATCTTACCATTTTTTCTAATGATTGAGGAAATTCTTTGCCTTTTATGGTAAATTTTTTATTCTGGTTGCATGTAGTTCCAACAACTTGAATATCAGTGACTACTAATTGGTGACTTTCAAAAAATAAGCATGGATTGTCTTTGTGGGGATGATATGTTTTCTTAATAGAAAAAAAATCAAATAATGGTGAATTTTATGTGTATGCTTATATATGCTTGTATGCTTATGCATATACACATATATACACAGATATGTATATATTATCATTAATTTGGTTAATTGAAGGTTTGTGTCTGTTTGCTAAAGAATATAAAGAAATTAAAGCATTGTACATTGTAGTTGTCTTAATGTAGGATGCCACAGAAATAGAGAACTTTAACTTGTGGAGTACTCTATTTTTTCCAGCTCAAACTTTCCATTTTTCTGAGTGGGAAAATAAGTTTGAAAAAAATTTTAGTGATTTTCCCAAGGCTATTTGCCAGGTAATAGCAGACTAGAACCAAGCTGAATTCAGAGTGCATGCATGGAATCTGTTTTATTTTCATTTTCCAGACATTAAGCTCACTTGATGTGGAGGTAATATTAATAAGGCTATAAATGAAATTAGGAGCCATTCTTCCTGATTGTTCTCCCCGATTTTCCCCTCTCCCCCATTAAAAATTCTAGGAAAAGAGAGATTCCTGTTAAAAATTCTAGGAAAAGAAACCTACAGTGATGAAAATGAGATAAGGTGAATATCAATAAATTTTGGCTTAAGGGGGTATCAGAGAAGATCTATTGATCTAGAGAGGGCTCGGGTTTATTTCCTCTCATTTGGCCCAAGCAGTAGGTACTCAGGTCCCAGCACATCATGCTACCATTAAAATGCATTGTTAGTAGAGGAATATTTTTGCTTCTAACCTGATAGGCTAAATTAGAATGGCTTTGCTCCCTTACTTGAGTCACCTTACTTGAGAGAGAAATTATTTTGCCACAGAAACTGAAAGCTTACTCAAGTTCACCCACTAAGTGGTAAAGCCAGTTCTTTACCTAAATCTCCAGATAGCCAAACACTTTAGTTAGTCTTTTCATAACAGTAGTGCACTAGATTTTTTAGCTCTGTGAAATTTTTTTTTTTCACCAAAACGTGATTCACTACATAAACTGTATTTAATTATCACCTTTGTTGGAATATGATCTCCCAAGCAGTGCTCTGAGAACTCAGGGAACTACTCCTGACAATTCTCGACCCGCTGAACTGGATTGTTTAACGCTCGAGGCAGTAGATACAGAGCTTTTCAGGCTATACAGTGTTGGGAACCTCCGGGCAAGGTCACTTGAGGTTTTTAGAAGATCATGTAGTGCAAGGGATGGAACCCAGTTCCTACACATTCAAAGCATGCAGGCCTGGACCCTGTGTGATATCCCTGGCCCTTAAATATCACTTTTATTCACAGTTGAAGAAGCTTACATAAAACTTTCAATTTTTTTTATAAAGCATTGATCACAATTTAAGGATGAATATCTACTTTATTATAGTATAGAAATTTCAAATACCTATAAATATAAAAGTAAGTTGATTTCATTAATAGATATAATACTAACAGCAAGCTCTCACTTCAAAAATAAATGACTATTGTACACAAGGCTGTGCAGACTAGTAAGCATAACCTTTTCATTGATGGAATTTATGGGCTAGGCTGATGGTTGCAAATTTATTTGACCTACTTCCACCTTTGGACTAGAGTGATAGCACAGTGGGTAGGGCAATTTGCCTTGCACGTAGCCGACCGGGTTTGATTCCTCCTTCCCTCTTGGAGAGCCCGGCAGGCTACCAAGAGTATCAAGCCCCCACAGCAGAGCCTGGCAGGATACCTGTGGCATACTCGATATGCCAAAAACAGTAGCAACAAGTCTCACAGTGGATACATTACTGGTGCCCGCTTGAGCAAAAATTGATGAACAACGGATGACAGTGCTACAGTGCAGTGCTACTACCACCTTTATGGAAAAGAAAAAGAAATTAGCAACTCCCTGGGAATCTGCCTTTTTACAGTCAGCAAACAGAAGCAACTCCATTTGTACCCAGTCTGCTATCCTGGGTTAACCTCCCTGGATTAGTACAATACACCATGGTGAGGGTGGGGGGCAAGAGGGTACCACTGACTTAGGGAAATGCTGGGCAAGGCCAATAAACCCCAAAGTAAGCAATTTTGAAATTGCGACAGAAAAAGGCAAAATAAAATTCAGGATAAAGATCATGTGACATAGAGTAGGAAGAATGGACACGGGAGTCTCCATTTAAGTGTTAAAGAGTTGTTATAAAGGAAAGCAATTTCAAACATATTCTCCCCCAGATTTTGAGAAGTTTATTTCCAAAACGGTTTCTCATGTAAGTCACTATATTGGGGGAGCTGTTCACAGCCAACCACCTGGATAATGTTTATTTCTAGAACTCTAATTGATCATAATTGTAAATGTACTGTCTTTCAAAGTACCCTCATATGTAAAATAAGCAGATGAATTCGGCCAGTTTCCCCCATAGCTCCACAAACCAGGCCAACTCTTGTTAGCTCCTGTGACAATAAAGAGGCAAGCCCTGCCAATCACCATGAGATAGATGCCCATTTACCAACATGTATCACAGAGAGCTGATGTTCCACTCTTTGCCAGCTATTTTCATTTCCTCTTCCTTGTGGAAAGTTTACTCTTCCCTCATTCTCCTGAGTCTCCTCTAATCCATCATCTGCAGATATGACTAATGACTTGCTTTTCAGGGTTTTATTATTCTCTTTGGGTGAATGGGCGAATTGGCACTTGCTGTCGAGGGAAATCGGAGAGGTGCTGAATTAATGAGCATGCTTAATCTGAATTCTCCGGAGTGGCTCAGCAAACTACACTGCTTTGAGCAGAAATCTGCAACTCAGATATTTTGACCTTTTAAATGCCATCAAAAGTATAATATAAGTGTACTTTACTTCTGCCTATGGTTGCATAAATCAGAATAACTGGCTTAATTAGTTTTGTTTGCAGTAAAGCTGAGTTATTAAAAAACACAACTCCTAGAGAGCAGTTGGCGTTGCCATCTGGCCTTTCCCTTTGCTCCTCGTCTCTTTCTCTTCTGTTTCTTGCTGTCCAGAAGTTGACACTCCTCCAGGCATCATTTTGGCTGTGATTCACAAGAATATTTATTTAAAAGAAATGTGGCCTTGGGATGGGAAGTGCCATGTTGGAGGACAAGAGGTAGTAAGGTTAGCCCTTTTCAGTTCTTAGCCCTGGATCTGGGATTTATGATATATAAAACCTTAATAAAAACTTTGGGATTGTCAACTTTTTACTTCTCTTGGTGGACATAGTAAATATTCATCTGTCGATACCCTCTTTGAATCAAAGATCATACAAAGGCTTTGATACTAAAAATACATATTTACTGAAGGACAGCTTTTGTTTCTGTTTTTGGGCCACACTTGGATGCCCAGGGCTTAGTTCTGGATCTCTGCTCAGGCATCATTTCTGGCCGTGCTTGGGGCCAAGAAACAATTTGTCAGGTTGTACTGACACACCTGCGTTTCTAGGTTCCGGCAGGATTTGGAACTTTATTTTCACCCCAGCCATCAACGAAAATCTGGTTTCATATACTTTCCTTGATAAATACGATCTAGTGCTCTTTCTCTAAGGCAGAGTCTGGGCAAACAGATGGAAACCAGGAACTGAACTCATGTTCTGCCTTTAGCTCTGACCAGAACAGGAAGAAAGGAAATTTGTCAACTTGAGTGTTTGACTTAGGACAGTGCTTCTTGCCTGCCACCTCACCTGACTTCCTCTAGTGGGTCTGAGTTTTTAATAAGGAAGAGTGAAAATGTTATTTGAGAAGGATTCAATGCTTTAAGTTATGAGAGCCTGGTATAAATTGGAGACCATTGAGCTGAACATGTGTGTGTGTGTGTGTGTGTGTGTGTGTGTGTGTGTGTGTGTGTGTATGTCTATGTATATATTTATTTATTTTTTGCATCACTGTGCCTTATAGAGAACTTGTTAAGGTTGTTAAGGTTGCAAAATTTCCTCTTGAAGAGTTAAGTCTGAACCCCCATGAATGAGGCTATAAGTGGAAGTGACTTGGCGTTTGTGTCACTCTCTAGTTTGTGCTGTCAGGTTTCTTGAGCAGATCTCAGATCACAGACTCCAAATGGGTTGACCATGTGGAAACATTGTCATTTTTGTCTAAATTTAGATATTTTTCTCATATAACATGATGGAATATCAGAGTGAAGAATTGTTCAGGGCTTACTCCTGGCTCTGCATTCAGAGATCACACCTGTTGTTGTTCCAGGGACCATTTATGTTGCCAGGGATCAAATCTAGGTCAGCCGTGCGGAAGGCAAGTTCTAGCTACTACCCATTGTGCCATCACTCTGACCTAGTTACTTTGTACTCTACGTGTAGACTGAATTTTCTCAAATCTCTTTGTCTTCACTGACAGAAGGGTGTGTTTCATCAACTGTGGTTTGAATGAGAGTTATACTCATTACAAGGCAGTGGTACCAGGCTCTTCATGTGAATTTGCTTTGTCCCATCTCAGCAGATTTTGGTAGTCTTTTTTTTTTTTAAATAATATTTGGGGAGAAAATAAGATATCCTCTCCTCAGGGCTGAAGTGATAGCACAGCAGGTAGGGCGTTTGCTTTGCACGTGGCTGACCCGGGTTCTATTCCCAGCATCCCATATGGTCCCCTGAGCACCGCCAGGGGTAATTCTTGAGTGCAGAGCCAGGAGTAACCCCTGTGCAATGCTGGGTGTGACCCAAAAAAACTAAAAAAAATAAGATATCCTCTCCTCTCTTTGCCTTCAATCCTACTACTTTATAGCTCGAGCTGAAACTTGCCTGGAATAAAGTTCTTCGAAGAGGGATAGTAACACAGTAACGTGAACTGAAAGAAAGGACAAAATCTCTCGCTATTTCATTGTAAATTATTGCTTTGACTCAGCAGGCAGCCACACGTGTAAACAATGTCAGGGATAATAGAGATTTATTACAACAAATTAAGGGTTAATCAGAGTGTGTCTTGAGATAAACAACACCGTAAAAGAAACAACTACAAAGGGAAGCATGAGAACTGATAAAAGATTTGGGTGTGGGTGGTGATAGCAAATAAAATCCTGTAAATTCTCATTTTCTATAAATTTCTGCACTGTTCACATGTAGACAAGAAATTGTTGTGAATTATATTTATTTTGGTTTGCATTGGTTCAATGGATGACAAGGGTTCTATTTGAATACAACAAGATGATAGATAGGATCTCAGGTAAAGCAAAAATGAGAGTGTTAATCTTTTTCTGGGGTGGGTGGGGGGGCACTTAGCAGTGATCTGGGCTTAAGCCTTACTCTGTGCTCAGGAATCACTTCTGGGGCTCTCGGACATTATATGGTACTCATGTCAGCCACAGGCAAGAAAATTGCACTCGCTCCTCTACTCTCTCTCTGTCTTCAACCCTGTCTAGACTTTTCATGGAAGTTTAGTGCTGACATGGTAAAGGTGTATCAATTTTCATTAAGGTTGTCACTTAATGTCATTTTTAATAAGTGTGTAGCATGAATTGTTAATGCTGTGGTCTTGGGCTTGTCAGGGAAGGTTGTTCACAGGACAGGGGTTGTGAGATTGATTCCTGGGGAATAATTGGACTTAGATAGTTTGGTAGGAGGATGAGGATATTTGGGAGAAACGATATAGAGGTGGAAATGAGAAAACTGTGTTACAAGTAGAACACGTATTAAATATCTGCTATTGTCTTTGCTTATGTTAAATGACTTGGAAAGTTGATAGAGAATACATTTCACATTATGTCATCAAGGATGCTTACTAAAAGTGACAATAGGTTTCACATACAGAAAAGAATGTAAAATGTTATTCTTTATGTCTTGTGATTAAATAAAATGGACTAGAAATGCTTATTCCTTAACATTAAGAAAAAGTCGTGGGGTTTTATAACTGTTTGATTCTAAATTTTAAGAGTTGGCTTACTATTCCTTTTCTTTAGGGTTTCCAGATCAAGAGATTTCACAATGATAAATGCTTGAGGGTTTTACATACTCAGATTTATGCAATCATTTAACATTCTTATATAATTTAATTCTTCTAGCAAAGATTATGCTGAATTACTGCCGAGTTATGAAGTTTAGGGGTGTTCTACAGTGCGGGTCACCGGTTAAGAAAATCCATCATCTGACTAATATTTTTCAGTCAGTAATAAAGATGTGATAAAGTTTTAAGGAAAATACTGCCAAGTTGCCCAGAAGGCACAAATACACTGCTAAGTGAAAATCAATAAACTAATTCTGTTACAACAAGAAAGGGAGAAAAACTGTCTTGGAACTGTTACTCTTGTAGTGGGTATATAATAGAATAATAGTAGAATTATTCTAGTTTAGTCTTCATCTTTTGTTCATTTGTTTTCTATTTTAATATTTTAACCTCATTTTAGCTTGTGTATATTGAGTCTCACATGGTTTTCAGACTGATCCCCTGAACCCTAGATGAGAGAAGGGATAGATATCCTCAGTCGGAGGGACAGGGGAGTACCCAGTATTTGCCATCCTCCTCACCCCCAAACACAGGTATCCTGGAACTGGGTAATTAACTGGTTGGTTTGTTCAGATTTCTACTTGAGGGTTTGTTGTTTGCTTGTTTGTTTGTTTTTTAACAGACGTGACTCCAGAGTATGAAAACCTGTGCTCTAACCCAGAGACACTAATAATAGCAAACATTTTGGATCTATGATCCAGATTTCTGGACCAGTAAATGGATGGTCCCATACAACATCTATCTTGGTCGTCACAGTGTGTGTGTACTTAGTCTCAGAGTCTCAGCTGTAATGATAGTGATGTTACAAAAACACACAATCAAGTTAATTTACAGGGATGGGATTTTATTTTTCAGAGACAGGCGTTTAAAATTGGTGCCACTTTAAAGACTTTACCTTCAGTTTTTCCTCCACCATCTGTTCTTTGGAGCCTAAGAGGGAACAAAGCAAAAATCTTTAAAGGAATTCAAGCTTTTGTTGATCTCTACCTGTAGCTGGTAGTTTTTAATATTTTTCTAAAGGAGCCAACAAGTTGTCTAGGTAGGCGTAACATCTAGAATCCACCAGTGCAGTTTCTTTTGAACTCTTTCCCCTTCACCCCTGTTTCCTTTTATGATGAAAGTATTTGGGCACAACTTCTTTTCATAGCTTAATTGAAGAAATATTTTTTATTGTGACACCTTTGGTTGTCATTCACAAAAGTTGAATTTAAATTTTAGATTTCTTAAATGCCTGACTACATCAAATCTGAATTTTTCTTTTTTTTGGGGGGTGGGGTGGGGGCATACCCAGTTATGCTCAAGGCTTATTCCTGGCTCTGAACTCAGGGGTCACTCCTGGCAAGGTTCAGGGGACTATATGGTATGTCTGGGATCAAACCATGGTTAGCCCTGTGCAAGGTAAATGCCCTGTCCACTGTCCTATCACTTTGGTCCCTCAATTCTAAGTTTTTACAGGAAGATTTATTTGTACTTAACTTTTAGTAGTAAAGACACTAAATTTTTATTAGCTGAGATAAAAGCAAATTGCTAAATATTTTATCTATAAAAGCAAATTGCTAAATATTTTATCTATAAAGTGAATCTTTGATTTAGATGTCTTCTTTTGATCCTCTTTTTTCAACTTCATTTTCTCAATTCTTTATCACACATTCTCTTAAATATACCAAATCTTTTTTTTTTTTTTCAAATCAATGCCAGCTTGAACTTCCTGGAGGTAATTTTATTGCTTTGGGTTATTTTGAAGCAACATATAAGTTTCTCAGCCACACAGGATCTCTCTTCCCTACAGCCTTTGCCCCCAGAATCCTGGATTAATTTAAGTCAAGAAGAGCCTGGTTGGACAAGTAGAATCATAGAATTTATGGGCACTTGCAGTGGGGTCAGGCAGTGTTTTGAGTCCAGCTTGACTGAGAACAGAGACTCTCATAGTGGTTTCAGAGACTTCAAAATGATTGTATTCTCAAGCCTTTGTTATGTATTCTGCAGGTTCACCTAGTACATGCGATCAAGGGTGGTGGCAGGAGGCGGACGGAACTTGGAGACTGGACAACCTCAGTGCTCAGTGACAGGATATTTCCTCCCATCTTCTCATAAAGTCTTGCTTCTTCATAGTCTTCTGTATCTTCTCAAATATGGAAGAAGCCAGAATGTCTTTATGCTACACCTTAGGGAAGCTCAAGCCCTCTCACTCCCCTGCTGTTTATGACACAGATAGGAGGAATCAGGCGAGGGGGTGCTGGGCCACACCCTGAATTTATAACTGGCTCTGCACTTTAGGAATTACTCCTGCTGGTGCTTATGGGATGGGGACCATATAGGATGCTAGGGATTGAACATTGGGTGGGCTACAGACATGCAAGATTGCTCCGGCCTCTTTTTCCTTCTTCTTTAGAACTTTTTTTTTACATAGGCGATGTAGCACTGTAGCACTGCTGTCCTGTTGTTCATTGATTTGCTCAAGTGGGCACCAAAAACGTCTCCATCGTGAGACTTGTTGTTACTGTTTTTGGCATATCAAATAAGCCATGGGTAGCTTGCCAGGCTCTACCATGCAGGTGGGATACTCTTGGTAGCTTGCCGGGCTGTCTGAGAGGGACGGAGTAATCGAACCCAGTTCGACCGTGTGCAAGGCAAACACCCTACCCGCTGTGCTATCCCTCCAGTTCTTGTACATAGGAATGGGTTCAAATTCAAGCAAGTAGACAGGAGATGTGATCTTTTTGTCATAATGTTGGTGTCTTGCCATTCTGAGCAATTGTCTGAAGGACCCTTGACTGAGAATGCAGATTGGGAGCAGTTTTGAATTTTCTGTCTGTGTTTATAGCAAGTCTTATTCAGTTTTTATCAAGTAGTTTATACATAACTTATTCCTACAATGATTATAGTATAGGAATTTCACAGAAAGTAAATAGAATGCTAATAGGTTGGATGCAGCCTAGTTGAAAATAAATGTTCTTAAGAAGTCTCACATGAATTTTCTCAGCTTCTAAAGAAAAATCATACAGGCAAATAAACTTAGCCAGTGAGAAGATTACCTTAGGTCTATTAGGTAATGTTAGGTAAAAGTTAGGAATATGCTAGGAGTCCGTTCTTTCTTTCTTTCTTTCTTTCTTTCTTTCTTTCTTTCTTTCTTTCTTTCTTTCTTTCTTTCTTTCTTTCTTTCTTTCTTTCTTTCTTTCTTTCTTTCTTTCTTTCTTTCTTTCTCTCTCTCCCCTCCCGTCCCCTCCTCTTCTCTCCTCTCCTTTCCTCTTTTAGAACAAAACGTTGACTTGTATACAAAACACCTACCTAAATAAGTCCAAATAAGAATGGCCTTCTATGGTTGCTTAATACTTTCATATGCTTCAGGATTCAGTGGGTGAGAAATTTGGATAGGGCAGAGAGTCTTCTCTCTGTTGCTTATATGCTGCAGTGATTGGGCCTTTCCTGGGAAGACAGAGCTTTGGATGCCTCACAGTTTTGAGTCATTTCCATATGTACATGGCTGAGATAACTGGGGTTTCTTGGGCATCCCCTGAACCTGTGTTGCAGCTTCCAGACTATCTATGTGTGTCTTCTGCAGCGTGGGGTCCTTGGGACAGTGGGAGTCCAGCAGAGCTGCTCAGTCATCCAAGAGCAAGTATTGCAGCAAGACAAAGCCAAAGCTGTCTGACTTTGTGGGACCAATTCTTTGCGGGCAAATCCACCTCTGGATATGGAGGAGATGGGGCACAGACCCCCGCTCACTACTGTGTGTGTAGGTGTCAAGGAATTTGTAAATGCATTTTAAAGCCACCCCAAGTGGAAGGAAGGTTTCCTTTGGCTCAGTATCGACTACTTCTTTCTTTTTAGGAATTACCTTATTTTCAGACTGCTTGACTGAGTTTGAGGATCTGACTATCCATGAGGACTCTGAAGTTAACTTTTTTTTGGTACTTTCAAATATAGATGGACTACATTATAGCCAGTGTCTTTTTTTTTAAAAAAATGATAAATCTAAGTGTTGCCTTGTGGAAAAGAGTGGAAGATCACAATAACTCACATTTACAGATGCCTTTTAGGAAGTTTTGTTTGATTTTTGGTGGGAGGTGGAAGGTGGAGTGAGGTAGGGCGTGGGAATCACAGATCATTCTGTATCTGCAATTGCATTGACATTTTATTCATAGCTTTGTTTATTTTCCCTCCCGCCCTCCCTCCCCCCTCCCTTCCTACCCTCCCCTCCCTCCTTCCCTCCCTCCCTCCCTTCCTTCCTCCCTCCCTTCCTTCCTTCCTTCCTTCCTTCCTTCCTTCCTTCCTTCCTTCCTTCCTTCCTTCCTTCCTTCCTTCCTTCCTTCCTTCCTTCCTTCCTTCCTTCCTTCCTTCCTCACCTTCTCCTCCTCTTCCTCTGCAGTGTTCAGGGCTTACTTCTAACTACTCAGGGGTTATTCCTGGTGGTGCGTGGAGGACCTTGTGCTTATAGTGGCAACTTTGGCGCTGGGGAAAACTTGGTCTCCTTTTATAACTGGCATGGGAGGTCTGACAGGATCTGAACCCAGCTTAGCTTTTAGACCTTACATTGAAATTGTTCCAGTACATTTGCATCTTATGTCGTTCTGCCTGCTTGCTTCTTAATGAGCCTGGTCAAATCTCCTGGAGAAGAACCGGTTTCTAGTATTTGGTTTTTGCCCTTCTGCCTTACCTTTGGTTTCCTGTGGCTTCCCACAGCACTCATCCTAGTGTAATAGTTTGTTTAGCAGTTATTTCCCAGTCCTAATTCAGCTTTGTTGAGGGCAGAACCAACTTTTGTTTTCTATAGCAATTCTGGCATGAATAAACCTCTTAGTAAATCTTTTTTTGGAATGATGGTCCGATTTGTCACCAGTGATTTTTTTTTCTCCCCCCGAATCATTCTTACTAAACAATAGTGCTCAGCAAATACTCATAAAGGCATAGTGGACTCTACTCTATGTTTCTAATGGTCAGAGTAAAGGCATTATTCTATGTTCTTGTCACTCTAAAAAGAAAATATTATTGGAAGGAGAACAAGAAAAGATGTTTCTGTATTTTATGGATCCTGCATATATTTGTATATTTTGTGAAAACAGGATTAAGTCTAGTCCACACTGGTAAATAACAAGAAAATCCCTCCTCTTGGGGCTGGAGTGATAGTACAGCGGGTAGGGCGTTTGCCTTGCACGCGGCCGACCCGGGTTCGATTCCCAGCATCCCATATGGTCCCCTGAGCACTGCCAGGAGTGATTCCTGAGTGTAGAGCCAGGAGTCAGCCCTGAGCATCGTCAGGTGTGACCCAAAAGCCCAAAAAAAAAAAAAATCCCTCCTCTTTGTGTTTTTGAATTTGCAACACTTTTCTTAGTTCTCTCAGTTCAAATTGTCACTGGATTCATCAAAATACCTGATACACTGGTAGGACAAGCCTGCAGTCAGGCACAGGCTGCAAAAATTTTTTTTTTGAGTTTTTTTTTTTTCCTAAGAGTAAATGTCTGGGACTCAGCTTTCCTTATTTTTCAGAGTCTCCTTACCTTATTTATAAAATGTAAGTCACTGTCACAGTCACTGTCATTCCATTGCTGATCGATTTGCTCAAGTGGGCACCAGTAACGTCTCCATTGTTAGACTTATTGTTACTGTTTTTGGCATATCGGATACGGCATGGGTAGCTTGCCAGGCTCTGCGGTGCGGGCGAAATACTCTCAGCAGCTTGCTGGGCTCTCAGAGAAGGATGGAGGAATAGAACCCGGGTCGGCTGTATGCAAGGCAAACGCCCTACCTGTTATTGCTCCAGCCCCCAAAATGTAAGTAGCAGATAAAAACAACGGGTGATAAAAAGTTAGGTTCCTTCTCTACAGGGGAAGTTTAGTGCACCCTGTTTTATATTTGTTTGACAATTACGTAGTCACACTTCTTAGCTCCTATTTTGTTATTTTAATGTAAACAAGTTATAAGCCAGTAAATGTGGTGTAAGATGGGTGTCATTAACTGTGTAAAGAGGATGTGCATCATAAAACTCAAAGGATTGAGTGAGGTGAAGCCGACTCAACTGACTCTTCAGGCCTTGGCTTGGGTGTTGCATTCTGCACTTGCCAGCAGTTTTCAGAGGAAACGACTTAGTCATAATGTTTCATGAAAGAAGAAAGAAGCCTGCAGATGTTCTCTGAGTGTGTCCCAAATCTGTTTTTGTGTTTTGGGATGTACCTGGCAGTTCTGAGGGGCTGTTTCTGGCTCTGTATTCAGCAGGGACAACTTGGCAATGCTTTAG